>NC_053494.1:45826905-46169090 GCF_905171775.1 Rana temporaria
GTCGGGTTCCCTCGGGGAGCGATCCGGGACGATGGCGCGGCTATTTGTTTATAGCTGCTCCGTCGCGATCGCTCCCTGGAGCTGAAGAACAGGGAGAGCCGTATGTAAACACGGCTTCCCCGTGCTTCACTATGGCGCTGCATCGATCGAGTGATCCCCTTTATAGGGGAGACTCGATCGATGACGTCATTCCTACAGCCACACCCCCCTACAGTTGTAAACACACACTAAGTGTACACTAAATCCTACAGCGCCACCTGTGGTTAACTCCCAAACTGCAACTGTCATTTTCACAATAAAGAATGCAATTTAAATGCATTTTTTGCTGTGAAAATGACAATGGTCCCAAAAATGTGTCAAAATTGTCCGAAGTGTCCGCCATAATGTCGCAGTCACGAAAAAAATCGCTGATCGCCGCCATTAGTAGTAAAAAAAAAATAATTAATAAAAATGCAATAAAACTATCCCCTATTTTGTAAACGCTATACATTTTGCGCAAACCAATCGATAAACGCTTATTGCGATTTTTTTTACCAAAAATAGGTAGAAGAATACGTATCGGCCTAAACTGAGGAAAATTTTTTTTTTTATATATGTTTTTGGGGGATATTTATTATAGCAAAAAGTAAAAAATATTGCATTTTTTTCAAAATTTCGCTCTATTTTTGTTTATAGCGCAAAAAAAAACCCCGCAGAGGTGATCAAATACCACCAAAAGAAAGCTCTATTTGTGGGGGAAAAAGGACGCCAATTTTGCCAAAAGCGACGCAGTCCCGAACTGTAAAAACACCTTGGGTCTTTAGGCAGCATATTGGTCCGGTCCTTAAGTGGTGAAAAGTCAGCTGCTGACTTTCAATTTTTTTTTTTTACCGCCGGACCTCTGCTTTAAGTGGCTTTGAACATGGCATGGTTGTTGGTGGCAGATGGGCTGGTCTGAGTATTTAGAAAACTGATTTTTAAGCACAACCATCTCTAGGGTTTACAGAGAATGGTCCGAAAAATAAAAAATAATGAGTGAGCGGCAGTTGTGTGGACAAAAATGTCTTGTTGATGTCAGAGGAGAATGGGCAGACTGGTTTGAGATGATAGAAAGGCAACAGTAACTCAAATAGCCACTTGTTACAACCAAGGTATGCAGAATACCATCTCTGAATGCACAACACATCAAACCTCAAAAGGCTACAATTTGCACAGGCTCACCAAAATTGGACAATAGAAGTTTGGAAAAATGTTGCCTGGTTTGATGAGTCTCAATTTTTGCTGCGACATTCAGATAGTGGGTCAGAATTTTGCATAAACAACATGAAAGCATGGATCCATCCTGCCTTGTATCAATGGTTCAGGATGGTGGTGTAATGGTGTTGGGGATATTTTCTTGGCACATTTCAAGCATCATTTAAATATTACGGCCTACCTGAGTGTTGGAGAAGCAAACATGACTTAGGTCTGGACTTTACAGTAAAGAGCTTTGTAGCATATCAGAATTTGCATAACAAAAGGTCTAGGACTAGGCCATCTAGTGTGGCTATAAGCTTCAAAGAGAGGAGAAGGGATGACTTGGCGTTATCTGATTGGACAGGCAAGTGTGGATGGTCTTGGGTGAGGGAGAATGATTGTTAAAAGCACACACCAAAGAGTAAGCTCTCCCTATTTCTCTACCTCTTGGTTCCTAGCTGCCACATGCTCATCATGGGAGCTCTCGGCTCCTTGCTGAGCCAGCTGATTTTACAGATGTGATAAGTATCTTTAAATCTCTCTTGTATATATATATTGTGATGTTTAATGTGTGAAGTTGGAATATTCCTATTTCCTTTGGAATAAACGAAAGATGTTAATTTTACCAGCAGCAGTCCGTGTGTTAATAGCCTTGTAAAGTGCGGCAGTTACTTCACTGAGTATTGTTGCTGACCATGTCCATGGTGTACCCATTTTCTGATGACTACTTCCAGCAGGATAATGCACCATGTCATGAAGCTCAAATAATCTCAAACTGGTTTCTTGAACATGACAATGAGTTCACTGTACTCCAGTGGTGTCAATCATATAGGAGGCAAGAGCAAAGAACCATAGTGCAAATCACTAATAAAAAATATTTATTTCCATATAAAAATTCTGAGTAATTTTAATTTTTAAGCGTATGTGTCCACAGGCAAAGGTGGACATGATGAGTCTTCAGGCATGGCATAATTTTCTCTGTTTAGTGATGCTGCCCGTTCCTCCAGCCACAGCATGCAGAGGAGGTGGTGGACTGGCTTACTAAACCATTTTCATCCTCCGTCATCCAAGCAGAGACTAGTGTGCAGTCCACTGCAGGTGCCAGGGTGGCTAAACCTGCCTCCTTGTCCACAGCTATTCCTGCCATGACCCCAGCATCAGGCATGGAGGAGTCAACTGGGTTATTTTAAATATAAATTGTTATTGTTTTATAGAAACATGCCGTATTTTTCGGCGTATAAGATGACTTTTTAACCCATGAAATTGTTCTTAAAAGTCGGGGGTCGTCTTATACGCCGGTAACCTAACATGCAGACCGCGGCCGTCCATTTTTCAAAAGCAGCGCCTCCTCCTTCTGCTGTTCCGTGATAGGCGGAACACTCAGCTTCCCAGCAGAGCCTCTGTTCAGTGTTCCGCCTATCACGGATGCCCTCTCGTCCTCGGTCGAGAGGGCATCCGTGATAGGCGGAACACTGAACACAGTGGGGCTGATTTACTAAAAGCAATGCGCTGCGCTGGTTCATGGCTTAATTGGCACGCCGGATGAATCCTTAATTAAGCGCATGAACCGGCACAGCAGCCGGCGCAAAGCAATTAATATGTAAAGCCGCCAAACTCCCTTTAGAAGCCTATGGGAGAAATCAAAAGTGTTAATTTTTAAGGTTAATATGCTAATTTTTGTCCTAAAATGTGTTTGGGGACCTGAGTCCTGCCCCAGGGGACATGTATCAATGCATTTTTTATATTTTAAAACGGACGTTTTTTCGGGAGCAGTGAATTTAATAATGCTTAAAGTGCAACAATAAAAGTGAAATATTCCTTTTAATTTCGTACCTGGGGGGGTGTATAATATGCATGTAAATGAGCGCGTGTTTCCCGTGGTTAGAACTGTCTCTGCACAAAATGACATTCTGATGGGAAAAAAAGTCATTTAAAATCACTTGCGACTATAATGAATTGTCGGCTCTAGGCTCCCGGCAATTCAGAGCAAATTCATTCATAAAAAAGCGTGGGGTCCCCCCAAATTCCATTACCAGGCACTTCAGGTCTGGTATGGATATTAAGGTGAACCCCGCCTTAAAAAAAAATGACGTGGGGTTCCCCCCAAATATCCATACCAGGCCCTCAGGTCTGGTATGGATTTTAAGGGGAACTCCACCCCAATTTTTTTTAAAAAAATGGTGTGGAGTTCCCCCAAAAATCCACACCAGACCCCTTATCTGAGCACGTAACCTGGCCAGCCGCAGAAAAGAGGGGGGGACGAGAGAGAGCCCCCCTCTCCTGAACCGTACCAGGCCACATGCCCTCAACATGGGGAGGGTGCTTTGGGGTCCCCCCCAAAGCACCTTGTTCCCATGTTGATGGGGACAAGGGCCTCATCCCCACAACCCTGGCCGGTGGTTGTGGGGGTCTGCGGGCGGTGGGGTTATCGGAATCTGGAAGAACGGGAGCACCACACGGCGGGAACTTCAATTGGAATCGGTGCGTCCGGGGAAGAAGAAGCCGGTGCAAGATGCGGATGAGAAGACCGAAGGAAGGAGAAGAAGATGGAGGAAGAAGCAGGTGCAAGATGCGGACGAGAAGACCCAAGAAAGAAGCAGAGGAAGAAGAAGATGGAGGAAGAAACCGGAATGAAAGCAGAAAAGAAGAAGATGGAAGAAGAAGCGTGGAAAGAAGACATTAATAAAGGAATTGTCAAAAATCGGCTATTGTATTTTTTTTACATTTTTGACACTTTTTTTGGGTGAAATGGTTGAGGTAGAATGTACCCCATTACCATTTCACACAGGGGGAGCGGGATCTGGAGGTCCCCTTTGTTAAAAGGGTCTTCCAGATTCCGATAAGCCCCCCGCCCGCAGACCCCCACAAGTATTCAGGCAGGCATTTTTGGAAGGCGTCAAGTAATGACTGCCATTACACTTATGGGTGTGCTGTATTTTTTAGAAAAGTCGAATATTTTTTTATATTGGGAAAAAAAGTCCCCATTGGAAGATTTCCCCTCACTGTTTTAATGACAACCCTAACTTTCTGCCCCAGTGACAACGGGCCACCATGATGAAAAATAGATGAACCCTCTAAGCCCCCATTGCCTATCAGTGAAGCACCTTTTCCTTCCCCCACCCCCTATTGAAGGCATAGGGCGCAATTCACGAAAGGCTATCGAATGCTATATTTGGGTCACAGGACACAATTCCAATCTGGTATTGATTCTGAGAGGGACCGCATGTCAACATTTTAAAAAATTGTGTGGGTCCCACCCCCCAAAATCTATACTTATCTAAGCATGCAGCCTGGCAGGCCTTGAAAGGCAGGGGGTGAGTGGGATGAGAGAACACCCCCCCAAACCCTACCAGGCCACATGCCTGAACACTGCCCTTTGACCGACCCACATGAAAATAAAAAGGTTCTGCCTCATTGATTGGGGCATGCTGAGTTGATGACATTACAAGGGGGAGGGGTCCCCCCTGGCAAAGCACCCCCATGTTGACACCATGTGGCCTAGTATGGTTGGGAGAGGGTGCCGTTTGCTCGCCCCCATCTTTTCCTGGCCTGTAGTGCCATCTTTAATGCAGGGCAAAAGGAGAAGCTGCCCCGGGCGCAGTCCTTGACGTGGGGCCCAAAGCAGCTGCCCACAAATAGTTTTTCTGACTTTTGCTTTCCTGCGCGCACACACACAACAAATGCAGCCTCCACCCTAGAAGTCTACAGCATGCTGTCCAATCAGCAGCAGATAGCAGGGTGGCTGCAGCCAGTGTTAGCAGGGCAGAGGGTGGGGCTCTGGAGTTCCACTATGCATGGCCACGGCTGCACTGACTCGTGTGGGTTGAGCTGGCATTGGGGAAGGAAGGTGATGGAGGAGTAGAGGGAGTTGCTGGCTGCCTCTAGACACCCAACAATGAACTGCACTGGGAGGACAAACTCTGTGTAAGTTTCACTTGTCCTATATGACTTCCCTATTCCTGGATGGTCCTCTACTGCAGGCGGCATGACTAGTCATTTTATTTCTGGCAGCCCATTCTCTGGGGTTCCTGCTCACATTGGGCTCTGTTCCTACCTGCACTCAGTTAACTTTCATAGTTGTGTGTGCTCTGCTCATTGCTAATAACACGTTCTAGGATTTTTCTCCTCAGTTTTTCACCTCCCCAGCCCATGATGTGCAAACAGTAATGCCGCGTACACACGATCGGAATTTCCAACAACAAATGTTTGATGTGAGCTTTTGTCGGAAATTCCGACCGTGTGTAGGCTGCATTGGACATTTGCTGTCGGAATTTCCTTGCTGGTTTTCAAATTTTCCAACAAGAAAAAGTTCTTGTCGGGTATTCCGATCGTCTGTATGCAATTCCGATGCACAAAAAAACCTGCATGCTTCGAATCAAGCCGAAATGCCGAACTGCCTATTGAACTTCATTGATCGAGGCTCGTTGTACGTTTTGTACGTCACCGCGTTCTTGACGTTCAGAATTTCCGACAACATTTGTGTGACCACGTGTATGCAACGCAAGTTTGAGCCAACATTCAGTCGGAAAAAAAATCCACGGTTTTGTTGTCGGAATTTCCGATCGTGTGTACGCAGCATAAGATGATGTGCTGTAACCTTCAGCAACTAATCAGTGACCTGTAATGATGTGCTGTAACCTTGAGCAACCAATCAGTGAGCTGTAATGATGTGCAGTAACGTCTAGCAATCAATCAGTGAGTGGTAAGGATGTGCAGTAACCTCTAGCAACCAATTAGTGAGCCTGGACCAATCAGTGAGTGTGGAACAGTTCTTTATGTTAACATTATTAACCACTTGCTTACTGGGCACATATACCCACTTCCTGCACAGGCGAAATTTCAGCTTTCACAAATAGAGGTTTTTTTTGGTGGTATGTGATCACCTCTGCGTTTTTTATTTTTTTCGATATAAACAAAAAAATAGCGTAAATTTTTAAAAAAACACAATATTTTTTACTTTTTGCTATAATAAATATCATATAATATTTAAAAAAAAAGTTTTTTTTCTCAGTTTAGGCCGATATGTATTCTTCTACATATTTTTGTTTAAAAAATCGCAATAAGCATATAGTGATTGGTTTGCGCAAAAGTAGCGGCTACAAAATAGGGGATAGAATTCTGACATTTTATTTTTATTATTTTTTTTACTAGTAATGGCGGCGTTCTGCGATTTTTGTCAGGACTGCAATATTCTGGTTGACACATCGGACACTTTTGACACATTTTTGGGACCATTCACATTTATACAGTGAACAGTGCTATAAATATGCATTGATTACTGTATAAATGTGACTGGCAGGGCAGGGGTTAACACTAGGGGGCGAGGAAGGGGTTAAATGTGTACCCTGGGAGTGATTCTTACTGTGGGGGGAGGGGACTGACTGGGGGAGGTGACCGATCTGTGTCCCTATGTACAAGGGACACAGCATCGGTCTCCTCTCTCCCTGACAGGACGTGGAGCTCTGTGTTTACACACAGAGCTCCATGTCCCTGCTCTGTCACTGCCGATCACGGGTACCTGGCGGACATCGCGGCCACCAGGCATGCCCATCGGCAGCTCTGTGACGGGTGCCCACCAGTGTCCGGAGGACCCGAGGCTGTAAAAAGACGGCCTCCCAGCATTGTAGAGCCACCTTGTGGCCGTCTTTTTACAATGGCCCGGGTCTGAAGTAGTTAAAGTTTTTTTAGTCTATGTGTGTGTTTGTTTTTTGGGATGTTGGGGTGAAGAGTGAATTTGCAGGGGGACAAGGGCCAAAGAAGATGTTTGCCTAGGGTCCAATCAATATTACAGATGGCCCTGCCGGTCTACCCTAGGCTTCATGTTCGGATAAGGGTCTGGTATAATTTTTTTGGGGGGGACCCACGTCATTTATATAAAAAATAAAATAAATACTGGCATAGCGCTCCCCTAAAATGGGGTTGAATTGGGGGGGGGGGGCACTATGCTTTAATGTTTTCAATGCCTGCTCTTCTGTTTACATTCTGCTGTCAGCAGGGAATCCCACTGACAGCAGACGGGTCACTGGTTCAATCACCCGAAGGGTCTGGAATGGATTGGAAGGACCCTATGCTGTTTTTTTATTTTTTTTTATGTCAACTCTTCTTTTGCTTACATTCAGAGAATTGCACTGAGAGCAGATGAGTCACTAGTTGAGCCAACAAGAAAAGAGATACATGTCAAGCAGTTCACAGGACTATTATTTGGTAGAGAAATGTGTTTCCTTCTAGTGAGAACATTTCTTGGTGTTTACATTTTATAGCTAAAGGTAAAGTATGGTGTACTTTTAATAAATACATATTTTTTAATCTATTGCAGTGTCTATCATAATTTTACAAACTTGCGTTTTGCAATTTATCCACTAGATGGAGCTTTCAGTGTTTCACTGAAAGCTTGAGAAAAGACTTCAGATACACCATATTACTAAAAGTATTGGGACGCCTGCCTTTATACGCACATGAACTTTAATGGCAAATGTATTCTTATTCTATTTAGTGAACAAGGTTAAGCTGCATTATGTTACCTACAGGCTATTCTATTAGTGTGAAGTTCCATTGATGTATTTTACTTTTCTTGTTTTATATTAAAGATAGTGGGCCAGATTCACAAAGAGATACGACGGCGGATCTCCTGATTCTTACACCGACTTACACCGTCGGATCTTAGGCTGCAATCTCCCGCCGGCCGCTAGGTGTCGCATCGGTCTTTTACGCGTCGGATATGCAAATGAGGAGAACCGTCGATTCAGAAACGAACGCCCGCCCGTCGCTTTTTTCTTACGTCGTTTGCGTTCGGCTTTTTCCAGCGGATAGGGGTAGCTAATGTTAAGTATGGCCGTCGTTCCTGCGCCGAGTTTCAAATTTTTACGTCGTTTGCGTAAGTCGGTCTGGAATACGGATGGCCGCAATTGACGTTGCCGCCGAAAACAATGACGTCCTAGCGACGTCATTTGGAGCATGCGCACTGGGAAATTTCGCCGGCGGCGCATGCGCAGTTAAATCGGCGCGGGAACGCGCCTGATTTAAATTGTACACTCCCCCTAGCCGCGGAATTTGAATTCCGCCGGGGGAGTTACAATCCGCCGGTGCAAGTTTTGAGGTAAGTGCTTTGTGAATACGGCACTAGCCTCGCTAAATTGCACCGGCGGATCATAAATCACATAGATTACGCGGATCTAAAGATCCACTAATCTATGTGAATCTAGCCCATTATATTTTTCTATATTGTGTACTGTTGTGCCTATAAAATCCACGCTTCATGTTCATTTTTCATATTTCCAATAATCAGGACGTGGCACATTTATTACTCTCCGTACTGTATCCACAGTACCAGTCTGTGACGATACACAGTAATTCTGTTTATCAATCCCAGTCTTAGTCTGTTGGGTTGAATATTGAGTTGCCCACCCTTTGCAGCAATAACAGCTTCAACTCTTCAGGGAAGGCTGCCCACAACGTTTAGGAGTGTGTCTATGGGAATGTTTGACCATTATTCCAGAAGCACATTTGTGAGGTCAGGCACTAATGCTGGACGAGAAGGCCTGGCTTGTAGTCTCTGCTCTAACTCATCCCAGAGGTGTTCTATCGGGTTGAGGTCAGGACTCTGTGTAGGCCAGTCAATTTCCTCCACCCCAAACTCTCTCATGTCTTTATGGACCTTGCTTTGTGTACTGGTGCGCAGCTATATTGGAAAGGGAAGGGGCCATCCCCAAACTCTTCCCATAAATGCGGGAGCATAAAATTGTCCAAAATGTCTTGGTATGCTGACGCCTTAAGAGTTCCCTTCACTGGTACAAAGGTGCTAAGCCCAACCACTGAAAAACAACCCCACACCATAATCCCCTCTCCACCAAATGATTTTGACCAGTTGTTTTTCAGGGGCTGGGCTTGACCCTTAGTTCTAGTGAAGGGAACTCTAAAGGCATTAGCATACCAAGACACTTTGGAAAATGTCATGCTCCCAAATTTGTGGGAACAGTTTGGGGATGGCCCCTTCCTGGTCCAACATGACAAATGCACCAGTGCACAAAGCAAGATCCATAGATACATGGATGAGCGCGTTTGGGGTAGAGGAACTTTACTGGCCTGCACAGAGACCTGACCTTAACCTGATAGAACACAATTAGAGCAGAGATGGCGAGACAAGCCTTTTCATCCACATCAGTGCCTGACCTCACAAATGCACTTCTGGAAGAATGGTCAAACATTCCCATAGACACCCTCCTAAACCTTGTGGACAACCTTCCCAGAAGAGTTGAAGCAGTTATAGCTGCAAATGGTGGGCCAACTCAATATTGAACCCTACGGACTAAGACTGGAATGCCATTAAAGTTCATGTGCGTGTAAAGGCAGGCGTCCCAATACTTTCGGTAATATAGTGTATAAGAAAAGGGCTTTGCTTTCAATGGGTCATCATAGTTTTAGTAGACTTGCATTGTGAGATGGATTAAAGGGTCACTAAAGGATTTATTTTTTTAGCTAAATAGCTTCCTTTACCTTACTGCAGTCCTGGTTTCATGTCCTCATTGTTCGTTTTTGCTCTGATGTTGCTGTAATTTTTCTCTGTTCTGGACACTTCGGCCCGGATTCAGAAAGACTTACGCCGACGTATCTACTGATACGCCGCGTAAGTGCACGGATGCGCCGGCGTATCTATGCGCCTTATTCAGCAAGTAAGATACGCCTGAATTTTGGCTTCATACGACCGACGTAAGTTTCCTACGCCGTCGTATCTTGGGTGCATATTTACGCTGGCCGCAAGGAGCGCTTCCATTGATTTACGCGCCGAATATGTAAATGACCTAGATACGCCGATTCATGAACGTACTTGCGCCTGTCGCAGTAATCTACGCCGTTTACGTAAGGCGTACGTCCGACGTAAAGTTATTCCACATATAAGGAGGCGCATCCCATGCAAAGGTATGGACGTCGGAACAGCCATCGTATTTTACGTTGTTTACGTAAGTCATACGTGAATGGGGCTGGGCGTAGGTTACGCGCACGTCGTAGGCATTGAGCCGTCGTATCTTAGGGAGTAAATTTGACGTGATTCTGAGCATGCGCACGCATGCACCATTCGTTTGGCCCATTATTTGCATGGGGTCAAGCTTCATTTAAATGGATCACGCCCACTTCCTTCCTACTTTGAATTAGGCGGGCTTACGCCGGCCAATTTACGTTACGCCGGCGCAACGTTGGGAGCGAGTGCTTTGTGAATACTGTTCTTGCCTCATTGATTTACGAGATGCGCTACGCCGGTCTACGTGAATCCGGGCCTTCCTGGTTGTCTGTTTCCTGATAAACACAGTACTGGGAGTTTCTAGTTTCGTTTTCCAAACCATCACTGCTCTATGGGCTCTGTATAGCACAGAGGCAGGATAACATGCAAAAACGAAACTAGATGCAAAAACGAAACTAGAAACTACAGGTACATTATATGATTGATTTGAAGCCAGAACCAGAGAATAGAACACTAATAACCAGGAATCAGAGCCTGCATATGCACAAAACAAATATAGCTGACCCTATGTACACATTTATGAACAAATGTACAAACAAGGCTTTTAAAAATGTTAGATCAGCTTATTTACAGTAGGCTGATCTACATGTTTATCTTAAAGAAAACTTTGAAAGGAGTACATATCCCGTTTTATTATGTGTCATCCATTTTGGTGGGGATTTAGGACTTCTTCTCATTGCTTCATAGTTGTGGATCTTGACTAGTAGTTGAGTTTTGCACATACCAAGTGTGGCAAAGGGAATAAAAGAAATCCAATGTCAGGCCTGATATTTATATCCTCTCTGGAGACTCCTGGAGGTGGGTAGAACGTGAAGCTTTGCAGAAGGCCAGTAAAAAACAGGAAAAGCTCAGTTCTGGCTAAACTTTCTCCAACACACATTCTTTTTCCTGGGGGGTACAAAGTAAACTCAGAATGACATAATCTATGCTTCTCCAATGTTTTACAGTCTAGAAATGAAAGATTTAGTACAAAATTTATGAGTGTTGTGGTAGAGGTATGTCTGCCCCTAATGCCGCGTACACACGGTCAGAATTTCCAAGGAAAAAAGTCAGACGGAATCTTTTCATTGGATATTCCCACCGTGTGTGTGCCCCATCTGACTTTTTCCGTTGGATATTCCGATGGAGTTAGAAAGAGAACATGTTCTCCTTTTTTCCGACTGAAAAAAATCGGAAATTCCGTTCGTCTGTAAGGAACTCCGAAGGAGAAAAATCCATGCATGCTCAGAATCAAGTCGACGCATGCTCGGTAGCATTGAACTTAATTTCTCTCGGCTCGTCGTAGTGTTGTACATCACCGCGTTCTTGGCGGTCGGAATTTGGTGTGAAAGTGTGTATGCAAGACAGCTTGAACGGAATTCCGTCTGAAACATCCGTTGGCGTTTATCCCGTCGGAAAAACCGACGTGTGTACGTGGCATTAGGCCCCTTTCATGCAGGCTGACTGAGTCAGTTTTTTTAGGCCGACCTGATCAGACCATCCATTGCCCTCAATGGAGCGGCGGATGTCAACAGACTTTTGTACGTTGACACCTGCCGACATCTAATCCGATCCTGTCCGCTAAAAACATACCGGTGGGGGATCCATCCCCATCTATCTGGCAGATCAGATTGGATGACAGTCAGATGGAAACTGACAGGTGGTCTGTTTCCATCCGACTGCCCATAGAGGAAAGGGGGCTGTGTCCGATTTTGTCTGCTGTGTCCGCCTGCAGACAGATTCCCACTTGAGCAGGTGGATCCGCTGATCCCATTGAGGGGCTTAAAGTATTGTACTTTAGTAACTAAACTGTGATGTGGACTGCTGCTACTAAACACATACCAGGTGCTCAAAATTTATATTTGCCAGTAACCCAATTGGATTTCAACAAAAACAATAGGGTACAGTTATGGAAACCTCATGGACTGAGTAAAAGGGTAAAAGTGTTTTGCTTTTGAAGATCCTGTGATTTGAGCTGCAGCCCCCAATGTGTGTCCAAAGGAAATCTATTCATACTAGAATGGAAGATTTGAGTGATGAGAGATTTAAAGGGGTTGTAAAGAGAATTAAAAATAAAATAAAAATAACAAACACGTTATACTTACCTCCACTGTGCAGCTCGTTTTGCACAGAGTTGCCCCGAACCTGGTCTTCTGGGGTCCCTCGGCGGCTGTCTATGGTCCTCCCCGCAATAACTGAACACCTTCATGCGAGCGAGCTTGCATGGTGGTAAGTTCTTGCGGGCTCGCTCCCGTGATACAGCTGGCGGCTATAGCCGCTGACTGTATCACTCGGCCCCCGCCCCCCAGCATGCCGCGGATTGACAGCAGCGCGAGCCAATGGCTGCGCTGCTTTCAATCCATCCACTCTAGCCAATCAACGACCAAGATGAGCGGCGAAGAGGACGTCGGGGGCGAGCGCCGCAGGTGAATGGGCTCAGGTAAGTAAAACGGGGGGGCTGGGGGGGCCGGTATTGACGGATGTTTTTTCACCTTAATGCATAGGGTGCAATAAGGTGAAAAAACATGTATCTTTAGTGTCCCTTTAATTTTTGCCCAGAGATGGGCTTTAAGTATTTATCCACTCTACATCTATTATCACTCTATACAAATAGTCTGAGGGATATAAATGCCCTCATACAGACCAGGTATAGTTTTAAGTTTTTTTGTAGCAGTTTTAACAAGGAAGCAAATAATGTATTTTAGTGTTAAACATTGTGTAATAACATTGTTGACCTACCTGCGGAGAAGGGCATAAATGCATCTCGTTTTACAAATTTTCTGGCTTCATCCAAAAAGTGATTTGGGTTAAACTCGTAAGGTGTTTCCCACTGAGTCTTGTCATACAAAACAGAGGTGAGGAAAGGAATGACCTCTGTATCCTACAAGGGGAAAAACATTGTACTGTTATTAATAAGAAAGCCTATCTTCAGGAAAAACATGCACACCCACCTCCTCTAACCTATCCTGCAAGTTTTTTCTTCTTTCCTTGTGAAACAAGATATACTTACCTACATGCAGTGTCTAGAATCTAGGAATGGGCAAACTACAGCCTGGCGGACCTTTTAATCCGGCCCGCGGAGCCAGGGGGGCGACATTTCGTGCCTCCTCCTAATTTTAATTTCCTGTGTCACCGATGTGAGGCATGGGGCTGGAAGTCCCGCCTCCGCACATGACCGCCATACGCCCAATCACAGCGCGCGCGAGTTTTTAAAAAAGCTCCAAAATGTTTAAGTCCCCCACCCCCACGTTTACGCACATATAAACGTGGATGTTTATATAAGGGGGGACGGGAAAAAAAAATCCGCCCCGGGCGCCCATAACTCTGGTTACGCCACTGCCGAGGCCAGGCCTCGGGGCGACAGTGGTGCAGGGGCGGCACAGCCAGTGCCGCTCCTGCGGCGACTTCACGGCCGCCCCCCGCATTTACATAGCCAGGCGCGCAGTCCATCTACTCTTGGTCCGGCCCCCGGGTCCAATATATGAACCCATTGCGGCCCTTGAATCAAAAAGTTTGCCCACCCCTGGTCTAGATCCTTTGCTGATGCCGTTTCCAGATAGGTGGTGGGAGGGGGGGTGCTAATCCAGTGTTGAAGATGTGCCTGCGCCCAGTGGTGTATTTTGGTTTTGTTCTGCCCCAGGCAAGACTAAAAATCGGGCACCCCTCCATCTAACTTTATCCCAGCCTAGTTGCGGTATACCCTTCCTGTCTCAGGGTCCGATAAGGAAGCTGCAGCCATTCACAGTAAAAAGCTGCAGCTTCCACATCAGACCCTGAGACATAATTCGTCCAAATGCTACATACGTGGTCAATGGGGCAAAAGCTGGGGTCAGCAGGACATAGGATGGGGTCATCTGTTTTGTCCCATCCTCAAGTCCATGATAAAAGTGTGACTCCATCATAACTCTGTTTATTAGGAAGAATCTATTATGACAATACTGTATAATATGGTATTTTGACTTTATAATGGTTGGGGCACTGAAGCAAAATTGAGAATTTTGGTAGTGATAGTTCACCACTAGAACAGCCAAGACAGCATATTATTATTTTGAAATAAATAACAAACATGTTATACTTACCTGCTCTGTGCAAGGGTTTTACACACAGCGGCCCCAATCCTCAGTTTCTGGGGTCCCCCAACAGCGCTCCTGGCTCTTCATCGAGTGCCTCCATGGAGCTCCGCTTTCGATGGGGGCACTCATCCTGAGTCCTGCTGCTGCGTCCATTGACACAGTCCTGTTGCTCCCATGTCACTGGATTTGATTGACAGCAGCCGGAGCCAATGGCTCCTTCTGCTATCAGTCTATCCAATGAGGACCTGAGACAGCGGCTGGAGCTGCTGGGACTCGCCCTCGGCGCTGGAACAATCAGGTTCAGGTAAGAAAAAAAGGGGGGCTCTGCGGGGCTGCTGCACCACAGAAGGTTTTTCACCTTAAAGGGGTTTTCCACCCATTTTTTAAGTTTATTAAAAGTCAGCAGCGACAAAAAGTGTAGCTGCTGGCTTTTAATAAACTGACACTTACCTGCTCCAGCGTTCCAGCGACGCGCCGGCCGGGGGTCTGCTCCTCTCCCCCCCTCCCTGGGCGGCGTCTTTATTGTCACTGTGGGCACCCGGCCGTGACAGCTTTCGGCTTCACGGCCGGGCACCCACTGCGCATGCGTGAGCGGCACTGCGCATGCGCGAGCGGCACTGCGCATGCGCGCGCGGCCCGGCGCTGTTTGATTGGACTGGCGATCGCCTACAGGGAGGGGCTGCCAAAAGGCGATATGACGTATCGCCTTAGCAGGCCCTCGGCGGAAGGAGGAAGTGGGACAGGAAGTCCCCTTCTCCTGAAGCCCCCACTCCCCCCCCAAAAAAATTACATGCCAAATGTGGCATGTAAGGGGGAGAGGAGTGGGTTAAGAGGAAGTTCCATTTTTGGGTGGAACTCCTCTTTAATGCATGGAATGCATTAGGTGAAAAACCTTGAGACTTTACAGCTCCTTTAACTGCTATCAACCATGTAAAAGGTAGAAGTTTTGTATAGAAATGGCCTTTAACTGTATGGAGACAATGTTGACCTCTATTGTACATTTTTGTGCTTAGTTCTTTAGTTTAGAGCAGTGGTCTCCAAACTGTGGCCCGAGGGCTGGATGCGGCCCTTTTCTTGCCTTTATCCGGCCATTGGGGCACTATCCCTCCCACTGATACGAGACACTATTCTGCCCTCTGACACCGACAGTGGAGCACCATTTCTCCCACTGACACAACTAATAGAGCACTATTCCTCCCTATGATACCAGCAATGGGGCACTATTCCTCCCCCTAATACCAGATGTTTACTAACAATGATGCCAGGAAAATTTCCACTCCCGCTGGCCAAAGTCCGGCCCTCCAAGAGTCTGAAGGACAATAAACCGGCCCTTTGTTTAGAATGTTTGGAGACCCCTGGTTTAGAGTATAAAGTAACATAAACATTCATTTATTTGATGCATGATTCTACTGACAGTTGAAGAGTTTTCTAAACTCACCTTTGGGATGAAGTAACCTCGGAAATGCACATCATGTGGAGTTTTATGTGACACATTCAAAGGAAGGAGATTAACGAACCTCTGAATTTCATGTATTACTGCTTCAGTATAAGGCATATTCCTGCGATCATCATTTGTTGGCAACTGACCTTGTGTGATTTGTGTCTGGATTTCTTCTTGTACCTTTTCTAGAAAGTAAGAGTAAGTACATTACATCAAGATCTCCACAATATGTGAACATAATCATAATAATTTCCAGTGTGATGGTCATGTTGCAGGATGAAATGGGTTGCTCATTAGTGTTGAGCGGAATACGCCATATTCGATTTCGCGATATATCACGAATGTATAGCCGAATATTCGGGAAATATTCGCTAAAATCGAATATTCGTGATATTTTATCAAAAAAAAATTTTTGCGAAATTTCGCTAATGCGAATGCGAAACTGATTGCGAAATTTCGCTAATGCGAATGCGAAATTGATTGCGAAATTTTGAAACGTTCAATTTCACCTGCCCTTTGGAAAAAGTGTGGTTTTACGTAATGGACCCTGCAACTAACAAGGTATTAATAAAATAAATACATTATTATATAGATTTGAGGGTTTGTATTATTGATTAGTATATTGATTAGTTTAATAAATATTGAATAACCATAGATTTGGAAAATACAAGTAAACCGTTTACGTTGACATCTCTTAAATGTCTTTATGTTAAACAGTTATTATTCTCATTAAAGAGGTGAAATGCAAATGATGATGACACGGGACAAAAGATGGAAAATTCTTTGAAGATGTGATACACTGGAAAAACGCACAGAAACACTCCACTCTCTCCTATGACAACTGTGGTAGGAGAACTCTGATTGGCTCTGATGCAAAAGAAGGGCGGAGAAAGTATTCGCGAATATTCGGAAATCGAATATTCGCGATTGCCAATATTCGGCAACATAAAAGGATCGCCTCAGCTTAGCTACTCGGCCCATGGTCTCTAATCATACCAGCAATGCTTTTAGACGTCGATGGAGATCACTAGGATGTGATCTGTTTTAAAAATAAAATTGAAAAAATACAAATATTCGGAATAGCGAATATTGGCCGCGAAATTCGAGTTATTCGCGAATATTCGAATATGCCATATTCGTAACGAATATTCGCAATGCGAATATTCTTGAGCAACACTATTGCTCATACTTCCTTTGTCTGATATAAAGTGGAAGTGAAGGTAGTTAAATCTAAACCTGAAATATGTATGTTAAACTATCTTACCTGCCAATAAATACTGTATTTATTGGCGTATAACACTCTCTTTTTCATCCTGCAAATCGGTTGCAAATAGTGTGTGCGTGTTATACGCCGATACTGCAATTTAGGCGGCCTCGGAGAAAACGGGGAGGAGGGCGGGACGAGCGCCATCAAATTACATACAGCAAGAATCTCCTGTTTACTTAGCAGCCTCTGTAATAGGAAGTCACGTCTCCTGGGCCGACTTTGAACCAATGTTCTGTTTATCATAGAAGCTGGTCCAGGAGGCGGGACTTTGTATTAAAAAGGCCGTCAAGTAAAAAGGAGATTCTTGCTGTAGGTAATCTGACTGCTCTCATCCCGTCCCCCTCCCTGAGATGGGCATTGATCAGGCTGCATTCATGGCAATGGGGAGGCTGCAGATGGGCATTAATCAAGCAGCATTGATGGGAAATTGTGAGGCTACCGATGGGCATTGATTAAGCTGCATTGATGGGCAATGGTGAGATGGTGAGGCTACCGATGGGCATTGATTAAGCTGCATTGATGGGCAATGGTGAGATGGTGAGGCTACAGATGGGCATTGATTAAGCTGCATTGATGGGCAATGGTGAGATGGTGAGGCTGCGGATGGGCATTGATCACGCTGCATTAATGGGCAATTGTGAAGCTGCAGATGGGCATTGATCAAGCTGCATTAATGGGCAATTGTGAAGCTGCAGATGGGTTCTTTATTTTTTTTTTTCAAATTAACTATTTTTCCTGAAACTTCCCTCTTAAAATTAAGGTGCGTGTTATATGCCTGTGCGTGTTATATGCAGATAAATACGTAATTTACCTTTGCGCTTCCCTTTCTTTCCCAAACGAAAAGTGTTAAGCTGGATATGCACGTATGGTTTGTTTTTTGGTTGAATAAAAAAAAATGGAGAGTTTCCTGCATCCACAAAAGTGATGTGGATGCGGGAATCTTTCTCTCCACGCTATTGTATTCTGACAGAGGGGGCACCCACTTCGACAGGGAAAAAAAGGGGACTGAAGCCATTGGCTGCAGGCGCTGATCAAATGCTGGTTTTCAAGAAAGGTCATTTGACAGAAGCCAGTCCTTAGATCTTACAAACTTCAAGATTGTTCAGATTAATAGGCGTAGGCTAGAAAAAATTGAAAAACAGTGTAGAAATGAATAGATGATTTTACATTTTGATCACAAATACTATCAGGGTCAAAAAGAATAAAGAATGAATAGAAGAATTTACATTTTCAAGTACAGTGGGGATCGAAAGTTTGGGCACCCCAGGTAAAAATTTGTATTAATGTGCATAACGAAGCCAAGGAAAGATGGAAAAGTCTCCAAAAGGCATCAAATTACAGATTAGACATTCTTATAATATGTCAAAAAAAGTTAGATTTTATTTCCATCATTTACACTTTCAAAATGACAGAAAACAAAAAAATAGTGTCTGCATAAGTTTGGCACCCTGCAGAGTTAATATGTTGTACTGCCCCCTTTGGCAAGTATCACAGCTTGTTAACGCTTTTTGTAGCCAGCCAAGAGTCTTTCAATTCTTGTTTGAGTTATCTTTGCCCATTCTTCCTTACAAAAGTCTTCTAGTTCTTTGAGATTTCTGGGCTGTCAGTCATGCACTGCAGTTTTAAGGTCTATCCATAGATTTTCAATTATGTTGAGGTCAGGACATTGTGAAGGCCATGGCAAAACCTTCAGTTTATGCCTCTTGATGTAATCCCCCATGGATTTTGAGGTGTGTTTAGGATCATTATCTATTTGTAGAAGCCATCCCCTGTTTAAATTCAGCTTTTTCACAGATGGCATCAAGTTACCATCCAAAATTTGCTGAAATTTTATTGAATCCATTTTTCCTTCTACTCGTGAAATGTTCCCTGTGCCACTGGCTGCAATACAACCCCAAAGCATGATTGATCCACCCCCATGCTTAACAGTTGGACAGAGGTTCTTTTCATTAAATTCTGTGCCCTTTCTTCTCCAAACATACCTTTGCTCATTCCGGCCAAAAGGTTATATTTTAACCTCATCAGTCCACAGAACTTGTTTCCAAAATGCATCAGGCTTCTCTATATGTTAATTTGCAAAGTTTAAACGCTGATTTTTGTGGTGAGGACGTAGAAGAGGTTTTCTTCTGATGACTCTTCCATGAAGACCATATTTGTACAAGTATCTCTTTATAGTGGAATAGTGTACCACAACTCCAGTGTCTGCCAGATCTTTCTGGAGGGATCGTGCAGTCAAACGTGGGTTTTGAATTGCTTTTCTCACAATCCTGCGAGCTGTTCTGTCTGATATTTTTCTTGGTCTTCCAGATCTTGCTTTAACTTCCACTGTTCCTGATGACTGCCATTTCTTAATTACATTCCGAACAGAGGATATTGACATCTGAAAACGCTTTGCTATCTTCGTATAGCCTTCTCCAGCTTTGTGAGCGTCAACTATTTTCAGTTTCAGTTTTCTAGACAATTGCTTAGAAGAACCCATGGCGCTGATTGTTGGGGCAAGGTCAGATTGACATCACCTGGTCTTCCCAGACGATAATTGAGAACAATCTATGACACTGGCAGGTCTCAGCTTTGCAAAGGAGGCAGTGCATGCTATAAATTCTGCAGGGTGCCCAAACTTTTGCAGCAGCCATTTTTTGGTTTTCTGTAATTTTGAAAGTGTAAATGATGGAAATAAAATTAAAGTTTTTTTGACATATTATAAGAATGTCTAATCTGTAATTTGACGCCTTTTGGAGATTTTTCCATCTTTCCTTGGCTTCGTTATGCACATTAATACAAAATTTTACCTGGGGTGCCCAAACTTTCGATCCCCACTGTATATCCAAAACTAAAAAAAAGGTGTCTGTATGAAAATATACATACTACATAATAATTAGGCATTTTAGAATCTGCTGCGTCATTAACTGAGACGTAGAGCAGAATGTGCAAATAGACATTTCCTTCTCTAAATTGCATCCTTCTATAAGCCAACAAAATTACTTTGTATTTCTGGATACTTCATCATCAATAACATGCTCCAGCGTAGTGTTGTAGATGTTGTTTCTGTCCCAGCTTCAAAGAGATCCAGAATTGAGTACACCAGATTTTCATCATCAAAGATCTTTTCAACTTTGGCTGACTCCTAAAAACACAATCACCAAAAGATTCCAACACTGTTTATTTCCTATTTCCACAAAGTCCTTTTTCACTTCATCAAAATACCTTTATAAATACTTTATACATTACATTGCTATGAAGCATATTTACCAATTTACCAGTACATTATCAGTACTTTATTGCTCACTCCAATCCCAGTGGTCCAAGGTTATAGCTGGCTAGTGTAGCTTCACCTGTAATAGCTTATATTCCCTTAAGCAAGCAGATCTCCGAGTACTTGGCTGCCCCCAGGATTTTGTAATATAGTCGCTAGTTAAGTTGTACAAGAGGTAGAGTAAAATAAAACAAAGGAGTACCTGTGGACCTTGAAAGCATCAGGCATGGACTGATGTTTCAGCAGGTAAGTAGCCAGTAGCAAAATTTGGAGGCACCATAGGTCAGAGCAGGCAGCAGACAGTAAGCTTAATCAGTAAGACAAGCAAAAGGTTCGGGCAGGCAGCAGACCATAGGGTAACCTAAACACAGGTAATTAAGGTCAGAAACGAGAGTATCGGAAATAGAGTGCAATGCTAGTGTAGTACAGAGCTATCACAAATCCAGAGACCTAGGTGTGTGATCAAAATAGAGTTGCCTAGGCAAACAGAGAGAAATCACTGCCAAGCAACCACTCTGGACTTCTGCCTCTAGCAAGTAGGAGCAGAGAAGATGTTGGTGGCAGAGCAGGGCATGTTACCCTGCAACCGGCACATAAGCCAGAGGTGAGAAAGCAGCAGCATGGTGGACTGCAGACAGGTGGCGCAGTAGCATGTGAGATGCTCCTAACACATACATTCACATAGCAATGTTCTTTTAAAGTGTATATAAATACTATAGTATCATGTTAGTTCAATAAAAATTATTGAAATATAAAGCCCAAACTTTTTCGGTTTTGTATGTAGTGTGGAAGAGTTAAAGCAATGGTCAGGTTTTGATTGCTGCCTATGGCCTTGCTGGGTAGAGTCACCTCTTTATTTGTCCTGGGGACCACTGTCTCATAGAGAATGAAAGACCTTACTTTTGAATTTAACTTTATTTAAAATAATTTTTTTACCTAGGTTTCTATGTATCTTTGGCATGCCCCAGTCTATCGCCCCAAAAAGATTTTTGAGGGTATTAATACTTTATTTACCACTTCTCTTTGGGGTTCGAGTCCACCTAGAATCTCCCTGGAGACCCTACAACTGCCAGTTCATGGCAGTTTTTTAACCAATATACTTGTTAACAACAGAGGGGTAGATTCAGGTAGCAATTACGCCTGCGTATCCATAGATACGCAGCGTAATTGCTAATTTGCGCCGACGTACCGACTTTTCTGTATTCAGAAAGCTTGATACGCCGACTGTAGCCTAAGATATGACTGGCATAAGGCTCTTATGCCGTCGTATCGTAGGCTGCATTCTTACGCTGGCCGCTAGGTGGCGTTCCCGTAGTGGTCAGCGTATAGTATGCTAATTGCATACTCACGCTGATTCACAACCGTACGCGCAGCCAGCGTTCGCATTTTACGTCGTTTGCGTTCGTCGGTTTCTGCGTAAGGCTGTTCCCGCTATTAGCAGGAGCAGTCAATGCTAAGTATACCCGTCGTGAAAATTATGTCGTTTGCGTAAGTGAATCGTGAATGGCACTGGACGCCATTTACGTTCACGCTGAAGCAAATGACGTCCTTGCGACGTCATTTACCGCAATGCACGTCGGGAAAGTTTCCCGGCAGAGCATGCGCACTACGTTCGGCGCGGGAACGTGCCTAATTTAAATGATCCACGCCCCCTACGGGATCATTTAAATTACGCGCGCTTACGCCGGCCAGTTTTACGGAGCGCGCGCGCAAATTACGGAGCTACTGCTTCGTGAATGAAGCGTAGTGCAAGTAATTTACGGAGGCGTATCGTTAAAACGGTACACTGCGCCTCCGTAAGAGTGCGCAGCCCTACCTGAATCTACCCCAGTATTTTTAGCTCTATAGATCCAGCATATACTGTGATAAATGAGGAGAATATTTTACCTGTTCTTGTTTCAAAAGGTATGCATCAATAAATCCAGAGATAGCATTTGTATCAAGCTTTTGTCTTTGATCTTTGATGCGCTTTAAAACATACTCAATGAGTTCATCATAATTCTGCACGGTTTGTTTGTGTGCTCCAAGAAGGGTTCCAATGCGAGGAAAAAAATTATACAGCTGTAGAGACAAATCAGTAATTCTTAGTGATTCTTAGAATATTGATCTTTATATACAATACTGTATTATTGAAACACATCCATCATAGTGATCCTGTAAAATCTAGTATATCAGCAGCACACAGGGCTGCCATCAGGAATTATGGGGCCCCTTACACAGCTTCAGGCATGGGCCCCCTGGAGCAGAGAATGGGGGAGGGGGAAGTTGCCATCCGGGGGCCCTCGGGACCTCTGGGCCCTTTAATGAAAACAAAAAAGTTGCGGCGGCGTAGCTTAAATAGGCCGCCTAATTCAAATTTTACCCGAACGGCGCATGCGCCGTCCGTGAAATTTCACAGTGTGCATTGCTCCAAAGTACGCGGCAAGGACGTCATTGGTTTCGACGTGAACGTAAATGACGTCCAGCCCCATTCACGGACGACTTACGCAAACAACGTAACTTTTTCAAATTTCGACGCGGGAACGACGGCCATACTTAACATTGGACGCCGCACTTACGCCACCATATAGCAGGGGTAACTATATGCCGAGAAAAGCCTAATGTAAACGGCGTAACTGTACTGCGTCGGTCGGGCGTACGTTCGTGAATTTGCATATTTAGCTGATTTACATATTTCAATGCGTAAATCAGCATACACATCCCTAGCGGTCAGCGTAAAAATGCAGTTACGATCTGACGGCGTAAGAGACTTACGCCTGTCGGATCTAATAGATATCTATGCGTAACTGATTCTAAGAATCAGGCGCATAGACACGACCGGCCGGACGCAGAGATATGACTGCGTATCTGGAGATACGCCGTCATATCTCCTCTAAGAATCTGGCCCTAAGTGTTTAAGCCATCGGACCAAACACCATGTTTTTTGTAAACCAAACACTGTACATTATAAACGCATCATCCCCACAATAAAACATGGTGGTGTGCAGCATTGCGCTGTGAATATGCTTCTCTGCAGCAGCCTCTAAAGGGGTAAATTTAGTTTTTAGCTCCTCTGTAGTGAGTGGAGTGGTGGTGATTGTTAGGTCTGATCAAAATTCCTGGGCTAACACAGGTGTCACTGCTAGATCAGTGTTTTGGGGTGTCAGACTGACACCATGCAACAACGATCGCCGCGATGCGCGCCCCCGGGGGCGCGCAGCAGCTCAATATCCTGAGGACGTCATATGACGTCCACTGAGGATATTGAAGCCACTTTGCCGCAGTCAATCTGTCATTGGCGGGCGGCAAGTGGTTAAGGTTTGAACATGCACTACAGTCACAGATTTAGCCGTTGTGATATAAATTCGATTTAGTTTTAGCCATAGTCTTTTGCCATTTTAGTTTTAATTGTATTTTAGTCATCTGAATTGTTTTAGTTTTAGTCGTATTTTGGTAGACTAAAATAGTATTAATTTAGTAGCCAAAAATATTGAAGTCAATGAAAATTAACACTGCGCGGAAGCCAATGCTGCCACTTCTGTGTCTCAGCCTATCGGGAGGAAAGTCCTGGACAGCTAAGACACTTGTGGAAATCGCTGGAGAGAGATGGGGCTCAGGTAAGTAACTGGGGGGTGCTGGGAGAGGCTGCTACATACGGAAGTTTTTTTATCTTAATGCATAGAATGCATTAAGATAAAAAACCTTCTGCCTTTACAACTCGAGTCAGTGTTCTAAACCAGTAAAACATGAAAACATTTGAAGAGGTCAATACTTTCTCTAGGTTCTGTAAATGTCTACATTTGTTATAATAGCTTTTAATCTAATAATAATAAAAAAGGAAAAGCAATGCTTACCAACACCTTAGGTGAGCCAAAGAGTTTGGTATTTTCATCCATTAATCGAACAAGTTTTTTAAAAACTGGGTCATTGTAGTCAAACCTTTCTCCAAAAATGATAGAGCAGATAACATTAGACACCGCACAGCTTATTATGACATCTGTGTCAAATGGTTCCCCTAGAACACGTTAAACACAATGAAAAGAAAATAAGTGGTAAATTTGCTATGAATTATTGATAAAAGTAGTCAGATTTTTCTATTACATATGGGATCAGCTAAATGTGTCATGTGGAAGAGTGTGTATTAAGTTCAATTCCTGGCCTCTTCCATATCAATCCGCTGGCTCAGACCGTGACTTTAACTTAATTGTCGGGAAAAGTGGGGCTGCAGATTACCCCACCTGCACCTCAAAGGCATCAGATAGTCCCCTTTCTATCCTGGCATCATGCTGAACAAATGGGGTCCCAGAAATTTTTGAAGGCTCATGACCAAAAAGGTCTGGCTACTGGCTCCCAATTGGCACTCTCAGCCAATGAACATAGAGGAAAGGATTTTACATTGAATACAATATATATATATATATATATATATATATATATATATATATATATATATATATATATATATTTAGGCCCGGATTCACATACATTGGCACATATTTATGCCGGCGTAGCGTATCTAATATACGCAACGCCGACGTAGCGCAAAGAGGCAAGCACCGAATTCACAAAGCACTTGCCTCCCAAACTGTGCTGGGTTCCCTCGGCGTAAGCCGGCGTAGGTGGAAGTGGGCATGAGCCATGCTAATGAGGCGTGACCCCATGCAAATGATCGGGACGAGTGCCATAAAACGAACAGTGGACGCAGCCCAGTGGACGCATCCCAGTGCGCATGCTCAAAATCACGTCGGATCTACTCCCTAAGATACGACGGATCACTGCCTACGGCGTGAACGTAACCTACGCTCAGCCATATTCACTTCCAACGTAAACTACGTAAAATACGACGGCTTCAGTTCCCTGGTGCAGACCTTTGCATGGATGCTGCTGAGTTACACCTACTTTATGGGGCATAACTTTATGCCGGACGTATGACTTTACGCGCACTGCGTCGGACGGACGGATGTTCGTGAATCGGCGTATCTCCCTCATTTGCATATGTGCATAGAAAATCAATGGGAGAGACAAATGCGCCCAGAGTAAATATGCGCCCACGATACGACGGCGTAGGCAAGTTACGTCGGACGTAGGAAGCCTATTTTCAGGCGTATCTAGTTTTGTGGGCACGGTGCACAGATACGACGGCACATATTTTCACTTACACGGCGTATCTCGAGATACGTTGGCGTAAGTGCTTTGTGAATCCGGGCCTAACTGTATATATATACAGTATATATATATATATATATATATATATATATATATATATATTATATTTTAGGCCTCATTCAGGGGCGTAACTAGAAATCACAGGGCTCCATATCAAAATTATGTATGGGGCCCCCCCTGCAAACAGCCCTCCACCTGCCAGTGTGCCGATCAGTTGCCGCTACTGTGCCCCATCAGATGCTGTCAATGTGCTCATCGATTGCTGCTACTGTGCCCCATCAGATGATGCCAGTGTGCCCATCAATTGCCGCTACTATGCCCCATCAGATGCCTGTCCTCTCTCAGGTGTCCAATCAAAGCGCCTTACGTTTCAGCCAATCAGGTGACAGGTAACAGACCTGGCAACCTGATTCCCTGAGAGGTGGATTCAGTGTTAGCAAAGCAAATTCCTTCACTTTGCTAACACACAACGACCATAGATAGAGTCATGCAATGCATGAATCTATCTATGGTGGTTAGAGCAGTGCAGGAGAGAGGGGGCGGCGCTCCTGCGCCCTTTATGGATGCACCGCCACTGAATTCCTCATTCTCACCATGCCCCATTCGGCTGCGGGCCCCATAGTGCCTGCGTGAGTCGCTATGGCGGTAGTTCCGTCCCATGGCCTCATCAGAATAATCATGTTTCTATTTCTGGTATACATTTTGATAAGACTTGTAAAGGGAACCAATCAGCGCTAAAAAAAAGAGAAAGGCAGCTAGTAACATCTGTAAAACAATGTGAAATAATGTGCAGCCCCCACAAATAATTGTTTTCCTCCAAATAAAATCCTACAATTAACCTTACAAATATGTCTATAAAGTGTAAAGTGTATATAGCCAAAATAAATAAATGTTTAAAATTCATACATTCATATGTACATAACCATAAGTAAATAAAATTAATTATTTATTGAAATCATCTAAATGTCCACAATAAATAAAACATGATTATAATTTATGATTAACAGGTTTATGATTTATTTATTGTGGATATTTGGATAGTTTAATCCAGGGGTCTCCAAACTGCGGCCCAAGGGCCAAATGTTGCCCTTTGCTAGCTTCTATCCGGCCCTTGGGGCACTATTCCTTCCACTGATGTGAGGCACTATTCCTTCCACTGATGTGAGGCACTATTCCTCCAACTGACAGCAACAATGAGGCACTCTTTCTTCCACTGATACCAATGATGGGATACTATTCCTCCTATTAACCTCCCTAGCGGTATGATTATTTCAGATTTTAGGTGCTGAAAGGGGTACCATTATTTGCAAGGAAATTTGGCGTTTTATATTGTAGGCCTGCAATTCTTAGGAATAACTCACTTAAATCTGTCCAAACAAGAGTCTAGTAAGCATCCCGGGTATGAAATTTTTTTAAAAACAAAATTATAAATTATAATATAATAAATAATTATAAATAATTATAAAAAATAATAATATAATTATAATAAAAATTATTCAATAATGTAATCAACTCAAAATCACTGAAATTTGCTCAGTTGCAGAATTGTCACTGTCATTACTTTTATTTTTTTATGACGAATTTCCCCACAAATCGCTATCGCACAATTCTGCAAGTGATTATAATTTATTATCGCTGTTTTCTAGCTGCTCTAAAACCATTTTTGACATAAAGGGACACTTTTGGTTGCTATGGACAATCTACAGTTTGCAGGCAGAAAGAGCAGTTTTTATTATATAAAAGAACATGTAGGACACTGGGCAGACCACTAGGGACAAGGGGGGTGTGTATTTTTTACATACAGTACTGTAATCTATAAGATTACAGTATACTGTATGTAATGTTTGTGTTTACCTTTTTGAATTTGGCGCCGTTCTCCGCTCCCGTGCGTCGTAACAACGCAGGGAACGGAGATCGGTGGCACACAGAGGCACTGTGTGAATCGAGCGAGGTACCGCTCGCTCACACTGCGCGGTGGCATCGCTGGATCCAGTGACAAGGTAAGCAAACCATGCCTGTGGATTCTGTGAGGCGAGCCCGAGTCTGACTCGGGGTTACCGATCGCAGCACAAAAATGTAACCCCGAGTCAGACTCGGGAATACCGCCAGGGGGGTTAATAGGGGCACTACCCCTCCTATTGACCACCAATCCTGAGGCCATATTCTCAATGATGCCGACATTTTTTGCCCCTGCTGGCCACAATCCGGCCCTAAAGGACAATAAACTGGCCCTTTGTTTAAAAAGTTTGGAGACCCCTGGTTTAATCAAATAATTCATTTTATTTATTGTTATGCACATATGAATACATGAATTTTGAAATATTTATTTATTTTGGCTATATACACTTTTGACTTTATAGACATATTTGTAAGGTTTACTGTAAGAGTTTATTTGGAAGAATAAAATAATTTCTGGGCGTTGCACATTTTTGCAACAAGTTATTAAGACTTGTTTACAGTTAATAAGACTTGTTACCATTGTGTGATTTGAAATTTTCAATAAGAGGGATTAATTCATCTTGTATCCTGGCTTCTACTGTTTTCTTTCCCATTCCAAAGTCTCGAAGAGTTGAGAGTGCGAACCTTCTAGTGGCTTTCCAAGAATCACCATTACTAAATACTATACCTAAAATAAAGATAATGACATGTAAATAGGCCCATAGTTTATGCTCCAACACGCAGTGACTTTATTCAGTAAGGCAAAGAACCATGTCCAAAGAACAATAAATGATATAAAGCTATCAGTAAACATCCTTCACTACTCAGTCAAAGCGGAATTCCAGGTGGTTGGAAAGCTGAATTCTAGGTGGTTGGGTAACTGCTTTGCTTTTGGAACCTATGAAGAATAAGGTGAAAGCTCAGACACATATGCTCCTGTACCAGTGCTGGTGGTAGAGAACCCTCTGTAATCAATTGCTGTATTAGGCAGGCTTCTAGTAACAGCTTGTGCATTGGAACATTGGGCCAGATTCACAAACGAGATACGACGGCGTATCTCTGTTTCTAACTATGCGACTGATTCATAGAATCAGTTACGCATAGCTAGCCCTAAGATCCGACATGTGTAATTGAATTACACTGTCGGATCTTAAGGATGCAATTCTAGGCCGGCCGCTAGGTGGCGAGGCCATTGCGGCCGGCGTAGAATATGCAAATGAAGACTTACGGCGATCCCCGAATGTCCCGAACGGCCTGTCGATCTAAATCTACGTTGTTTCCGTTGAGTTACGCCGCGTAAAACTAGGGCTGAGCCCTAGTTCTCTTAAGCCATGGTAAGTATGGCCGTTGTTCCCGTGTCGAAATTTAAACATCAACGTCGTTTGCGTAAGACGTCCGTGAATGGCGCTGGACGTCATTTACGTTAACGTCTAAGCAAATGACGTTGGTGCGACGTCAGTTAGCGCAATGCACGTCGGAGCATGCGCAATACGTCCGGCGCGGGAGCGCGCCTAATTTAAATGGGACTCGCCCCATTCGATTGGGCCCGCCTTGCGCCGGATGTGGATCGGGCACTTAGGCAGAAAATTTGTGACGGTGTATCAGGAACCTGTACTCACCGAGGCCGAGATGCTGAGGACGGTTCACCCTTGCGACCCTGCGCAGTCCACTCTCTGGAGTTGAGACAGAGGAGGGAAGGCACAAGGAGGCACCGGTGCCGGAAGCAGGTTGGTAGACTTGGTGCGTCTGAAGGTGGCTGAGCAGGCGTGGAAGACTGGAAGCAACTGGAGATCAGGCAGCTACTGGCAGGAGGCCCAGAAGAAACAAGCATAAGATAAAGGCAAGTCTGGGTCACAGGCCGTGGGTCAAGGGCTGGAGAAGGCAGAGAAAGTCCGTAGGTACAAGCCAAGGTCAAAGGGCAGGAGACAGCAGCAATCCAAGGTACGTTAGCCAAAAGGTCAGAGGTTCCGGGTGAGAGGAGAGTCGTCAGGAAGTCCGGGTCAAAACAAGGAGATATGGCAACAGGTAAACTCACTAAAGCTGATGACAAACCAGCAACCTGTTCAGGGAAGGCTGCTGGTTTAAATAGGAATGTCCGGCCTCTGATTGGCCCCAGGGTTGCCGCATACGTGCACGTGCGCGCTTCCACGCACACGGCGCGCTGCCGTACCGCGCATGCGTGCGCGCAAACCACGCACAGGCATGCGCCGAAATGTCATTCTACTGGGCATGTGCGGGAATCTGTCAGAGATGGAGCTAGTACCCTGACAGTGCCCCCCCCAAAGGGGCGGACTCCGGACGCCCAAACTGGTCATTAACTCCGGGTGTTCCAGGTGAAAGGCCCGAATCAGACGAGGGGCATGGAGATTCCGGGAAGGCTCCCAAGAGTTATCTTCAGGGGGATATCCCTTCCACTTTATAAGGTATTGCAACTGCCTTCCTCTTTTCCTGCAGCTCAAGATAGCCTCCACTTCAAATTCTTTTTCACCCTCAATCTCCACTGGTGGAGGTGGCAGTTCTTCTCTTCCGTTGAAGGGATCCGGCACAACGGGTTTGAGCAAGGAGGCATGGAACACGGGGTGGACCCTGTAAGACTCGGGTAATGCCAGTTCAAAAGCCACAGGATTGATCTTCCGTCTGATCTCAAATGGGCCGATGAACCTTGGACCCAACTTTCGTGAGGGGACAGGTAATTTGAGGTTGGTGGCAGACAGCCAAACCTTCTCACCAACTTCGAAAGCTGGGCAATCCTTCCTCCCTCGGTCATAGAACCTCTTATAATCCTCCTGGGCTTGCTGCATAACCTCCTGTAATTTTTGGAAATTCCGCTGAATGAAGGTTACATGTTTCTGGACAGCTGGTACAGGTGCTTCAGGGATAGAGTCTGGGAGAAAGGAAGGATGGAAACCAAAGTTAGCCCAGAATGGAGTTTGGTTAGTGGTGGAATGTACGGAGTTATTATAGGCGAACTCGGCTATAATAGATAGCAAGGAGGACCAATCGTCTTGGGAGACTGAGCAAAAGCAACGTAAGTATTGTTCCAGCGTTTGGTTGGTCCGTTCTGTCTGGCCATTACTTTGGGGATGATAGGCAGAGGAAAGGCAGATTTTTACTTCCAGTGCTTTGCAGAGCTCCTTCCAAAATTTGGATGTAAATTGAGTACCTCTGTCGGATACAATGCTTTTGGGCACCCCATGAAGCCTGACGACCTCTTTAAAAAAAATTCTGGCTGTATCTGCCGCGGAGGGCGTACCTATCATAGGCAGAAAATGCGCCATTTTGGACAGGCGGTCAACCACGACTAGGATCGTGGTAAACCCTGCTGATGGAGGCAGATCGACAATGAAGTCCATAGAGATTTCAGCCCAAGGGCGCTCCGGAATGGGTAGAGGTTTAAGCAGGCCCCAGGTCTTCGTGTTTGGTCCCTTATTCCGTTGGCAGCGAATGCAGGAAGTGACGTAATCTTTACAGTCGGACCTCCATTTTGGCCACCAGAAAGAGCGGGAGATTAGCTCAGAGGTTTTACGTGTACCAAAATGGCCTGCCAATTTGCGATCATGAAAAGTGCTCAGAATCAACTGCCTAGCTTCCATTGGCACAAAAATTTTTCCTTGCGACCACAGTAGGTCATCCCTTCTCTCCAAAGAGGAGATCTCATGGTCAGGGCACCGTCGACAAGCTGCTTTCAGAGAGGTCAGTAAGTCTGCTTGAGGGAGTAACAAGAAATTTTGAGACAATAGGATAGTGCTGGGTTCGGATGTGTTGGGTGTTTCAGGAAACATCCTGGAGAGGGCGTCAGCCTTTCCATTTTTAGAGCCGGGACGGTAAGTAATATGGAAATTGAAGCGAGTGAAGAAGAGAGCCCAGCGGGCCTGCCTGGGTCTTAGACGTTTTGCGGAACGTAAGTACTCCAGATTCCTGTGGTCAGTGAAAATGATGATGGGATGAGCTGCCCCCTCCAGCAGGTATCTCCACTCCTCTAATGCGAACTTTATGGCCAGTAATTCTCTATCCCCGACGTCATAATTTTTTTCAGGGGGGCTCAGCTTCCGGGAAGCATAGGCTACTGGGTGAAGGAGTGACTTTAGCCCCTGTCTTTGAGAAAGAACAGCGCCTGTAGCAGATTCCGAGGCATCAACTTCTAAGACAAAAGGCAGTGTTGAATCCGGATGACATAGCACAGGTGCCGAGGAGAAAGCTGCTTTAAGTTTAATAAAGGCCTCTTGGGCCTCTTGTGGCCACTGAAAACGGTGCCCTTGGCGGGTCAACTTGGTAATAGGAGAGACAATAGACGAGAAGCCGATGATGAATCGTCTATAAAAGTTGGCAAAGCCAATGAAGCACTGGACGCCTTTCTTGTCCATTGGAGGTGACCACTCCTGGATTGCTCTGACTTTCTGGGGGTCCATGGCTACCCCATTTACGGAGATGATGAATCCTAGAAACTGTACCGATGTCTTTTCAAATTCACACTTCTCTGCCTTGAGATAAAGCTTGTGCTGTCTTAAGATAGTGAGAACCTTCATAACGTGGTGCCGATGTAGCTCCGTTGTGGCTGAAAATATTAGGATGTCATCCAAGTATACTACCAGGAAGTCATCCAGATGTTGCCGGAAAATGTCATTGACTAGGTGCTGGAATGTGGCGGGAGCGTTACAAAGCCCAAAGGGCATGACCAAATACTCGAAGTGCCCGAATCTGGACCTAAAAGCTGTCTTCCACTCGTCGCCTGCTCTTATTCGGACGAGGTTGTAGGCGCCCCAGAGGTCTAGTTTAGAGAAGACCTGAGCCGATCGGAATCGTTGGAACAGTTCAGGAATAAGAGGCAGCGGGTATCTGTTCTTGATGGTAATTTTGTTTAACTCCCTATAATCAATGCAGGGTCTAAGGGATCCGTCCTTCTTCTCGACAAAGAAGATCCCCGCCCCAGCTGGTGAGGAAGAAGGGCGGATGAACTTTTTTTCTAAGTTCTCGTCAATATAGACCTTGAGGGCCTTCAACTCAGTCTCTGACAAGGGGAATATGCGCCCAAAAGGAATTTCAGACCCTGGCAGGAGGTCGATGGGGCAGTCATATGACCGGTGTGGAGGGAGACTATCGGCTTGTTGTTTGTCGAAGACGTCCTTAAATTCCAGGTAGACCGAGGGGACGTGCTGAAGGTCTTCTGGTGGAGTGGTTAGCGTAGAACAAGTGGCTGTAACTGGTGCAAGGCAGTGCTGAGAGCAGTAGGAGGAGGAAAAACTGACTTCTCTTTTGAGCCAGTCGATGCAGGGCAGATGGACTTGCAACCACGGGAGACCCAGGATAATGGGGAACATGGGGGATGGAATAAGGTCCAACCGGAGAAATTCATGGTGTCCGGAGTCAGAGATGGCACGGATAGGAAGGGTTTCTTGGGTGATCAGTCCTGAACGGGGAAGAGAGCCGTCAGCCAAGTGGACTTAGAGATGGAAATCCTTGGTATGGCAGGGGATGCGCAGCTTTTGGGCCAAGGAAGAGTCCAGGAAGCAGCTGCAGGCCCCTGAATCAATAATTGCCGGCAGGCGGGTTGCCCCTTCCGGGAGCTGTAGGGAAAGAAAGAGGACAACGTAAGTCTGTGGCAAACTGGTAACATGGTAGTTGAGAGCAGGTGGAGGCTTCGACTTACAGGGTCTCACTGGACAGGTGCGCAGGAAATGGCCGGCTGATCCGCAATACAGGCAAAGATTGGCTTGACGTCTCCGGAGCTTTTCCTCCGGGGTAAGAGGGGCCCGAACTAGGCCGAGCTGCATAGGCTCTGGTTCAGGTAGTGCGGTGGTCGGTGGAGATGAGAGAGGAGGAGGTGCTGAAGCATATCTCGGCGGGGTCCAGCTGGGACGGTTGGTCTGGAACCGCTCAGAACGTCGTTCTTGCAGGCGCCTGTCGAGCTGGGTGGCAGCTTGGATCAACCCTTCCAGCGAGGCAGGGATTTCTGACCTCGCAAGCTCATCCTTAAGGGCTTCAGAGAGGCCTTGACGATACTGATATTTGAGAGCCACCTCGTTCCAGCCTGTGTCAGCTGACCATTTTCTGAATTCAGCGGTGTAATCTTCCACCGGTCTTCTCCCTTGGTTTAATTTGTGCAGGGTGACTTCTGCTGTGGCTGAACGCAGAGGGTCGTCATACAATTTGGCCATGTGGGTGAAGAAGGTATCGATGGTGTCCAGTATCGGACTTCGTTGTTCCATCAAGGTGTGCGCCCATGCTTGGGGCTCATCAGAGAGGAGAGAAATAACGAACCCGACCTTTACGGCTTCGGAACTAAAAGTTCTGGGTTGGAGAGCCAAATACAGTGAACAGGCATTTTTGAAGGCCCGATACTTCCGGCGATCACCTGCGAAGCGCTCAGGCATGGGTACTCGAGGTTCAGGGTTGGACACCATCATGGCTGGACTTGCGGGGGCCTGAGAGGCTGAAGGTCCGGGAGGTGAGGCTACAGCAGCAGCGGAAGGTCCAGGTAAGCCAGCCAGTTGTTGGAGGCGGCCATCGATCTGAAGGTAGCCTTCCTGTAGTTTTTGAACTGCTTCAGTCAAAGCGGAGACTTGCTGGCACAGAGTCTCAAAAGGTGAACGCGCCCTGTCGGCCTCAGACATCTGGCTGGTTTGTACTATCAGGAACCTGTACTCACCGAGGCCGAGATGCTGAGGACGGTTCACCCTTGCGACCCTGCGCAGTCCACTCTCTGGAGTTGAGACAGAGGAGGGAAGGCACAAGGAGGCACCGGTGCCGGAAGCAGGTTGGTAGACTTGGTGCGTCTGAAGGTGGCTGAGCAGGCGTGGAAGACCCCAGGGTTGCCGCATACGTGCACGTGCGCGCTTCCACGCACACGGCGCGCTGCCGTACCGCGCATGCGTGCGCGCAAACCACGCACAGGCATGCGCCGAAATGTCATTCTACTGGGCATGTGCGGGAATCTGTCAAAGATGGAGCTAGTACCCTGACACGGTGTAACTTAAATCGGAAAAGTTAAGTTGCGCCCGCCTGTTGTGAATCTGGCCCATTGATCCTTTTACTTTGGATGAGTTGAGCCAAATTTTAGATCATGCAAAAATTCATAGAAGTGTTTGAATGTGCGTGAAGTGATTTTCACATCACCATATCTGCTAATTGAGCACAAAATATGTAGTCTGAGAATTCAGTGATGACAGAAGAATATTCTGGATATTGCTAAATTAGGTCTAAAACAACAAATTTGTCCAGTGGTCAGGCCAAGGGAACTAAAATAAAATGTAGAAAAGATCTGTATCTTCAGAAAAAAAGATGCGCCATACATAAAATGATCGTACCTTTGTCTTTGCGTATTAGTTTGAAAATTGGTATATCTGCTCTATTTGCAAAATCACCAGCTTGGTTGACAAGGGCATCCTTCACAGCACTGTATCCAGCAATCACCACCATCTTCTTGGGTCCAAAGTGTACAGTGAAAACTTCTCCATACTTCTCAGAGAGCTGCAATACAAAATAATTTAATAGATTTATACCTGAGCACAACTCCCATCCCAAACGTCAAAAATAATCTGCCAGCAAATTTTTTTTTTCACAAATGTCACTAAGGATGAGCACAAGGTTTGGTTTGAACACAAGTTTAGACCAAACCTTGGATGTTCAGACATTTGTCCAAACACTGGACTTTAAGCATGCTCAGCAAAAGCCCAACTTCATATATACATTACAGTAGTAGCAGTCTTTGTACCACTGAAATCTATGACGGGTTCCTATCTGTCAATGGTTGCTGAGGAAGTGGTGAGTGTCAGCACCCTCTGCGTCCTTAGCTACCAGTGATGTCACGTCACCTGGCCCTTTTCAATTTCTTGCTGGGAATCCCCAGCCATGTAAAGAAGTGAGTGGGGATAGCGTGACATCACATTCATATCCCCCTCTTACCTGGCCTGCCAGACTGCATGGTATGGATTTTAGAAGGGAACCCATGCTTTTTTAGGGGGTTCCCCCTTAAAATTCATTCAGAGCCTAAGAGGCTGTATCAAAATTTGGGCAGGAATCCCAAGCTGCTTTTTGGTGTCCCCAGTGACATCCATATCAAACCCTCATCAAGCATAAGGGTCTGGCTTTTATATTTTTAGGAGGAAACATTTTTTTTTGTGGGGGGCCTCCCATTAACATGTATATCAGACCCTCATCTAGGATAAGGGTCTACGCTACTACAAATTAAGTGAATACCTGAACGTTTCATTACAAACAAAAGTAAGTTGCTGAAGCTGTTTTCAATCCTCTGATCACTGCACAGGCTGTGTGGGTAGTGACAGCTGATCACCCACGGAGGTAAGTGAATTAAGGACCGGGAATGGGCTGGGGGGAGGGAGGGTGTAGGAAATTAGTTCATCCCTTTTCATTTTTTGCAAAAAGGTGAATATACACTTTATAATATTACTGGTTAATAAAATAGAAATACGCCCAAAAATCATCGGGAAAACACCAGTTAAAGGTAGAATTGAGAACAGAGTTAAAAGGGGCTGATTAGGGTAAACTAAGGGTTAAAAGGGGTTAAATAGAGGCCAATTTAAAGCGGTAGTAAACCTGTAGAGTAGTAGAAACCAGCAGCACATCAAGGTGACATAGCCAATCTACGAATGCTGTCATGTTGTTATCCAAAAAAAATGATTTAACCTGTGATTTATCAAAAAAGAGAATTTCCATATACTGTATACACTTTAACAGGGATCACCGAGACAATATATACATATATATGGTAGAAGGTACAACATTACCATCTCCAGGTGGATTTAACCTGTCACTAGTAGTATACAGGTGTCCATGTGCAGATTTCTACAGGGTCAACTGTCACCTTATATGCATGGCAGAGGACATGGTGAGCGCTACCACTGAACCCTGTAGAAATCTGCACGTGGACATTTGTATACTACTAATGACAGGTTAAATAAAACCTGGAGAATGGGTGATTTTGTACCTCCTACCATATATATTGTCTTGGTGGTCCCTGTTAAAGTGTATACAATATATGGAAATTCTCTTCTTTGACAAATCGCAGGTTAAATCATATTTTTTGGATAAAAACATCACAGCATTCATAGATTGGTCACCGTGATGTGCTGCTTTCTACTATATATTGTCTATACATATCTCAATTGTTTCTACATATATAGTGTCTTGGGGGTCCCTGTTAAAGCGTATATATATGGACATGCTCAGAGGTGTATTTAAGTTTTGTGCTGCCCTAGGCCTGACTAAACTCATGCACCCCCTAATTTAAATATGACCCACCCTTCCTGTCAAGGACACACCTCTTCCTATGTAAGACCCGCCCTGTCATCTGTAAACCACACCCCTTCCTATTTAGGCTCCACCGCTTCCTCTCTGAATTAGCACACACAATCACACACCATTTACTCTATACTTACATCAATCACTCCATAATGAAACTGACATGATGATGTTTTTAATAACTTAGATAACTTTAATTAACTGCGGACATACTGCACGAGATTACCAGAGACTGCGGACATACTGCATTAGATTACCAGAGACTGCGGAAATACTGCACGAGATTACCAGATACTGCAGACATACTGCATTAGATTACCAGATACTGTGGACATGCTGCATTAGATTACCAGATGATACTGCGTGTAACGTATGTGTACACCCTGGGACACATATTTGACCCTCAGACAGCCGCTTGATACTCCCTCTATAGGCTCAAATTTTGATGTCCAGCACAGGAACCAGTATATTGGGGATTGCTATGTGCGGATGGTATCTTATCCTGTCGTTTGTGAGAAGGTTGTTGTCCCAGTAGGCTGCAGGGTCACTCATTTTAGTACAGATGATGTGTAACTACACCTGTGATGCCTGATTCAAGTTTGAAATACGTTTTGTTTTGACCTCACAGTCACTGCAAGATTCTTTCAAAATTTGAGGACAAGTTCCTTGTCGGTTGTGTTATACCGCCTGCAATACGTGCCCTGTGGATGCATCCATCGAGAGACCATCTGTTATATAGCCACTTGTTCTCTGTTACACACTATTCCACGAAATCCTTGTCATCGTCCTGAAGAAGCCCCACGGCGAAACGTGCGTCGGCGACTTTTAAGGATTTTGTATACAGTGGTCATTTTTTGTATCTGTATTTTTAATTATGTGCTTTTTTGTATTATATTGATGATATTAAAACTTTATTTTTAACATACTTCCTTGGCCTCAAAGTCCGACCATCAATATCTACCTGTAGTTATTGTTCTCCTTCCAGATGATACTGCGGACATACTGCACGAGATTACCAGAGACTGCGGACATACTGCATTAGATTACCAGAGACTGCAGACATACTGCACAAGATTACCAGAGACTGCATTAGATTTCCAGATACTGCAGACATACTGCATTAGATTACCAGATACTGCGGACATACTGCATTAGATTACCAGATACTGCGGACATACTGCATTAGATTACCAGATACTGCGGACATACTGCATTAGATTACCAGACTGCGGACATACTGCATTAGATACCAGAGACTGCAGACATACTGGTAATCTTACCAGAGACTGCAGACATACTGCACAATATTACTAGAGACTGCATTAGATTACAGGAGGTGTGTCTTGAGGTTCTCTGTGGTGGCTGTGAGCTCTGGATTTAGTATTCATTTTTGGTTAATTATGCAAGGTGTGGGCTTTGAAGTCTGTTTTCAAATGTGGTTGTTGGTCTGAAACTATATCTGTATCTATAGCTGGGTGTCTGTTGTCCTTTCACTCAGGTTAGACCTGACCCATAGATTTGCATTGAGTTAAGGGGCAGAGAGCACATATATATTTAAAGTACAGATATACTGTATATCTAAAAATAAGTTATAGAATTAAAGGGGTTGTAAAGGTAAAAAAAAAATCCCTAAATAGCTTCCTTAACCTTAGTGCAGTCATCCTTCCATTTTGCTTTTAAATGTCCTTATTTCTTCTAAGAAATCCTCACTTCCTGTTCTTCTGTTTGTAACTACACACAGTAATGTGAGGCTTTCTTCCTGGTGTGGAGAAAGCCTCTTGAGGGGGGAGGGGGCGAGCAGGAGTGTCAGGACGCCCACTAACACACAGCTCCTTTCTCTATCTGCAAGAGCGTCCTAACTTGCCTGCTCGCTCCCTCCCCCCTTAAGAGGCTTTCTCCACACCAGGGAGAAAGCCTTGCATTACTGTGTGGAGTTACAGACAGAAGAACAGGAAGTGAGGATTTCTCAGAAGAAATAAGGACATTTAAAAGCAAAATGGAAGGATGAGGTAAGTGAAGGAGGACTGCACTCAGGTAAAGGAAACTATTTAAGTTAAAAAAAAAATACCTTTACAACCACTTTAATTATTCATGTATCAAATTGTATGAAAGTATTACTTATAGCCTTAAACAGGACATAAATGGCTGCCTCCATAAATGTGTATTTTTAAATGTATCTGCTAAATCATGGAAGAGAGAAAATTGATGGTTTTCCCTTTGGCAACCCTTCCCACCTTCTTACAATTTGGCTGTGCAACGTTTTACAGAAATCAAGTTCGATGACCAAGTGCTTGCCAACAGTACAAAATAACCAAATAATAAACATAGAATTCAAGAAGGGTGATATAAAGAAACATTATCTGAGTTATATTTAGTATATACCAAAATAAAACTAGCTACCGTATTTATCGGCATATAACACGCACCCTAAATTTAAGAGGGAAGTTTCAGGAAAAAAACTTTCCACAGCCCCCTGTGTATAACACGCAGGCCCAATTTACCCTCTATTTTCAGGGTAAAAAAGTGAGTGTTATACGCCAATAAATACAGTAATATAATATATATGATAGATAGATAGATAGATAGATAGATAGACAGACAGACAGACAGACAGACAGACAGACAGACAGACAGATAGATAGATAGAACAAACCTGTGGTTATATTGCAAACATGAATTTCATGTATTAATATTAACTGGGTCTACCTCCATCAGTGACTCGTATGGCTTCTTCAGATCCACCAGATTGAGGTTCCCAATAATAGGAAGAGGTTTAGGGCCTGGAGGCATATTTCCATTGCTCTTCTTAGATCCATTAATCCAGTAAAAAAACAATATAATACATGTTGTAAAATATAATAGTAAGTCAGTCCTTGACAGGAGATAGGTGAGAAATGTCATAGTGAACGGCTGATATGACAATGTGCTTATAGCACTGCTGCACCATATTTATATGCTTGGCATTATTCCTCAACATATTCATTTTTACAAGAGCACAAATAAAAATACAGGACCCAGTTGTCTCATTAGACAGGTTTTCTAGTTTGCGTAATCCAAAGCTATAGATGCTATAACTATGGATTGTACTCCAGAAACCTGTACAACTGGTTGTTTAAAGTAAAGCTATTGGGTGTATATGCCATAATTGTGCTGTTTTGATGCCAGGACTTAATATTCACATAAATTAAATAAATGTTTTGAACTACAAAAGGAGCAATATATTCTGGATATGTCAGGCGTAAGGGGAAACTTGTTCAGTTTATATAAGAAAGGATATATTTAGGATGTCCAGGCGAAAATATGTAAATAGGGAACGCCCAAGGGTTTACCTCCCCCATACCTGATTCGATGGGTATCCCATAAAATGAAATGATTGGACATCGCCGTTAGTGGGAGGGGTTTACATGTTGAAGCCTGTTATATAAGTGACCTACTGCTGTATGCGTGCACCCGCTTCAGAAGACGTATTTTGACGAAATGTGCGTAAAGCGGATACACGCACACCCGCACGCACTTCCGGTTTCCAGTTGTCCGTCAGTGGAACGCACGCCGTTCCCAGGCAGTTGCCGACATTTCCTGGCTAACCTAGTGCGACGGTCGGAGCTATGCTTATAGGCTGCTCTACCTGCATTGTCTGTTCTTAGTTTTTAATCTTACAGAGCGGAGCTTCTTGCCCCACCTGTTTTTTATTGTTTATTTATTTATATTTTTAATTTTTATACTATACCCGTATTGTGCACGTTTTTAATAGTGCCAAATAAACTACCACTTGTTCCTACATACCACGCTATGTCAGTGTGTTTGTTTTTCCGGAGGACTGTGGATACTTAAAGAATCTTAACCCCTGGACTCGGAAAGCTCGGCAGGGAAGTGAAGGAGGTCCTAAGCAGAGCAGAGGAGCTGTAGGAGGCTAAAACTACGTGCACTTTACCCCTGCAGGGGTTAGTGCCTCTGGTGAGTGGGGACCCAGGAGGGGGAGCACCGTGACCACTGCGTGGAACTACACCACTGTATATCTGATCACTCACCTTTTAGGTGCACCTTTAACAGCACCGGTTGAACCACCTCTACCCTTGGACAGTTTCTCCATTTTTACATGACTTTTTATTATTTAATATTTTTTATCATTATTATTTTTTCCTCAGGAGAAAAGTCTTTTTCATCGTATCTACACTTATATCTAATTTTTTATAATTGATGGGACTACTCACGTGTTTATGCTTTGTACACATATATATATATTTTTTCTACATATTTTTTCTATATCAACATTATTTTATTTACTGAGTGGATTGCACTCAATATACACTTTTGAGGTTGCACAGGCTAACTGACAGTTGTCGGTGCCACCACAGCTTGTGGTTTCTATTTTACATTTGTGTTTGTTTATGTTTGATTGCCACTTTGCACATTTTATGCACTTGCTTTCATTTAGTATTACAGACCACTGTTATCCCCATTATCACCTATATATACCCTTCAGGGTCCTTGTACCCACCTCATGGTTTGGACTAGCTTATAGGTAGGACAGCGCCACCACCCCACCTTATTTAATCTTTTACCTGTATCCCCTTCGGGGATTCTTTTTGGGGGGCTGCAGCCCGTTACTTATTGACTCACTACTCTCCAAGTGATTTATTTATATATATTATATTTTACTACTCACATTGTAGTGCTCTATTGTCACCTGTTTAGCCTTGGTTGACCTTAAGCGCGGTTTCATTTCTTCTTTTTTATATAAGAAAGGTGTTATATATTTATTTTTTTTGGGTCGAGCGAGGTCCGCCCAGGGTGGGGGACACCTCGGCCACTTCGAACAGGGCGATCCGCCGCCCAAATGGCAGGACCGCTGGGGGCGCCGTTCCCCAAAAGCTGTTATATTTTTAACCACTTAAGGACAGAAGGTGTTTTTCAGATTCGGCGTTTACAAGACTAAAACTGTTTTTTTTGCTAGAAAATTACTTAAAACCCCCAATAATTATACATATATTATTTTCTAACACCCTAGAGAATAAAATGACGGTCATCGCAATACTTTTTGTCACACCGTATTTGCGCAGCGGTCTTACAAGCGCACTTTTTTGGAAAAAAATCACTTTTTTTAATTAAAAAATAAGACAACAATGTATTTGATCCAATTTTTTTATAAATTGTGAAAGATGTTACGCCGAGTAAAATGATACCCAACATGTCACGCTTAAAAATTGCGCCCGCTCGTGGCATGGCGTCAAACTTTTACCCATAAAAATCACGATAGGCAACGTTTAAAAAATTCTATAGGTTGCATTTTTTGAGCTACAGAGTAGGTCTAGTAGGCTAGAATTATTGCTCTTGTTCTAACGATCGCGGCGATACCTCACTTGTGTGGTTTGAACACCGTTTTCATATGCGGGCTCTACTCGCGTATTGGTTCGCTTCTGCGCGCAAGCTCGTCGGGACGGGGCGCTTTAAAATATTTTTTTTTGTTTTCTTATTTATTATTATTGATTTTATAATTTTTTACACTGAAATAATTTTAAAAAAATTATCACTTTTATTCCTATTACAAGGAATGTAAACATCCCTTGTAATAGAAAAAAGCATGACAGGTCCTCTTAAATATGAGATCTGGGGTCAAAAAGACCTCAGATCTCATATTTAGACTTAAATGCAAGAAAAAAAAAAGGAAAATTTGTCATTTAAAAAAATGACAACAAAAAAATTGTCTCTTTAAGACGCTGGGTGGGACTGACGTTTTGACGTCACTTCCGCCCAGCAAAGCTATGAGGACGGGTGGGGGCCATCTTGCCCTCACTCGAGTCCTCACACAACAGGCAGCATCCGACCTCCTCCGCCGCTACCGACGGCTACGGTAAGCGGCGGAGGGCGCGGGAGAGCGGCGGGAGGGGGGGCCCTCTCCCGCCACCGATAACGGCGATCTTGCGGCGAATCCGCCGCGGAGCTTGCTGTTATAGTTTACCGGACCGTCCACTGAAAAGATGGATACCTCGGTTGTGGCAGCAGCTGCTGCCGTTACCGAGATATCCATCTTTAAAAAGAGGACGTACATATACAGTGGGCGGTCGGTAAGTGGTTAATAAATAAAGAGCACCAAATTAGTAGTTTCTGTCCAGATTAGTTTTGTTGTTGTACAGGCGGTCCCTGGGTTACAAACAAGACAGGGTCTAAAGGGTTAGTTCTTAAAGCGCTGTTTCACCTACTTTTACAACTTGGTCTTAAAGGGGTTGTAAAGGTTAGTTTTTTATTTTCTAAATAGGTTACTTTAAGGTAGTACATTGTTGGTTTACTTACCGTTTCTTTCAATTTCCATTCTAAATGTTTTTTATTTTGTTTTCTTTGTCTGAATTTCTCACTTCCTGTTCCTCCTCAGTAATGTGTTCAGTAAGCTGTTCTAAATGACTTTCCACCGCTCGGATGATGGTGGAAAGCTTACTGAGAAGAAACAGAAAGTGAGAAATTCAGACAAAGAAAAACAACATTTAGAAGGGAAATCAAAGGAAAAGGTAAGTGAACTAACAATGCACTAGCTTAAAGGAACCAATTTAGAAAATAAAAGACGAACCTTTACAACCCCTTTAAGCCTCGTACACACACACGCTTGGTTTACTCGACAAGAACCAGCAAGAAAACTGCTGACAGAGCTTTCTTGCCGAGTATACCGAGCGTGTGTACGAGGCTTTCAGGTTTCTCAACAAGAAAACTGCCCAGAATCTAGACGAGAAAAATAGAGAACATGTTCTCTATTTTTCTCGTCGTGAGATTCTCTGCAGTTTTCCTGCCGAGAAACCCGAGAGTGTGTATACTTACCTGTCGCCGTGGAAACCCGCGCATGCTCCAAATGACTTTGATGCATGCGCAGTAGCTTCCTAGGCATAGGTAGGGTGCAGCAAGATGGCGGCAACGGCATAGAATGTGACGAGCGCATGCTCGTCGTACGCGGTGATGTCACCACGTTCTTTCCTTTCAAGAGAACTGTGGTTCTTTTGAAAGGAGAGTCTGTACACTTGGGCGGCAAGAGATTCTTGCCAAGAATCTCGTCAGAAAACTACGTTTTTTTCCTGACGAGATTCTTGCCCGTGTGTACATGGAAAGTAAAGACCACTCTTCCACCCCTCCACTCCTCGTTTTTTGATAACTTTTTTTTTCTTTCCTACCTTTTTTGAAGTACAAAGTGTACTTCCATCCTAGCTCTGCCACGGCACAGTGTGTAATTTCCCCCTTCTGTGGCAAGCCCTCCTCCTTTTCCCCCGCTGCCTTCTGGGACCTGTGTGTGTCCCAGAAGACGATGGTGCCATTCAAAAAGCGCTGCGCGACTCATGCATGTGCAGTAGGAAAACAGCTGTGAAGCCTGGAGGCTCCACTGCCAGTTTCCCTTAGTTACAATAGCGGCACCTGCACCCGATCTGATGGATGGATCAGCCTCGGGGACCGACCTCACGGGCTCCCTGGATAGGTAAGCGTCCTTATTAAAAGTCAACCGTTTTTGTAGCTGCTGATTTAAATAAAATAAAACAAAATGGGTGTGGAACTTCGCTTTCAGTTGAATTTGTTTTTAAATCGGAACAGGTACATTTTGTAAGTGTAGCTCCAGCCCAAAAATGTTTTCTACGTTTTTAGATAGCATAGGGAAGGGTTAACACCCCTGTAACATTTTGTTTTGCTGTCTGCGCCTTTGTTAAGAAGTTTTCCTCACACTTTCTGTCTCTGTGACAATTGAGTTTCGAAAAATGTGGGTTGTTGTGGAAACATGGATTGGTGATGCAGCTTCAGTGGAGACACCTTTTTCCCATAATAATAACTCTTATGCCCCGTACACACGACCGGGTTTCCCGACAGGAAAACTGCGTGAAGAGCTTTTGGCCGGGAATCCCGGCCGTGTGTATGCTCCTCGCAGTTTTTCAGACGGGAAAACTGCACAAAAACCGCCTGCTCTGTTTTTATCCCTCCGGCATTTTCGGCGGACTTTTTCCCGTCGGAAAAACTCAGATGGAGCATACACACAGACAGGATTCCCAGCCAAAAGCTCTCATCTGAGTTTTCCCGTTGGAAAAACTGCTCGTGTGTACGAACCTTGACCCGCCAGGAATCCCGACCGTGTGTACAGGGCATTACAAGAGGGTATTTCCCTTCTTAGGGGTGGAATTCTTCTCACTTCCTGTTGTCTCCCTCCGTTTGTAAGTATGAGTCGTATGCGAGTCAGATGTTTGTAACTAGGGGACTGTCTGTATTCAGTAAAAGGATAAAAAAATGGGGGGGGGGGGGGAATTAGAAATGGCCCCTTTTTTTGGGCTACAAAGATATACTGTATTTATCGGGGTATAGCGCGCTCCCGCGTATAGCGCGCACCCCTAAAGTTGCCTGAATTCCTGTGGAAAAAATATGTTTTGTACTTACAGTTTTGGTGTCTTGCGCGGCGTCCATCGATGGCCTCGTCGGGTCCGGCGTCCGTCTGCGGCTTCGGGTGTCCTCTTCGTCGGGTCCGGCGTCCTTCTGCGGCGTCCTCGCGTCCTCCCCGCTCGTTTCCCGCGCCGAGTTTGAATACTGCGCCGACATATACCGAGCGCAGTACACTCGTGTATCGTCGGGCAGGCTCGGCAACTCTCGCGCTGACGTCCTGTACACTCAGGACGTTAGCGCGAGAGAAGCGCCGAGACTGCCCGAAGATACACGAGTGTACTGCGCTCGGTATATGCCGGCGCAGTATTCAAACTCGGCGCGGGAAAGCGGGTATCGGCGTATACCGCGCACCCACGATTTTGCCCTGATTTTCAGGGCAAAATAGTGCGCGGTATACGCCGATAAATACGGTACGTACAGAATAAAAAAAATTTAAAATTCACAAATCAAATGTTGATAATAGATGCTGAAAATAAGTATACAGACAAAATATTATAAGTATAATATCTATCCCGCCTGCATCTAACAACTACCCTTTACATTTTTAATTCTTCCATCAGCCTATCCCTCATAATTATTACCATTTGTACCAATTGCCACACCCCTTTAGATTGTAAACTCATGAACTCTTGTATTGTATTGTTACTGTACTATCTCTTTTCTCCTATTATTTTGTAAAGTGCTGCGCAAACTCTGGCTGCTATATAAATCATGTATAATAATAAGTATACAGTATAAAAGCATATAGATAAAATAAAAAAAGTGTTATGCCTCCAGTGAGTGAGTGAGAAACTTATATAGCGCAACACATGCGAACTGAATCGCCTCCAAAGAGGTGATTTGGATTACATGTGCAACGTTGATATGACTGTCTTGCCTGAGATTGTGGTATGTCACTGACACCTCCACCCTCACTATCCATAACCTTTCCTAATGCTAATGCCAGACAGAGCTGGATAGTTTCTGTTTTAACCACTTCCATACCGTGCATTTTCACCCCCTTCCTGCCCAGGCCAATTTTCAGCTTTCAGCGCTGTCATACTTTGAATGAGAATTGTGCGGTTATGCGACGTTGTACCCAAATACATTTTGATATTTTTTTTCCCCCACAAATAGAGCTTTCATTTGGTGGTATCTGATCACCTCTGCGGTTTTTATTTTTTGTGCTATAAACAAAAAAAGAGCGACAACTTTGAAAAAAGAACCCACAATATTTATTACTTTTTGCTATAATAAATATCCCAATTTTAAAAAAAACGCAATAAGCGTATACTGATTGGATTGCGCAAACGTTATAGCAGCTACAAAATAGGGGATAGAATTATGGCATTTTTTTTTTTTTACTAATAATGACGACGATCTGCGATTTTTATTGTGACTGCGATATTGCGTCAGGCAGATCGGACACTTTTGACACTATTTTGGGACCATTCACATTTTTACAGCGAAACAGTTCTATAAATATGCACTGATTACTGTAGAAATGTGACTGTTAGGGAAGGGGTTAACACTAGGGGGCGATCAAGGGATTAAGGCCCAGATTCACGTAGATGGGCGCAAAATTGTGCGGGCGTAACGTATCTCATTTACGTTACGCCGCCGCAAGTTTTTCAGGCAAGTGCTTTATTCACAAAGCACTTGCCTGTAAAGTTGCGGCGGCGTATCGTAAATCACCCGACGGAATTCAAATTCGGCGGGTAGGGGGGCGTGTTTCATTTAAATGAAGCGCGTCCCCGCGCCGAACGAACTGCGCATGCGCCGTCCCTAAAATATCCCAGTGTGCATTGCTCCAAATGACGTTGCAAGGACGTCATTGGTTTCAACGTGTACGTAAATGACGTCCAGACTACTTACGCAAACAACGTAAATTTTTTAATTTTCGACGCGAGAACGACAGCCATACTAAACATTGGCTGCGCCTCATAGACCCAGGGGCAACTTTACGACGGGAAAAGCCTAACGTAAATGTCGTAACTGTACTGCGTCGGCCGTGCGTACGTTCGGGAATTCGCGTATCTAGCTAATTTGCATACTCGACGGGGAAATCGACGGAAGCGCCACCTAGCGGGCAAAAAAAAATTGCAGTTAAGATCCGACGGCGTAAGAGACTTACGCCTGTCGGATCTAATGAATATCTATGCGTAACTGATTCTAAGAATCTGTTGCATAGATACGACGGCGCTACGCAGAGATACGACGGCATATCTGGAGATGCGCCGTCGTATCTCTTTTGAGAATCTGGGCCTAAATGTTTTCCCTAGGGAGTGATTCTAACTGTGAGGGGAGACGACTGACTGAGGGAGGTGACCGATCGGTGTCCCTATGTACAAGGAAAACACCATCGTCTCCTCTCCCCGACAGGACGTGGGTCTCTGTGTTTAGACACAGAGATCCACGTCCCTGCTCTGTGACGAGCAATCGCGGGTGCCCGGCGGACATCACGGGCACGTGCATCGGGACCCCAGTGAGTGCGCACTCTCCACACTGCAGGGAATGCCCGGACGTCATATGACTATACGCCGGCCGGAAGAGGATTTTTAAAAATAGTTTTTGAGTGTATATTTGTCCATTGGAGGGGTAATTCGACATCATACTAATGGGACATCATACACAGTTTTGTCTTTTGAATGACAATATTATTAAATTCACAAAACCCTCTGAAGTCGCAAATGATTGAATGCGACAATTTGTTTTTTTTTTTAATTATAATTTCGGATTAGTTGAAATTTGTTACTATTATGAATCAGGACTTCTGGCAATAAACATACAGGATACATACAAATCAATGATAAATGAGATGGCAGGATTAAAAGTTTGCAATTGCACTGAAAATGTTGGTAAATATCTTACCTGAAGAGATAATTTTTAATTGTAGAGTGCACATCATGAGCGCTAGGCAATTATTCTAATTTACATAACTGTTCTCTTGTTTGACTCAAGCATGATCTGGCATTGGTCTAAATGTGTTAAATGTGTAGCAAGGTGCCACTTTTGATGTGGATAAAAGACTGCCATTTGCAGATAAAAAAAGGAATTCAGCTCCCTCCGGTGGCCAATTGTTGTTATCAGCTCCCTCCTGTTTGGTTTTACCCTGGTGCAGCAATGGATGATGGGAAGTACAAGGAGGTAAAGACTCCATTGCCCTGGTCAATTGACAGACTACAATGTCCAGAGTGCAACTGTGCGTTCCGAAAGTACTTTGCACCCCGCACTGCCTGCTGGGTGAAGGAATTTAAGGAAGAGTACGTCTTTGGCTCGCTTTCCCTGGACCGCCTCTTCAAGCAAGTAGGAGGCCTGTGTTGAGGCTTGTCTCCGGAAACCTAGGCCTAAGAAGCCTGGGCCTTCACACGCCTGCGCGGCTTGCCCATCTTGAGAGGGGGATTCCTGACGGAGTGACTGGATTGTGTCCAAGAGCAACTGGTGACTTGTTTGATCGGCAGTGTTTGATGGCCGTGTGGAAGACCGGGAACTGTCGGTGGCGGAAAGGCCAATGATCGTAATCTCGCAGGCGGAGCAATCCGGAGAGGCCAGGCCTGGTTGGGTGAGACGGGCACCTGCCCAACAATATTGACTCTACAGCAGGGGAATCGACATGCGAGTCGCTAATACGCCTTGACTACTCAGGTGTTCTTTACCAGTTTTAACTGTCCCCTTTGGATTACAAATAGCTTATTGTGCACCAACTTATGCTAGCGAAGATACCCACGAACTGTTGCGTAACGATCGCATCAAGGTTTGGTCTGATCAACCAAACTACTATAGTGAGACACGTGTTCTAAGGACTGCCTGTTAGGTGGAGTGAGTTATCTAAATATACACTCTTACATTTAAAGCATTTTACTCTTACATTTAAAGTATATGAAATCAAATTTCCCCATAAGAAATAATGAAAATTCAGATGATTCTTTCCACAACCATTTATTCATAACTCCTTCAGTTTATAGCCCATATAAAAAGATTATAGCAATGTGACAGTTGTGTAACCATAACATGTCCATCCACAAATGGAAGCCTCCACAAGAGGATTAAAAGCAAAATCCAGAAGGAGCTACAGCGTATAAAAGAGAAGAGAGGCGCCTCTAAGGCCTCGTACACACGAGGGGACATGTCTGATGAAAACGGTCCGCGTACCGTTTTCATCGGACATGTCCGCTCGGAGATTTCGGTCTGATGGTTGTACACACCATCAAACCGAAATCCGCACGGACAGGATACACGGTGACGTGGCCGCGCCGTCGCCGCGTCGATGACGCGGCGACGTGCGCGACCCCGGAAGGTCAATGCTTCCACGCATGCGTCAAATTACTTCGATGCATGCGAGGGCTTTCGGCCGAGCGGACATGTCCGGTAAGTCGTACAGACGACCGAACATGTCCGACGGACAGGCTTCCAGCGGACATGTTTCTTATCATGCTAAGAAACATTCGTCCGCTGGAAACCTGTCCGATCCGCTGGAAAATTGTCCGGTCGGCCGTACACACGACCGAACATGTCTGCTGAAACTGGTCCGCGGACAAGTTTCAGCAGACATGTTCGGTCGTGTGTACGAGGCCTTAAGTGTAGCAATATGGTTACATTTAATGAAGGTACAACATTTAGCAACTCACATGGTTGATGATTAAAGAGGCACATCTAAGTATACAGGCATCCGGGGTAAAGCTGTCCACATAGACCGTCCTCCGCACCGCCGGCTCTCAACGCTGTCAGTCTGCAATTGTGACCAGGAAGACTACCCTGCAGTAGAGCGATCTGAAAGCGAGGCTTGCAGTGTGGAAGGGATGATGTCGATGGTGGGGAGGAGGATGGTCTATGTGGACAGCTTTACCCCGGATGCCTACATACTTAGATGTGCCTGTTTAAATCATTAACCATGTGAGTTGCTAAATGTTGTACCTTCATTAAATGTAACCATATTTTCACACTTAAGGCTCGTACACACGATAGGTTAATGTGTGTGCGCCATAGGTTATTTAATCTTTAATCTTAAAAAAAAGCAAACTTGCTTTAAAATTTAACCGATGGATTGCTAACCGATAGGTCAAAACCGATCGCTAGTATGCAAAACCATCGGTTAAAAACCCACGCATGCACAGAATCAAGTCGACGCATGCTTGGAAGCATTGAACTTTGTTTTTTTCAGCACGTCGTTGTGTTTTACGTCACCGCGTTCTGACACGATCGGTTATTTAACCGATGGTGTGTAGGCGCGACGGACCATCAGTCAGCTTCATCAGTTAACCGATGACAACGGTCCTTCAGACCGTTCTCATCGGATGGACTGATCGTGTGTACGAGGCTTTAGAGGCGCCTCTGTTCTGATGTGACATGGCTCTTCTTGTATATCAAGACATCGTTTGTATATCAAGTAAAAATGTATTTAAACATTTTATTTGTCTTGCAAAATGCTCTCAAACCAAGTCACTCTCAAACCAAGGTTTTACTGTATTCTCCCTACAGCTGCATCAAACTGAAAAATGTTGGCACAAAGGAAAGCAGTTACAATGGCTAGGTAACATTGTACTCTGTTGCGGAGAATTTGCAGGCTCATTCAGAACTTGTTACAATTGTAACTTTTATTTAAAGCGGGGGTTCACCCTTAGGCCCCGTACACACGACAGAGGAACTCGACGTGCTTGGCACGTCGAGTTCCTCGTCGAGTTTTGGGATGAAGCCGCCGAGGAGCTCGGCGGGCCGGCTTCTCCCATAGAAGAACGAGGACAACGAGAAAATAGAGAACATGTTCTCTATTTTCTCGTCGAGTTCCTCGGCGGCTCCATCGAGCCAAAACTGTACAGACGACAGAGTTTCTCGGCAGAATCCGGGTTTTGACCGAGTTTCTCGGTGAATTCTGCCGAGAAACTCTGTCGTGTGTACGAGGCCTCAGAGGGCACTTTTTCCCCTTAGATTCCTGCTCGTTTTCTCTAGGGGAATCGGCTATTTGTTTTAAAATATGTGCAGTACTTACCCGTTTACGAGATGCATCCTCTCCGTCGCTTCCGGGTATGGGCTGCGGGAATGGGCGTTCCATCTTGATTGACAGTCTTCCGAGAGGCTTCCGACGGTCGCATCCATCGCGTCACGATTTTCCGAAAGAAGCCAAACGTCGGTGCGCAGGCGCAGTATAGAGCCGCACCGACGTTCGGCTTCTTTCGGCTACGAGTGACGCGATGGATGCGACCGTCGGAAGCCTCTCGGAAGACTGTCAATCAAGAAGGAACGCCCGCTCCCGAAGACCCATACCCGGAAGCGACGGAAGAAGATGCAGCTCGAAAACGGGTAAGTACTGCTCATATTTTAATACAAATAGCCGATTCCCCTAGACCGAACGAGCAGGAATCTAAGGGGAGAAAAAAAATAATTTAATACATGGGTGAACTCCCGCTTTAAAAGGGTCAGACTAAGACCCGGTTCACACTGGGTCGACTCGTCAGGCGACACAGCCGCCTGACAAGTCACGCCCGATTGTAGTCAATAGAACCGTTCTAATAGGAGCGACGCAAGTCGCTCCGACTTAGAAAAAGGTTCTTGTACGACTTCAGGGGCGACTCGGGGCGATTTGCATTGACTTCTATACAGAAGTCATTTTGCAAGTCGCCTTAAAAGTCGTCTTCAGGTCGCCTGGCCGAGTCGCCCCCGAAGTCGTGCCGCCCCTGTGTGAACCGGCTCTAAAGCCTTTAAGATGCTACAGCAATGTCTGTAAAATGCACAGCTTGAAAACTTAAAGTGGAGGTTCACCCGGAAATGTAAATTTTTAACATTAGATTGATGCTCATTTTGTGAAGGGGAATCGGGTAGTTTTTTTTTAAAATGAAGCAGTACTTACCGTTTTAGAGAGCGATCTTCTCCGCCGCTTCCGGGTATGGGCTGCGGGACTGGGCGTTCCTATTTGATTGATAGTCTTCCGACAGGCTTCCGACGGTCGCATCGATCGCGTCACGATTTTCCGAAAGTAGCCGAACGACGGTGCGCAGGCGCCGTATAGAGCCGCACCGACGTTCGGCTTCTTTCGGCTACTCGTGACGTGATGGTCGGAAGCCTGTCGGAAGACTGTCATTTAAATAGAAACGCCCAGTCCCGAAGACCATACCCGGAGGCGGCGGAGAAGATCGCTCTCTAAAACAGTAAGTACTGCTTCATTTTTAAAAAAACTACCCGATTCCCCTTGACAAAATGAGCCTCAATCTAATGTTAAAACATTTTTTTCGAGATAACTCCCGCTTTAAGTAACAGATATTTTTTGGTATTTGCAGTATCAATAATGGAGTTTAAGAATACTATAACAAACATGTTTTGAGTATAGTGCTAGATAATGCTCAAAATAGAGGCAGCCTAGGGGTTCAGGGCTAACATTGTTGCTTTGTATTAATGTGCTCAAGCAGAATCCTAAAAAGTCTGTATCTGCTATTCCTCCTAAAAACAGTTCCTAGTATGTGAGTGGGCCTAGGCACTCCTGGTCATTAACCACTTGACTTCCAAAAGATTTACCCCCTTTCATGACCAGGCCCTTTTTTGTGATACATCACTGCATTACTTTAACTGACAATTGCGCGGTTGTGCGACACTGTACCTAAATAAAATTGATGTAATTTTTACCTCACATATAGAGCTTTCTTATGGTGGTATTTTATCACTTTTTTATTTTTTGCACTATAAACAAAAAAAGACAATAAAAAAAAAAAAGACAAGATTTTCTGCTATAAAATATATCCAGTAAAAAATCGTATCTTTTTATCAGTTTAGGCCAATATGTATTCTGCTACATATGTTAGGCAAAAAACAACCCAATAAGAATATATTGATTGGTTTGCACAAAAGTTATAGCGTCTACAAACTATGGGATATTTTTATTTATTCATCTTTGTAACAGCACCCCAAATGGGACAGGGGTTAAAACCGTTTAGGATATTCCATTCCCGAACACAAGGCAGCTACCGAGACTCCACAATCCGGCGAACACGACCCATACGATAATACACGACACAGCTCTGTATGAAGTTCAAGCAGGTCTGACAATCTTTATTAAAGCGGTAGTTCACCCTCCTTCACCCCATTATTCCATTACTTTCGGCATCGTAGCGCGAGCTACGGTATGCCGGTCTTAAATTTTTAATCCCCGTACTCACTGTGCTATTGTTGATTGAAGAATCCGACTCCCGCGGGGAATGGGCGTGCCTATGGAGAGGGAGGATGATTGACGGCCGGCTCTGGCACGTCACGCTCCCCGAAGACAGCCGGAGTAGGTCTCGGCTATTCACAGCGCCTGCGCACAGGCTATGCGCAGGCGCCGTGAATAGCCAAGCCTATTTCGGCTATTTCCGGAGAAGCGTGACGTGCCAGGGCCGGCCGTCAATCACCTTCTCTCACCATAGGAACGCCCATTCCCCGGATTCTTCAATCAACGATAGCACAGTGAGTACGGGGATTAAAAATTTAGGACCGGCATACCGTAGCTCGCGCTACGATGCCGAAAGTAATGGAATAATAAAAAAAAACATTTTTTTTTTTTTTAACAGGGTGAACCCCCGCTTTAAGAAAGCAGGCTCTTATATACACAAAAGAATACTGCAGTAACCAAATGAACAATGACCCAACTCCGCCCACAACATCAGACAATAGTTACCTAATGAGCCCCCTCAATACATCTCTTAACAGACATCCTGACTCCGGCTCCTGACCTAATTTACATGAGCGAATTAACTACATCTGATGACTCATACACCTGATCTTTAGGCTGTCTGTTAACTTACAATACACACATTATCATCAATAGACCTTTACACAATACAGGGTCAATTAGCACAAGCCACGAAAGATCCTCAGAAGCCATCCTAGATTCATTTACATCACACCAGACAGACAGGTGGGCTGGAGTTGATGAAATTAACACCTAACAGTATGTGTCCCTGAGTCCATCTTTCAATTAACCTGTTGAGTTAAGAATCAACAAACAGCAACCAGTTCTCCACAGATATCCTGGAATACATTGTTGACAATAACCACACAACAGTCCCATCTCAGGTAGTCCAAGATATATTCTGAATGTCCATTATTTTCTGGCTCATGCTTTCTAAGAGCTTCTGGATTCCACGGGCCCTCCTGTTACAATCTTCTATTTATTTATTTTTCTAATAATGATGGCGATCGGGGACTTATAGCGGGACTGCGATATTGCAACAGACAAATTGGACACCTAACTGACACTTTTGAATTTTTTTGGGGGACCAGTGACATTATTACAGTAATCGGTGTTAAAAATATGCACCGTCACTGTCAGTGGTGGCCTCCTAGTCCACGCGCCCGACCCCTAATCTTCATGTTTTGTCAGTGCTCTGTATTGGCACCAACACAGAGCCTGACTGCGTGAGTACCAATCGTGGGGGGGGGGGTTCAGCTGGTTTGTTTGCCCCCGCTCAGCTGGAGCACCAGCCGCCACTGCTTGTATATCTCTCCAGTTACTCTGTGGTGTCAGCAGTTACCCCAGGTCAGTCCTCTGGACTCACCTCTGAATTACCTGCAGCCTTTTCTTTGTATATTTTGACCTGCTCCCACCCTTCCCTTTCTTCTTTTTCCCTTGCTGTGGTCCATCTTTATGGCATAATGTTATCCATCAGCGGTTAGTAAACTGTTATATGGTTGGTATAAGATATTATTGCTCTTACTGTCTTACTGACTAAGCATGTTGGTGTGTTAATGATTAACAGTGGATCTGTTTGTTTTTAGGATAAAGTTAAAGGTTAAAGTTTATTTCATAATCAAAATTGATTTAAACCCAATAAAGGGGCCGTGGACTAAACTTTCTCACAATCCCTGTCGTGTGGTTACTTTATTATGTTATTATTTTGTTATGGTATGATGGTTGTTAATGGGGTGTACAATCCTATGTGGTTGGTGTAAGATACTGTTGCTTGAGCCTTGAAGACTAAGCATGTTAGTCTGTTAGGCCTCAAGCCAAGTCAGGGGCGTACCTAGAGCATTTGGCACTCGGGGCGGATCCTATATCTGGCACCCCCCAACCTTAAAATGTAAAAACACCCCACTGTGCCCCCTGCATACCTCTGCATCCTTCAATATCTTTTTGTCAATTCTGTGTACCCCCTCTCCACAACTGCACCTCTGGACCCCTTTACATTACACAGCCCTTGTACCTCTGGACCCCTTTACATTACACAGCACCGCACCCCTTTACATTACACAGCCCTTGCACCTCTGGACCCTTTACATTACACAGCATCCTGTACCTCTAGACCCCTTTACATTACACAGCCCCCCACAGCTCTGGACCCCTTTACATTACACAGTACCCTGCACCTCTAGACGTCTGTATGTTACACAGACACCCCCCCTTAACAGTTATGGACCCCCTGCATGTTATACAGACCCCCCTACAGTGCAGCCCCCTGCTCCAGTACAGGCCTCCGCTACAGTACAGGCCCCTGCTACAGTACAGACCCCCCTACAGTGCAGGCCCACCTTCAGTGAAGACCCTTCTACAGTACAGGCCCCCTCACAGTGCAGACCCCCGCTACAGTGCAGGCCCCCTCACAGTGCAGACCCCCGCTACAGTACAGGCCCCCTTACAGTGCAGACCCCCGCTACAGTGCAGGCTCCCTTACAGTGCAGACCCCCGCTACAGTGCAGGCCCCCTTACAGTACAGGCCCCCTTACAGTGCAGACCCCCGCTACAGTACAGGCTCCCTTACAGTGCAGACCCCCGCTACAGTCCAGGCCCCCTTACAGTGCAGACCCCCGCTACAGTACAGGCCCCCTTTACAGTGCAGACCCCCGCTACAGTACAGGCCCCCTTACAGTGCAGATCCCCGCTACAGTGCAGGCCCCTTTACAGTGCAGACCCCGCTACAGTACAGGCCCCCTTACAGTGCAGACCCCCGCTACAGTACAGGCCCCCTTACAGTGCAGACCCCCGCTACAGTACAGGCCCCCTTACAGTGCAGACCCCCGCTACAGTGCAGGCCCCCTTACAGTGCAGACCCCCGCTACAGTACAGGCCCCTTTACAGTGCAGACCCCGCTACAGTACAGGCCCCCTTACAGTGCAGACCCCCGCTACAATACAGGCCCCCTTACAGTGCAGATCCTCGCTACAGTTCAGGCCCCATTACAGTGCAGAACCCCGCTACAGTACAGGCCCCCTTACAGTGCAGACCCCCGCTACAGTGCAGACACTCTTACAGTGCAGGCCCCCTTACAGTGCAGACCCCCGCCACTCTATGGTGGACAGAAAGTGCCAATTGTGGTGTGATGAGGCTGGACACACATTGCACAGAGACACACACCACAGACAGAGAACCCGAAGTAGTGGCTAGGCGGGGAGGGGGGGGTGAGTGAGGCAGGCAACCCACCCCCCCTTCCACGAATGAAAGGAGAGCGTACAGTGACAGAATATACATAGAGTGCCCGAGCATGTGGTGGATTTGCGGGGGGGGGGGCCTGCACCCGAGCCAGTCGGCGGCACATCTGGTACTGGCGCGATGATCCTCTTCTCTCACGGCTCTGATCAGTCTCGGGCAGCTGCTGTCAGCCAAGCAGAGAAGCCGCCTCCCCCTCCTCCTGCAGAGCAGTATTAAGGCGCCCTTACAGTATATGCATTTAGGTGTGTGTATACATGTAGCAGGTACTTCTCCAGACTGAATTAATCTATTAGGGGACAGCTGTCTGCTGCAGCAGCAGCGTGGGCTTTTTCACCCCCCTTTCTCTCTTCTCACAGACACTCAGAACTGCTTTTTTGTAAACTCCTTATTGGAAGTTGTCTGTAAACTCCCTATTGGAGGAGCCCAAGCCAATCATCAGGCAGCAGCATAGGACTGTGGGGGAGGAGGTAAAAAGCCAGAGGAACTAGGCCAGAGCCTCTTTGTGCCTGCACCCCATCAGGAGAGTATCTCCTGCACTCTATGTGTGTGTGAAATTGCGGCCCACCAAGGGGCCTGCAACACAGCCTGCATCTCCAGCCCAGAGAAACAGATTGTTCATGCAGCTCCAGCCCAGAGGAACAGACTGTCCATGCTAAAGAAGGACACCCTGCAACATCTCAATGACTAAATGCCACTGCGACACACCTGAATCTAAGATCAATCGCTCAGGGGAGGACCGCTGACTGTGTACAGGATTTGGTGAGGGGGCTTTGCCCAGGAACATTTAATGCTTTTCATAGAATACCACATCCAAATATTGTCCACAGAGTTCCTACATTGCCGGTGAAGATAATAAAACGCAAAGCTTTGCTTCCAGGACATTGAGATTATTTCACTGGGTGTGTACTAGAGGTATCAGAGGCCGGCCTGGGGTTCCCCTTTAGCCACAGCAGTTCATTCGGGGGTTTGCTACATACACATAAATTATAAATTATGCTCATAAGCTCCTCTCTGAAAGCAGCTTTGGGACATTTTTTATGCCTCTAAATGTTGCCTCTAAATGGTGCTCTTAACCGCTTGTCAACTGTGCTATAGCTTAAAGACAGCTACAGCACGGTCCTCCAGTCCTGGGAGGGCTTCAATGGATGTCCTCTCAGAACCCCACCTCCTGCAAGCCCCTGGAACACAGATGATTACAGACCAGGATAAAGGGCCAATCACAGCGTCCCTTTACCATGTGATCAGCTGTGTCCAATCACAGCTGATCACATGTAAACAGACTTGCTGGTTGTTGGCATTTCTTTTCTCCCACGCTGTATCTGTGTGAGGAAAGGAGAGCCAATAACCAGCAAGGTTATCAAGGCTTTGATCATCAGTGCCCTGTTTATCAGTGCATCCATATCAGTGCAGCTTATCATAATTACATAGTTACATAGAGTTGGTCAGGTTGAAAAAAGACACAAGTCCTTCCAGTTCAACCATAAAAAAAAAATATATAATAATAATATCATACAATCCCATATACCCAATTCTATACCACAGTTGATCCAGAGGAAGGTGAAAAACCCCAGCAGAGCATGATCCAATTTACTACGGCAGGGGAAAAAATTCCTTCCTGTTAACCCGAGAGGCAATCGGATTTTCCCCGGATCAACTTTACCTATAAATGTTAGTAACCAGTTATATTATGTACATTTAGGAAAGAATCCAGGCCTTTCTTAAAGCAATCTACTGAGCTGGACAGAACCACCTCTGCAGGGAGTCTATTCCACATTTTCACAGCTCTTATGCCGCGTACACACGGTCGTTTTTGTGATGAAAAAAAACGACATTTTTAAAAACGTCATTTAAAATGACCGTGTGTGGGGAAAACGTTGTTTTATGTCTTCTGAAAAACGACAAAAAAAAATTCGAGCATGCTTCAATTTTTTATGTCGTTTTTTAAAACGTTGTTTTTTTGTGTCAAAAAAAATTACCGTGTGTAGGCTAAAACGACGTTTTTAAACCCGCGCATGCTTAGAAGCAAGTTATGACGCGAGCTTGAATGGAACAGAGTGCCGCCATACGTGCTGAACGTAACCGCGCTTTGCTAGAGCATTTTGAAAAAACTATGGTGTGTAGGCAACGTCATTTTTTAAAATGAAGTTTGAAAAACGTTGTTTTTTTTCATGAGAAAAACTGACGTTTTTTTTCATCACAAAAAACGTGTGTACGCGGCATTACTGTAAAGAAGCCTTTCCGTATTTGGAGATAAAATTTATTTTCCTCTAGACGTGTTGACCGTAAAGTTCACTATATGGACCCCTTATATATTTGTACATGTGGATCATATCCCCCCTTATTCTCCTCTTCTCAAGAGTGAATACATTCAGTTCCTCTAATCTTTCCTCATAGCTGAGCTCCTCCATGCCTCTTATCAGTTTGGTTGCCTTTTTCTGCACCTTCTCCAGTTCCCCGATATCCTTGAGGTCTTACTAATAATTTGTACAGGGGCAAAATGATATCTCTGTCTGGAGTCCATACCTCTCTTAATAAAATAATGAACTTTGCTCGCTTTGGAAACCACAGCTTGGCATTGCATACTATTATTGAGCTTATGATCTACCAAAACCCCCCAGATTCTTCCCCACTACTTCTTCACCAGTGCAACCTCATCAGTAAAAAAAAAAAAAATGATAAAAAAATTTGAGTACAGTGTTGCATGATCAAGTAATTGTCATTGAAAATTGGCCTGGGCAGAAAGGGGGTGAAAGTGCCTGGTATTGAAGTGGTTAAAATAATGATCTAAATATCTAATGTGCATGGCCACATAAGCTAACATAGAACTGTGTTTAAAGGCATTAAAAAATATATGCTAATCTCCTGTAAAAGCACAGTTTTTGTATTTTTTATTAGCCGCTCGCTGTATCACGGGAGCGTGTCCGCAATTACTGACCACCATGCGAGCTCTCGCATGACTGTGGTGAGTAATTGCGGGGAGAACCAGAGACAGCCGTCGAGGGACCCCAGAAGACGTGGATCGGGGCCACTCTGTGCAAAACGAACTGCACAGTGGAGGTAAGTATAACATGTTTGTTATTTTAAAGGAAAAAAATGTTTTCCTTTACAAATGCTTTAACAAATGCCCTTTATCTCGGACTCCCCAAATACCAAATCACTGGTCTGCAAGTCATTCAAAATACGGCCGCCAGACTGGTGACCAGGCCCGGATTTACTCCCTTTGCCGCCCCAAGGCCAGGTCCTTCAATGCCGCTGTAGTGTCACCGTTTGCTCCCTATCACAGAATGCAGCCTAAGTCACGTGGCAGCGAACTACGCATGCGCAATGCGTTCCAATGCCAAATGTGATGCGTTCCAGGGGATTCACGACACTACCCCTCAGTGAACCCATCACAATTTGTCACGGAAGTGACGAGGAACCATAACGAGGAGGCATACACAGAGCGGGGGGGCGGGACAGAGCAGATACAGATCCAATGACAAACCTACAAAGAGCGGGGGGGGAGACGGAGGAGAAAGAGACATGCAGATACATTAGGCTGCATTCTGTGATAGGGAGCAAACGGTGACACAGCCCCGCCTCCAGCCCCGCCCCCAAAGCAGAGGCTTATTGAGGTCCGTAAAAAGCATAGACTCGGGTGGGCGGGCGGAGGCTTACATCCCCCATGTATAGTAAAATGTCACATTGTTTTGGTGTATGCAATAAAGACTGTGAAGAAAATGTGTATGTAGGAGGAGAGCTTCTGAATACCAACAAACACATTTCCATTTTATTCCTCATTTCTATGGGAAAGTTTAAGGTGGAACTTTAGGTTTGATTTATCTTTGAAGTGAAATGTTACCCAGAAAGTAAAGTTCCCCTCTTCTGTATTTTTTTAGGCTCCATGTACACGGGCCCATCCTCACCCCCCCCCCCCCCACCGCCATCCTCCCAGCTGTACGAATCACCCCCCCCCCCCCACCGCCATCCTCCCAGCTGTAGGGATCACCCCCCCCCCCACCATCCTCCCAGCTGTACGAATCACCCCCCCCCCCCACCACCATCCTCCCAGCTGTACGAATCACCCCCCCCCCCCACCACCATCCTCCCAGCTGTACGAATCACCCCCCCCCCCACCACCATCCTCCCAGCTGTACGAATCACCCCCCCCCCACCGCCATCCTCCCAGCTGTACGAATCACCCCCCCCCCCCACCACCATCCTCCCAGCTGTACGAATCACCCCCCCCCCCCACCATCCTCCCAGCTGTACGAATCACCCCCCCACCGCCATCCTCCCAGCTGTACGAATCACCCCCCCCCCACCACCATCCTCCCAGCTGTACGAATCACCCCCCCCCCCACCGCCACCCTCCCAGCTGTACGAACCACCCCCCCCCCCACCGCCATCCTCCCAGCTGTACGAATCACCCCCCCCCCCCCACCGCCATCCTCCCAGCTGTACGAATCACCCCCCCCCCCCCGCCATCCTCCCAGCTGTACGAATCACCCCCCCCCCCACCGCCATCCTCCCAGCTGTACGAATCACCCCCCCCCACCACCATCCTCCCAGCTGTACGAATCACCCCCCCCCCCACCGCCATCCTCCCAGCTGTACGAATCACCCCCCCACCACCATCCTCCCAGCTGTACGAATCACCCCCCCCCCACCGCCATCCTCCCAGCTGTACGAATCACCCCCCCCCCACCGCCATCCTCCCAGCTGTACGAATCACCCCCCCCCACCACCATCCTCCCAGCTGTACGAATCACCCCCCCCCCCCCCACCGCCATCCTCCCAGCTGCAGGGATCACCCCCCCCCCCACCGCCATCCTCCCAGCTGTACGAATCACCCCCCCCTCACCGCCATCCTCCCAGCTGCAGGGATCACCCCCCCCCCCCCACCCCCATCCTCCCAGCTGTAAGAATCACCCCCCCCACCACCATCCTCCCAGCTGCAGGGATCACCCCCCCCCCCCACTGCCATCCTCCCAGCTGTACGAATCACCCCCCCCCACCGCCATCCTCCCAGCTGCAGGGATCACCCCCCCCCCACCGCCATCCTCCCAGCTGTACGAATCACCCCCCCCACCGCCATCCTCCCAGCTGTACGAATCACCCCCCCCCACCACCATCCTCCCAGCTGTACGAATCACCCCCCCCCCACCACCATCCTCCCAGCTGTACGAATCACCCCCCCCCACCATCCTCCCAGCTGTACGAATCACCCCCCCCCCCCACCGCCATCCTCCCAGCTGTACGAATCACCCCCCCCCACCCTCCCAGCTGTAGGGATCATCCCCCCCCCCCCACCACCATCCTCCCAGCTGTAGGGATCAGACCTGTGAAAAAATCGTACCGCGTCACTTCCGGTGCTCGTATGCCAAGAGCACAGCTGATCGCGGGTCCACGGCGCATGCGCATCTGCTTTTTCTTTGGTCCGTGAATATCCTAGACTGGGGTAGGTCACTTGTGCCCGTCATACGCAGCCAGTGTGCCCACTATTTGCAGCCACTTGTGCCCATCATACGCAGCCAGTGTGCCCACCATATGCAGCTACTTGTGCCCATCATACGCAGCCATTGTGCCCACTATATGCAGCCACTTGTGCCCATCATACGCAGCCAGTGTGCCCACTATTTGCAGCTACTTGTGCCCATCATACGCAGCCATTGTGCCCACTATTTGCAGCCACTTGTGCCCATCATACGCAGCCAGTGTGCCCACTATTTGCAGCTACTTGTGCCCATCATACGCAGCCATTGTGCCCACTATATGCAGCCACTTGTGCCCATCATACGCAGCCATTGTGCCCACTATATGCAGCCACTTGTGCCCATCATACGCAGCCAGTGTGCCCACTATTTGCAGCCACGTGTGCCCATCATACGCAGCCATTGTGCCCACTATATGCAGTCACTTGTACCCGTCATACGCGTCACTTCCTTCTTCTTCTGTAGCGGCGGCTGTGGCTCCTGTGTCCGCTTGGCTCCTCAGGCTTCCTCCGTCATGTCTCCTTTTCCGCCAATGCGTTAGGCATCCAATAGGATCGCCTAAAGCTTTGGCCAATCGGGAGACAGGTTTTACTGACCTGCCTGCTGATTGGCAAGGAGGAACTTTGGTGTGAAAATAGCTTCTGGCTCTTATCACGTGCTTCGAAATACACACCCCGCCTATTCCCGCCATAGTATTTCATGTGTCCGGCATCCTAAAAGGGGCCAGGCACATGAATAGGGAGGGCGGCAGAGGTGACGGGGGCGGTGCCCATGCATTGTGGGCCCACCATGCAACCATGCAGGGGCCACCACTGGTCTTTGATCTCTGTCAAGTGCTGGGGTCTGGATCGCCTCCGCTGCTTTTCCTCCAATCGGGCCAAAGAAGCTGAGTGCGAGTTTACCTATAGCCCTCACACTGGAGACTTGCACACCATCATCATGGCATCCCAGGACGGTGGGTATCAGGTCATGGGAGGGCAGAGCGCATGTGTGTCCCGCTTTGGGGTCACTGGTGGCTTAGGGAGAAGGAGAGGGCCCCTGGGTGTCCGTGGCAGAAGGAGAGGGCACCTGGGTGTTTGGAGGAGGAGAGGGCCCCTGGGTGTCCGTGGGAGAAGGAGAGGGCCCCTGGGTGTCCGTGGGAGAAGGAGAGGGCCCCTGGGTGTCCGTGGGAGAAGGAGAGGGCACCTGGGTGGCCATTTAGTGAAGAAGAGGGCCCCTGGGTGGCCGGGGGAGAAGGAGAGAGAACCTGGGTGGTTGGCAGAGAAGGAGTGGGCCCCTGGCTGTTTGAAGGAGAAGCAGATGGGCCCCAGTGTTGGCCAAAATTGGAAGAGCTGATCCTTGGGTGGTTGGAGGAGGAGAGGGTGCCACCCTTCTCCCCTTAGGACGGGGACAGACACCCTTCTCTCCCCCGGAGGACGGGGACACCCTTCTCTCCCCCAGAGGACGGGGACACCATTCTCTCCCCCGGAGGATGGGGACACCAGTCTCTCCCCAGAGGTAGGGGCAGTGCCGATCCTGACCTAACCGGGGGCCCTAAGCAAAATTTGCTAAGGGGCCCTCTACCTGACCCGTGATGCCGTCACCCATAACTCTTCACCAATCCCCTTGGAGAGCGCCCGACCACATAAGAGGGACAGACCTAGAGTGGTGATAGGGTGACCTGTGGCCCCCAGATTTTAGTATCACCCCACCAGGAGTCAGGACTAGTACCACAGTACGAGTACAGAATGCTCTGCCTGGGGCCCACATCACATACATTAGTGCCTATCCTGACCTCCCTGGGGCCCTAAGCAAAATGACATGTCACATGGTGTCACAAAGATTAAAGTTGAGAAGCGGGGGAGGGGGTGTTCTGCTGTCGGAAATGACATCTTACATTAAAGTGAGAAGCGGGGGCTCTAGTAATTTGGGGGGCCCTCCGCAGCTTTGCGGGGCCCTAAGCGGCTTGCATAGTGAGCCTATGGGGCGGATCGGCCCTGGGTAGGGGACACCATTCTCTCCCCCGGAGGACGGGGACAGACACCCTTCTCACCCCCGGAGGACGAGGACACCATTCTCTCCCTTGGAGGACGGGGACACCCTTCTCTCCCTCGGAGGACGGGGACACCCTTCTCTCCCCCCGAGGACGAGGACACCATTCTCTCCCCCAGAGGACGGGGACACCATTCTCTCCCCCGAGGACGGGGACACCATTCTCTCCCCCGAGGACGAGGACACCATTCTCTCCCCCGAGGACGAGGACACCCTTCTCTCCCCAGAGGACGAGGACACCCTTCTCTCCCTCGGAGGACGAGGACACCTTTCTCTCCCCCGGAGGACGGGGACACCCTTCTCTCCCCCGGAGGACGGGGACACCCTTCTCTCCCCCGGAGGACGGGGACACCATTCTCTCCCCCGGAGGACGGGGACACCCTTCTCTCCCCCGGAGGACGGGGACACCGTTCTCTCCCCTGGAGGACGGGGACACCGTTCTCTCCCCCGGAGGACGGGGACACCGTTCTCTCTCCCGGAGGACGGGGACACCGTTCTCTCCCCCGGAGGACGGGGACACCGTTCTCTCCCCCGGAGGACTGGGACACCGTTCTCTCCCCCGGAGGACGGGGACACCCTTCTCTCCCCCGGAGGACGGGGACACCATTCTCTCCCCCGGAGGACGGGGACACCCTTCTCTCCCCCGGAGGACGGGGACACCATTCTCTCCCCCGGAGGACGGGGACACCATTCTCTCCCCCGGAGGACGGGGACACCATTCTCTCCCCGGAGGAGGAGGACACCGTTCTCTCCCCCGGAGGACGGGGACACCATTCTCTCTCCTGGAGGACAGGGACACCAGGGCTGGACTGGGACAAAAATATTGCCCTGGACTTCATACACTTTGACAAGTCTCTCCCATGGCGGCCGGCCCCCATGCGCCTCTGTCCCCCTCTCTGCTCCTCTGGTTCTCCCCCTGCTTCTCTGTTCCCCCACATGCTTCTCTATCCCCCCCCCCCCATGCTCCTCTTACCCTCATGCTTCTCTGGTCCCCCCTGTGCTCCACTGATACCCCCCCCCCCCTGCTTCTCTGTTCCCACACATGCTTCTCTGTTCCTCTCCTGCTCCTCTATCCCCCGTCCCTCATGATGCTCTGTTTCCCCGCAGCGCTCACCTCTTCTCCTTGTCCAGCCCTGGTGTCCTCGTCCTCCGTGGGAGAGAATGGTGTCCTCGTCCTCCAGGGGAGAGAACGGTGTCCTCGTCCTCCGGGGGAGAGAACGGTGTCCCCGTCCTCCGGGGGAGAGAATGGTGTCCCCGTCCTCCGGGGGAGAGAACGGTGTCCTCCTCCTCCGGGGAGAGAATGGTGTCCCCGTCCTCCGGGGGAGAGAATGGTGTCCCCGTCCTCCGGGGGAGAGAATGGTGTCCCCGTCCTCCGGGGGAGAGAAGGGTGTCCCCGTCCTCCGGGGGAGAGAATGGTGTCCCCGTCCTCCGGGGGAGAGAAGGGTGTCCCCGTCCTCCGGGGGAGAGAACGGTGTCCCAGTCCTCCGGGGGAGAGAACGGTGTCCCCGTCCTCCGGGGGAGAGAACGGTGTCCCCGTCCTCCGGGAGAGAGAACGGTGTCCCCGTCCTCCGGGGGAGAGAATGGTGTCCCCGTCCTCCAGGGGAGAGAATGGTGTCCCCGTCCTCCGGGGGAGAGAAGGGTGTCCCCGTCCTCCGGGGGAGAGAATGGTGTCCCCGTCCTCCGGGGGAGAGAAGGGTGTCCCCGTCCTCCGGGGGAGAGAAGGGTGTCCCCGTCCTCCGAGGGAGAGAATGGTGTCCCCGTCCTCCGGGGGAGAGAATGGTGTCCCCGTCCTCCGGGGGAGAGAAGGGTGTCCCCGTCCTCCGGGGGAGATAGGGGTGCCCTCTCCTTCTGCCACGGACACCCAGGGGCCCTCTCCTTCTCCCTAAGCCACCAGTGACCCCAAAGCAGGACACACATGCGCTCTGCCCTCCCGTGACCTGATACCCACCGTCCTGGGATGCCATGATGATGGTGTGCAAGTCTCCAGTGTGAGGGCTACAGGTAAACTCGCACTCAGCTTCTTTGGCCCGATTGGAGGAAAAGCAGCGGAGGCGATCCAGACCCCAGCACTTGACAGAGATCAAAGACCAGTGGTGGCCCCTGCATGGTTGCATGGTGGGCCCGTCACCTCTGCCGTGAAGCACGTGATAAGAGCCAGAAGCTATTTTCACACTAAAGTTCCTCCTTGCCAATCAGCAGGCAGGTCAGTAAAACCTGTCTCCCGATTGGCCAAAGCTTTAGGCGATCCTATTGGATGCCTAACGCATTGGCGGAAAAGGAGACATGACGGAGGAAGCCTGAGGAGCCAAGCGGACACAGGAGCCACAGCCGCCGCTACAGAAGAAGAAGAAGGAAGTGCTGCGTATGACGGGTACAAGTGACTGCATATAGTGGGCACAATGGCTGCGTTTGACGGGTACAAGTGACTGCATATAGTGGGCACAATGGCTGCGTATGACGGGCACAAGTGGCTGCATATAGTGGGCACACTGGCTGCGTATGACGGGCACAAGTGACCTACCCCAGTCTAGGATATTCACGGACCAAAGAAAAAGCAGCTGCGCATGCGCCGTGGACCCGCGATCAGCTGTGCTCCTGGCATACGAGCACCGGAAGTGACGCGGTACGATTTTTTCACAGGTCCGAGGATTTTTTACTACAGGTCTGATCCCTACAGCTGGGAGGATGGTGGTGGGGGGGGGTGATTCGTACAGTTGGGAGGATGGCGGTGGGGGGGGGGATGATCCCTACAGCTGGAAGGATGGTGGTGGGGGGGGGAATAATCCCTACAGCTGGGAGGATGGCGGTGGGGGGGGGTGATCCCTGCAGCTGGGAGGATGGAGGTGGGGGGGGTGATTCGTACAGCTGGGCGGATGGCGGTGGGGGGTGGGTGATCCCTACAGCTGGGAGGATGGCGGTGGGGGGGGGGGGTGATCCCTACAGCTGGGAGGATGGCGGTGAGGGGGGGGGGGTGATCCCTGCAGCTGGGAGGATGGCGGTGGGGGGGGGGGTGATTCGTACAGCTGGGAGGATGGCGGTGGGGGGGGGGGTGATTCGTACAGCTGGGAGGATGGTGGGGGGGGGGGGTGATTCGTACAGCTGGGGGGGTGGGGGGGGGGGGGGGGTGATTCGTACAGCTGGGAGGATGGCGGTGGGGGGGGGGTGATTCGTACAGCTGGGAGGATGGTGGTGGGGGGGGGTGATTCGTACAGCTGGGAGGATGGCGGTGGGGGGGGGGGTGATTCGTACAGCTGGGAGGATGGTGGTGGGGGGGGGGGGTGATTCGTACAGCTGGGAGGATGGTGGTGGGGGGGGGGTGATTCGTACAGCTGGGAGGATGGTGGTGGGGGGGGGGGGTGATTCGTACAGCTGGGAGGATGGTGGTGGGGGGGGGGGGTGATTCGTACAGCTGGGAGGATGGTGGGGGGGGGGTGATCCCTACAGCTGGGAGGATGGCGGTGGGGGGGGGGGGGGTTCGTACAGCTGGGAGGATGGCGGTGGGGGGGGGGGGGGTGAGGATGGGCCCGTGTACATGGAGCCTAAAAAAATACAGAAGAGGGGAACTTTACTTTCTGGGTAACATTTCACTTCAAAGATAAATCAAACCTAAAGTTCCACCTTAAACTTTCCCATAGAAATGAGGAATAAAATGGAAATGTGTTTGTTGGTATTCAGAAGCTCTCCTCCTACATACACATTTTCTTCACAGTCTTTATTGCATACACCAAAACAATGTGACATTTTACTATACATGGGGGATGTAAGCCTCCGCCTGCCCACCCGAGTCTATGCTTTTTACGGACCTCAATAAGCCTCTGCTTTGGGGGCGGGGCTGGAGGCGGGGCTGTGTCACCGTTTGCTCCCTATCACAGAATGCAGCCTAATGTATCTGCATGTCTCTTTCTCCTCCGTCTCCCCCCCCCGCTCTTTGTAGGTTTGTCATTGGATCTGTATCTGCTCTGTCCCGCCCCCCCGCTCTGTGTATGCCTCCTCGTTATGGTTCCTCGTCACTTCCGTGACAAATTGTGATGGGTTCACTGAGGGGTAGTGTCGTGAATCCCCTGGAACGCATCACATTTGGCATTGGAACGCATTGCGCATGCGTAGTTCGCTGCCACGTGACTTAGGCTGCATTCTGTGATAGGGAGCAAACGGTGACACTACACCGCCCCCGCCTGCGCAGTACAGGGAGGACATTATCCGCCTTTTTTCGGCAGGACACTCACTGAGAAGCGGGGGGGGGGGGGGGTTGTTGCTGCCAAAAATGACATTGAGCATTTGGGGGTGCTGCTGCCAAGAACTATCTCACCTCCTCTTCCCTCTGTTTTTTCTCCTCTCACCATCCGCATGACAGAGGGGAACTCCCGATATGAAAGTAAAAGTGTCCTCTCCTCTCAGCCGCAGTGCCGCCCCTGCACCTACTGCCGCCCCGAGGCCTGGCCTTGTTGGCCTTGTCTGGAATCCGGCCCTGCTGGTGACTGGGAAAAAACCATGGGAATCAATCTCACCTTCACTGAGATCCCTTTATTTGTTGCCAGTAAAAGACAGAATTACTTTCAAGGCACTCTGTCTAACACATAAGTGTGTTCAAGGACATGCCCCACAATATCTATGCGAAAAACTAAAAACTCACAACCCCAATCGCGTTCTGCGATCCACCAACCAAAATCTACTCCAGATACCCAAAGCCAGATACAAGTCCAAAGGAGAACGTAGATTTGCAGTCCAAGGACCTAGACTATGGAACGCTCTATCTACCAGCAACCGGTTGGAGGTAAACCACCTGGCCTTCAGAAGAAAAATCAAAACCCATCTCTTCTGAGGCTTACTGAAGGAATGGCTACCAAGTGCCCAGAGGTGATTCAGTTTGCATGTGTTGCGCTATATAAGTTTCTCACTCACTCAACAAATTTCAACAATTTTGTTCGCGCCAAGATGATCTACATGTTTATTTAAAAACAAACACTGAAATGACTACGTTTCCTTTGGGGAAAACATTCATCCATTCTTCTGAAGGATTGAACACCTCTTGTTGTTACTTGTGGATCTTGACTAGTAGTTGGGTTTTGCACATACTAAGTGTGGTAAAGGGCGTAAAATGAATCCAGCGTCAGACTTGAGACTTATATCCTCTCTGGAGACTCCTGGAGGTGGGTAGAACGTGAAGGTTTGCAGAAGACCAGTAAAAAACAGGAAAAGTTCCATTTTGGCTAAACTTTCTCCAACACAAGCTCTTCTTCCTGGGGGAGCAAAGAAAAACTCAGTGTGATAAAATATATACTTAGCCACTGGAAATTAAAATTCTAGAGAATTAGAACTAAATTATTGATGGAATGGTGATCCTATGGTACATGTACTTCAACAACCAAACTGTGATGTGGACAGCTACTAGATACCTAGTATTTGTGCAAAAACACACAGAAAGCTACAGAATGGGTCATCACAATTTAACCCCAAACTGTTTATCCACATCTTCCTGAAGATGGCTGTCGTTAGTGCCACAAAACATTTTGATGGTGTATACATACATTCCATGATCAATGAAGTCCAGTACTTGATGTACAAGATTCTCTTAAGCATGCTCTTCCATACAGGCGCCTCTGCAATCAATGACCATTTTTTGGGGCTTGTTTCCTCAAATAGCGACATACAGTATACCTGTGTAGGGACAGAAATATTCTCTGCAGCCCTGACTATCCAGTTGTTTGACCCCTTCCAAACTGGGCGTCCTGCAACCCTACCAATGTGAGTATTAGTCCTATATTATTTTTTGATTTATACAAATTAGTTTGACTTAAATTCAAATACTACATTCAGAATGGTCTGAATATTAGGATAAACTGGTTGATTGGAATACAACCAGTGCTCAGAGATAACATGTAAAATGCCCACTTTCCATGGAAGATGATGGTATCACTATAATGCTACCAGAGGATGGTGGTTGGATAAAAGGCGTGTATAGTCCAGTTAAAGGGGTTGTAAAGGTTCATGTTTTTTCACCTTAATGCATTCTATGTATTAAGGTGAAAAAACATCCAAAGATTAGCGGCCCCCAGTCCCCCCGTTTATTTACCTGAGCCCTCGAAAGTCCCGCGACAGGCTTCTCGACTGGGCTTTTCGGCTCTTCTCGGCTCATTCATTGGATGATGGATAGCAGCGCAGCCATTGGCTCCCTCTGCTGTCAATCAAATCAATGACGCGGCGTGCCTATAGCCGCCAACTGTATCATGGGTGTGTGCCCGCAAGCTAACCCCCTTGGGAGAGCGCTTCCCAGAACGGGGGTTAGCTGATGCAGGGAGGAGCTGAGACAGCCGCCGAGGGACCCCAGAAGACGAGGATCGGGGCCACTCTGTGCAAAACGAACTGCAAAGTGGAGGTAAGTATGACATGTTTGTTATTTTTAAAAAAAAAAGGAACTTTTAAGCTCATGCATGTTTGGATTATGTGCTGTCAAAATAAATGGCCAAAGTATGTGCGGTTGGCACTGCCTGATCTGAACCTAGCCCAGTACACTAATTACATCCGCTAAGCTCTGTATGCTGCCAAGAACGGCAGGCATGAACTCTGAAATGAAATTGAGGGGTAAAATCCATGTTTCGAATAAATATTTCCTCTGTCCTCCATTTCAAGTTATGTACCCACCCCACACCTGTGTTCACTGTCCATATAAAGAGCATGAATAAAGGTGAACAATGCACTGCCTTCATAGAGATCAGAAATAGTTAGGGGTTGAGGTCTTTCGGTGTAATAACATAGGAATAGTTTATTATTGCTTTAAAATTAGATGTAATAATAATAGTGACCTACCTGCAGAAAAGGGCATAAATGCATCTCGTTTTACAAATTTTCCATTAGCATCCAAAAAGTGATTCGGATTAAACTCACAAGGAGTTTCCCACTGAGTCTTGTCATACAAAACAGATGTGAGTAAAGGAATGACATCTGTACCCTACAAGGAGAAGCACATTGTACAATACTTAAAGCTGAACTCTAGGCAAACGTAAAATATACAAGTGATGGCAGTTCTATATTTACTAATAGATACTGTATTTATTGGCGTATAACACTCACTTTTTTACCCTGAAAATAGAGGGTAAACTGTGCCTGCGTGTTATACACAGGGGGCTGTGGGAAGTTTTTTTCCTGAAACTTCCCTCTTAAAGTTAGGGTGCGTGTTATACGCGTGTTATACGCCGATAAATACGGTACTTAAATGTATGCAACACTGTACCCAAACAACATTTTTCTTATTTTGCGAGACAGATAGAGCTTTCTTTTGGTGGTATTTAATCACCACTGAGTTTTTTTGCTAAACAAATGAAAAAAGGCAGAAAAGGTCCTCGGACTCAGCGTCTGTCTTTAATTATGTGGTCGAAGTGGACACGTTTAAAGGCTTTATCTTATGTTGCTATGCCATGCTCCTGAATCTCTTTCTACCGGGGGCCCCTTTGAGGGCGAAGGTCCGGTGGGAACAAGATGTGGGGGTGTTTGAGGAGAGGCAGTGGAAGGAGGCCTTGCAGGCGGTATATCAACATAGAGGGTCCAGCTCCAAGTTTGAAAAATGATGGGCCCCTTGGCTCAATGTTCCAGGTCTGGCCCCAATAGATTTGGTATATGACCATATATTTTAGGGATGAGGGGAGGGGGGAATTTTTAGACTCGGATAAATTACTGGCTGGTTAGCACAGGACATACCGTACCGAGATGTATGGGGGGGCGGCTATGTGGGCAATTGTGATTTGACTGCTGGGGAGGTTGACTGTGTAGGGACAAATGTATCTAATGTTTTTCCTTGGTTCTTGTCTCATGTAAATGCTTTTGGTGGGGTACCTATTTTCTGATGTATGGATGTGCTGCGTCACATCGACTATGGGTAATGTTTTTGCTCTGGAGCTCTTTACTTGTACTGTCATTTTGGTTCAATAAAAACCTTTGTTTGAGAAAAAAAAAAGGCAGACAATTTTGAAAAAAAAACAGTTTCTTAGTTTCTGTTATAAAATTTTGTAAATATGTAATATTTCTTCTTCACTGATGAGGCTGCACTGATGGGCACTGATAGGCGGCACTGATGAGGTGGCACTAATATGCGGCACTGATGGACACTGATAGGCAGCACTGTTAAGTGGCACCGATGAAGAGGCACTAATATTCAGTACTGATGGGCACTGATAAACGGCACTGATGAGCAGCCCTGATGGACACTTATAGATGGCACTTATAGGCAGCATTGGTGGGCACTTACAGGCATTACTGGTGGGTACTGAAAGGCATCACTGATGGGCACAGATTGGCATTACTTGATGGCATCTCTGGTGGGCACTGACAGACATTACTTATGAGAAAGATCTCCCCTGTGAGGAAAGTCGCTTATTGGCTCTCCTCTCCTCACGCGCTGTGAGTGTGAGGAGAGGAAAGACAAAAAACATAATTTCCTATTTACACTGTGACCAGCTGTGATTGGACAGCTAAAGTAGTGAGTACACAGACAACTATGCAACTAATATTTTTAAAAAAAGTCAGCACTAGCAGTGGCTGGGGAGTGCTTTACGATTCATGCACCATCACTCTCTTTCATTTTACAAGTGACCCACAAAGGCCCAGGTCACATGAAGGATTTAAATTGACCATACACAGAAATATTTGGAATTATCCAGTCTAAGCCTAGCACACATGATCAGAAAATCTGACGAAAAATATCTGATTGGTAGTATACAGCTTTCAAGACCCACTTACGACAGTTCTTCTTTCAGAAGGGAAAAACGCGAACATTCAGCGCGAGTGACCACCTCATTATGAATAAAATTCTTGATCCCCTTCAGTCTGGATTTTGCCCTCAACACTCCACAGAAACTGCTCTTTTAAAACTCACAAATGACCTACTAACAGCAAAAACCAATGGACACTAATCTGTACACTTCTTCTGGACCTTTTAGCTGCCTTTGATACGGTTCACAACCCCCTCCGCCTCAAAAAACTATTTGCGCTAGCTCTCATCCTATCTATCCCACCGCACCTTCAGTGTCACTTGCAATTCTACTTCCTCCAGTTCTCTTCCTTTATCCATCGGGGTCCCCCAAGGTTCTGTTTTGGGACCTCTCCTATTTTAAATCTATACCTCCTCCCTGGGTCAGCTGATAGCCTCCCATGGCTTTCAATATCATTTCTACTCTGACAACACCCAAATCTATCTCTCCACCCCTCAGCTCACTCCATCAGTCTCCTCACACATCACTAACTTACTAACAGACATATCAGCCTGGATGTCACACCACTTCCTCAATCTCAACATGTCTAAAACCAAGCTCATAATATTTCCTCCACCACGTGCTTCTTCCCCTGACTTCTCTATTAAAGCAGAGTTCCGCCAAAAAAAAATATATTAAAAGTCAGCAGCTACAAATACTGCAGCTGCTGACTTTTAATATATGGACACTTACTTGTCCTGGGCACTCACAATGTCGGCACTCAAAGCCGATCTCTCCCTCGGCTCTCGGTTGCTGCCGCCACCATCTTCGGTAAGGGAATCGGGAAGTAAAGCCTCACGGCTTCACTTCCCGGTTCCCTACTGCGAATGCGCGACTCGCGCTGAGCGTTCCCACTGGTCCCTGCTGTCTTCTGGGACCTGTGTGTCTCCCAAAAGACAGCGGGGGGGGGGGGAGTAGGTGCCGGATGTGGCGTAGGTCACCGTGATCACTGCAGTGATCTATGCCCGGAAGTGGGAGCACATACCTGTATTACACAGGTATCTGTTCCCTCCTCCCTCCTAAAAGGTGCCAAATGTGATACCGGAGGGTGGGAGGATTCCAAAAAGTGGAAGTTGCATTTTTGGGTGGAACTCCACTTTAAGAGCAATGGCACAGCCATCCACCCTTCTCCGTATGCCAGGGTGCTCGTGTTATCCTGGACTCCGAACTCTCCTTTCGGGCCCACATGGTTATCTCTCGCATCGATTACTGCAACTCCCTCCTCATTGGCTTACTTTTAAATAGGCTATCCCCCTTCAGTCCATAATGAATGCTGCTGCCAGACTCATCCACCTTACAAACCGCACAGTGTCTGTTACCCCTCTCTGACAATATATCCATTGGCTGGCACTAACCCAACGAATTCAACTCAAAATACTAACAATAACCATTCCCAAACTTGGCCCCCAGCTACATCACTAACCTAGTCTCAAAATACCAATTAAATTGTCCTCTTCGTTCCTCCGAAGACCTTCTGCACTTTAGCTCCCTCGTCACCTCCTCCCATACTCACCTCTAGGACTTCTCCTGAGCCTCTCCCATCCTTTAAAATGTGATGTGATTTAACTACTACCAACCATGTGTAGCACTACCCCCGAAGGAGCTGCTGGTTTGATTTGGGTGGCACGTTACTTCTGTATCCCCGCCATCTAGGGTACTGGATGAGAGCTGTAATAAAGTCAATGTCCACACGACAGGTGTCTTTTCTGTGCTTTTATTACCCATCCGGGTAAAACCGATGAAAGTAGAAATAGGTGAAGGGATAGAAGTAATGGAAATGGCAGATTCAGGGTTAACTGGTACTGGAAACAGTCCTGCTCCCAAAGACAAACTTCTTTGCCACTCTAGCCAGAGTGGGTATAGTGGACCTGGATAGGCCTCTCTCACCAGCCTAGCAGCCAGAGTGTCACTCGGAAACTTTAGGTTAAAGTCTCTGCCACAGACCCTCCTAAAGGTGGAGATAACCTCGGTCCAAAATCCTTCTCATCTGGATTTAGCACCTGGATCTCCCTTTAACAGCTTTAGTTATGTCAGGAAACTGATAGGCGACCATCGTCCAGCCTCTCAGATATCCTTTGATGAGCAGATAGGCCTCTCCTGTAACACCAGCCTCGTGCTCGGTGTTCCCCAAACAGGTTCTCCATCGATCGCTTCCTCCACTTTGGACAGACAGCACAGGACCACTTGCCAGTTGTAGACTCAGTCTGCCTACCAAGTCTACGAGGTAGATTAGTGCATATATCATTTACCGCTTTGTCGTTTTTTCTACAGCATACAGAACTGGATGTCTATATACATACATATATAATTGAGGGATGTTATACATCCCCTCAGTGATGTACCTTTCGAAATCTTGTCATTTTTTACCTTTTTTTTACTTTTTTCCTTCATCACACATTATTACCACTATCATTTTGCATTTATATAATAATTCACTTTCTAGATCTCACATATACGTTTATATGTATATTCACATTTTATATTTACTCACCAATATTTCAATATTTCATTATGTTATAACGTATAATGCAATTTGTTTACACCATTTCGCCCTTGTTTCATGATAAAATGACACCATATGCTTCATGATAAGGATTCATATGTTTTATGTAGCATAACACATATCTTATTTATTCATTTATTTAAACCCTTTTTTACTTCCTATGTATCGCATATTAACGAGGCACATACATTAAATCATGCTTTTGTGTAGCATAATATATACATATATATATTTTTTTTTTCACCACGATATATCACCATTTTTTAGACTCATATATATATTTAGAATTTCCTTTTTGGGCTATACTTATATATTATATTATTTATGTTTACACATATTATGTCACCAATGTCATTTTATTTCATTTTATTTTATGCTCAAAATTTTGTCTTTTTTGGCAACATTTATTGTTGCTTTTGACACTGCATACATTTTGTAATTTTACATGCAAGGTTGTCATGTGTGTTTCCACCTAATCCCCCCCCCACATGTGATTCGAATCCCGGTAATTGCTGGAGCCAATCAGATGCTGGGCGGGCCAAATTGAGTACAGATTTTTGTGTGTATATATATTTGTTACTTTTCATTTTATTTGTAGCTATGACGAAGCATTGATATTCAATGCGAAACGCGTCAGATGTTTTCCCACTGTATGCTGGTATCTGTAGTGCATTTTTCCTTCACTCAATAAAGGGCACGTCTTTTTAAGAATTTGGAGTGCGGCTGTCCATATTTTCCTTCCTTTGCACAGGGCTCCGGACCAACGTGCTCCCGGAGCCAGGAAGACTGCAACACACACACCCGGGCCAGGAGGGCGACACGGGGGGGGGGGTTGTGGAACACTGCTCAGGTGGAAGGCGGCAGGGTGGTGACGACCCCGAACCAATGTCGTCTGCCCCTAAATACCCCTCCCCAGCATGCAAAGCGAAGCGATCAGCCCTCCTGATTGGCTGCTGGGAAGAAATATCCACACGACCCTGATTCTACTGCTGCCACCTACTGCCCGGGGGTACCTGAAGTCCCCAGACAGGAGGATAGGCACACAGTACAGCCAGAGCTTTCCACCATCATCCGAGCGATGGAAAGTCATTCAGAACAGCTTACTGAACACCTTATTGAGGAGAAACAGGAATTGAGAAATTCAGACAAAGAAAACAAAGAAAAAAAACATTTAGAAGGGAAATTTAAGGAAAAGGTAAGTGAACCAACAATGCACGAGCTTAAAGGAACCTATTTAGAAAATAAAAAACGAATCTTTACAACCCCTTTAAATTTAGCCAAATAAACCTGGTCAGAGTCAATTAACTCTCTGACTCCACCTTAAATTTACAAGAGCACCTGCTATAAAAGTAGCCAGGAGCTACACATGTAAAACTTAGATGGAATTTTTGAGTGGAAATAACCTTTAAAACGAACACTAAAGGTTCGTTTGTAATTAGATCAATTGATTGCATTAAGCAAGAGCATTTAAATATCACTTACCTCGTTTTTCCTTTTGACCTCCAAAATACAGTAATCCAGGTTTGAAAATGCCATTTCCTGTCACTCCTCTTCTTGCTTTCCACCAGCATCTGTGCTGTTTTGCATGGTGGAAAGCAGAATGTGCTCACCCCCTCCCTATGACTACAGACCTGCGTGAAGATGCTCTCTTATCCCTCACAGGCATGGAGGCTAAGCCTAATGGGAACTGTAGTTCCCATTAGGCCGTGATGTAGCAAGAATGAATGCGCACCACAAACCAGGAAGTCAGTGAGAATAACGATTCAGGAGTGACGGAGGTGAATAAAACAGCTCGATTTCAACAGGTATCAAACTAGTTATAATGCAAAACATTACTTTGTACTTTATCAGCTACTGTCAGACTTTAATTTAAGAGGAAAATATTTTTGTCTTTACAACCCCTTTAACTGTACAGTGACAAAATAGGAGACCTACATTCTTAGAATTAGTTTTTTCGTTGAAATCTGTTCATTTGCTGTGTGATTGTGTGTGATTCTACTGACAAATGAGGAGGAGTTTGTTGATCTCACCTTTGGGATGCAGTAACCTCGGAAATACACATCATTTGGAGTTGTGTGTGGCACATTCAAAGGAATGATATTAGCGAATCTCTGAATTTCATGTACTACGGCTTCAGTATAAGGCATATTCCTGCGATCATCCACTGTAGGCATCTGACCTTGTTTAATATGTGTCCGTATTTCTTCTTGTATCTTTTCTAGAAAATAACAGTAAATTACATCAGCCTCTCCACAATATGTGAACATATTTATTGTCACGATCAGAGGGTAAGTTCATCTGGGACTGTAAACTCAACATCTAGCAGGCCAATGGAACAACTAAACAGGAGTACCACGTGTCCCGGATTGCCCGGGACAGTCCTGCATTTTGCAGGTCTGTCCCGGGCACATTCATTCCAGGACAATACAGTGTCCTGGAATGAAACTGACGCAGCCACCCCCCCCAGGCCAATCTGATTCCCCCAAAAAAGGCTGCCACATCACTGCTTTACTCACAGACAGTACTTGTCCTGGCCGGGAATGTCTGGAGGAGCACAATCCCGCCCCCTGCTTGTGATTGGAGAAATCATAAATCCTTCCTCTTGTGTCCAATCATTGTGCTGTGATTTGTTACAGCACAAGCTGATTTTTGGGAAGGGAGGGTGTCCCTGAATGGTAGTTTGGAAATGTGGTCACCCTATTACCCGGGTACCAGTCCTCACATATGTGGGAGCAGTGTGACCGCACGCAAACAGAGGTGTGGCAGAGTCACAGGATCTAAGATGCCACCCGGTCTTCACCAGGGCCAATAGAAGTGTGGATGTTGGGCTGCGAGGCAGCCCCCAGGCTCTCTAACACACCCATGTGGGCACAGTACAACCAAATAGCATGCTGGAATTACACGGGGTACTCACAGGACTCAGGAGACTAGGAACCAAAGAAACCTACTGCAGCTGGCTAGTAAGGGATGCCAGGGGAGAAGGCACAGGGAGCAAGCCTAAAGCGCAGGAGAGAGGGGGATGCCGAGCAATGGTGCAGAGAGAGAGAGATAGATAATCAAGCTGGAAAGGGCTGCAGGCAAAGAACAACAATAAACATGAAGGGATCCATAGACAGAAACCAAAGGAAATATAACTGCACAGCCAGAGGGAAAACACTGAGAACAAAGACAGGATCAAACAACACACAGAATATGGAAATACTCCACAGAAACAGAGGAGTCTAGTTGCTATGTGTAGCAGTACCCCCATAGTAGCTGCTGAGTATTGTGGTTAGTCTGTCACCCTGCCCCAGCCAGGTACACCCTTCATTCATCCAGAGACATGAAAGTAGTCCTTGCGCTTTGTTTTTTTATCTTTTATTGAGGGAGATTGAACGTGGATAGGGATAATACAACAATTCTGGGAAACAGTACAGAGAATTACACAAGTATTTACGGAATATCATATTCCAGTTGACCCATCGTTTTTTCTACTACATCATGCTGAAATATATCCGGTGAGATATAAGGGATCAATGATGTGTCATTTGATAAATGCGGCGAAAAGTTGCATTGCAACAAAATGGAAAGACCCCGAGGCACCTCCAATATCTATGTGGCTGAAAAAAGTAAGGAAAATAGGGATAATGGAGAAACTCCTCCCAAAAACAATAGATAAGAAAGAGCAAATTAAAATGATATGGGCACCTTGGGAATTATTTTTACAGTCGGAGGAAGGTAAAAAGCTAATAGGAGAATAAGATAAAGGGTAGTAGATGGAAGAAAGAAGGAAAATAGGAGAGAGAACATTTTGCGCACGGTTGGAGGACAGCGGAGGAGGGGAGGGGTGTATTGTATTGTCTTATTAAGAATTTTTTTTTTTTTTTTTTTTTCTTCTCTTCTCCTAATTCCTCTCTCCGGCCTGAGGATAGACGGCTGGAGGAGGGGAATGGGGGAAGAAGGGGGTCTAGAGGTAGGGATAAGGGGGGAGGGAAAGGGGGGATAAAATGAGGAAGGAAGTGCTGCGGGAATAAGGAGGGAATTAGTACTTTAGATAAAGAATAAATGGATATTTAGTGGGAGATGGAATACTCGGGTAGTCTGAAATTTAGTTTAGAAGTAGAAAGTATTTGGTCTATTATAGAGGAATGGATTGAAACTAGTAGTGATACAGATATTATGAATAGTAAATAGAGTTGAAGAGAGAGAATAAATATAATTTCCATACATATGTTGATGTATAGGACTATGCTTAGTCCTCTTCTTATGTTTCCTGTATCACTTTCTTGCTTTTTGTTTTCTTGGAAAAGAAACGAAATAAAAAGGAAAATTTGAAAAAAAAAAAGAACGTGGATAGGGATGGGGACCTATGAGATGCCTGTAGAATCAAAACATCAACAATTGGGAGTTTAAATACATCCTGTATATACATTGCCCATTACTCCTCATGCACATCACTTATTTTCTTCATAGTATCACATCTAACTCCTGCACAACGCTTCCTCTCTTTCCTTTTCCAGACTAGCTAGCACTGTAGGCCTGACACTGGCTCAGCCAGGCCCAAAGCAAATGCCCTTTACAGGCAGGGGCCACGGGCCCCTATGGTGTAGCAAATAGAAAAGTCCCAGTGCTAGCTGTGCGTGTGGCTACTGCTCCCAGTACCACCTCTTCAGGCACTGCCAGCCCTCCTGGCTTCAGCTGCCTCGCTCCACTGCCCATGACACATCATCCTCCAGACTGGCTCTGCACCCATCCCAGACTGCACCACATCAGTCCTCTCAGGCGTGCCTCTCTGTCCTTTCCGACAGTGTGCTCACTCACCAGTCATCCTGGTTGCCTCTGTGGAACTCCTGGAGACATGCCCAGCAGTGTCCTCCCATTGTCCTCTCTTGATCCTCCTGTCCAGGACACCTCTATTGGTTCCAAGAGGGTCCTGTCCACACCGAGCTCAGGCTCAAGGTCACCCCCCAGACTGGGGAGCTCCCTCAAAGGCCCAGACAACCTTACACTCCATCTCAATTCTTCCACCCGATCAACTCCTCCCCAGCTGGGCTGACCCTGGGTATTTATGGAAGCCTGCCCCTGCCAATGCAAGTTGGGGATTGGTCAGGGCTCCCTGGAATACCCCAGGTGGTTCCACTTCCCCTCCAGCCTCTCTTTCCAGAAAACACTGGTAAATTCTAGAAAGCAGTAGGAGGTCCTTGTGATGCCACCTGTGAGTCACCCAGCACTACTCTGAGCCACTCCCAACCCAGATCCCAGAACACACCAAGGCTTGACTACCAACCATGCCTGGAAATGTACCTGTTATAGGGAAAAAAACTATACTATTTCCCTAGCACACTAAAGGGTGCTATATACGTGAAGACGTTGCTTAACCTCCCTGGCGGTATGATTCTTTCAGAAAAAACATGCTGAAAGCGGTACCATTATTTGCAAGGAAATTTGGCGTTTTATATTGTAGGCCTGTAATTTTTAGAAATAACTTACTTAAATCTGACCAAACAAGATTCTAATAGGCATCCTGGGTATGACATTTTTTTAAAAACAAAATTATAAATTATAATATAATAAATAATTATAAATAATTATAACAAATAATAATATAATTATAATAAAAATTATTCAATAATGTAATCAAATCAAAATCACTGAAATTTGCTCAGTTGCAGAATTGTTGCTGTCATTATTATTTTTTTTATGACGATTTTCCCCACAAAAAGCTATCACACAATTCTGCAAGTGATTAGAATTTATTATCGCTGTTTTTTAGCTGATCTAAAACTATTTTTGACATAAAGGGACACTTTTGGTTGCTATGGACAATCTACAGTTTGCAGGGAGAAAGAAACGTTTTTATTATATAAAATGACATGTAGGACACTGGGCAGACCACTAGGGACAAGGGGGTGTGTTTTTTTTACATACAGTACTGTAATCTATAAGATTACAGTATACTGTATGTAAAGTGTTTGTTTACTTTTTTGAATTTGGCGCCGTTCTCCGTCCCGGTGCGTCGTAACGTCGCAGGGAACGGAGATCGGCGTCACACAGAGGCACTGTGTGAATCGAGTGAGGTCCCGCTCGCTCACACAGCGCGGTGGCATCGCTGGATCCAGGGACAAGGTAAGTAAACCATGCCTGTGGATCTAGCGAGGCAAGCCCGAGTCTGACTTGGGGTTACCGCTCGCAGCAGGAAAATCTAACCCTGAGTCAGACTCGGGAATACCGCCAGGCAGGTTAAACACTAACACACAGGTGCAAAGGCTTAATAATACCTGGGTTCAGGGCAGATAGGCAACAACCAGAGCAACATGGACAGGAGACAAAACCTGGTGCCGGATCGATGTTCATGGAAGTGTGACATTTATAATTATGTTGCAGCTTGATGAATTGGTTTACTTTTTTTGTTTATTTAACCTGGTGATTCTGTCAGTAACACTTTTCCTGTCCTTGGGTGAAAACACTCACTCACCCGTCTGTGTCAGGACAACAGAAATAAAATAGGACTAAGGCTTGTTCACAAATATGCGTGTCCAGAAGCAAAATCAAGCACTTTTCCAACATGCACATGTAGCCAGGTGCTTGGCTAAGAATGGAGAGTAAGAAAAACACTGGCTGCTGCTGCTCTTTGTAGCTACTACCCTGTGGTGCTAAACAGCTACAGTTGCAATACAAAGTATGTGAACCCTTTTGGAATGATATGGATTTCTGCACAAATTGGTCATAAATGTGATCTGATCTTCATCTAAGTCACAACAATAGACAATCACAGTCTGCTTAAACTAATAACACACAAATAATTAAATGTTACCATTTTTTTATTGAACACACCAAGTAAACATTCACAGTGCAGGTGGAAAAAGTATGTGAACCCCTAGACTAATGACATCTCCAAGAGCTAATTGGAGTGAGGTGTCAGCCAACTGGAGTCCAATCAATGAGATGAGATTGGAGGTGTTGGTTACAGCTGCCCTGCTCTATAAAAAACACACACCAGTTCTGGGTTTGCTTTTCACAAGAAGCATTGCCTGATGTGAATGATGCCTCACACAAAAGAGCTCTCAGAAGACCTACGATTAGGAATTGTTGACTTGCATAAAGCTGGAAAGGGTTATAAAAATATCTCCAAAAGCCTTGCTGTTCATCAGTCCATGGTAAGGCTGCATTCACATCTATGCGACAGCGGCGTACGCGGCGTATTTTGCCGCGAGTGTGTATCTTTTTTTTTTTCAGATTCTTCCCATTGCTGTCAATGGGCGAACGCCAATGTCGCCTGAAAAAAAGGGTCCGGGACTTTTTTTCAGGCGACAGGCGTTCGGCGTCTATGAGATATGAACCATCTCCATAGACAGCAATGGGAATTCTCCCCTCTAGTGGCAGAAGCGTCCGGCGTCGGGCGTTTTGTCGCATAGATGTGAATGGAGCCTAAGACAAATTGTCTATAAATGGAGAAAGCTGCTACTCTCCCTAGAAGTGACCTTCCTGTAAAGATGACTGCAAGAGCACAGCGCAGACTGCTCAATGAGGTGAAGAAGAATCCTAGAGTGGTAGCTAAAGACTTACAAAAGTCTCTGGCATATGCTAACATGCCTGTTAGCGAATCTACGATACATAAAACACTAAACAAGAATGGATTTCATGGGAGGATACCACAGAGGAAGCCACTGCTGTCCAAAAAAAAACATTTCTGCATGTTTACAGTTTGCACAAGAGCACCTGGATGTTCCACAGCAGTACTGGCAAAATATTCTGTAGACAGATGAAACCAAAGTTGAGTTGTTTGGAATAAACACACAACACTATGTGTAGCGAAAAAGAGGCACAGCACACCAACATCAAAACCTCATCCCAACTGTGAAGTATGGTGGTGGGGGCATCATGGGTTTGGGCTGCTTTGCTGCATCAGGGCCTGGACGGATTGCTATCATCAAAGGAAAAATGAATTCCCAAGTTTATCAAGACATTTTGCCAGAGAACTTAAGGCCATCTGTCCACCAGCTGAAGCTCAACAGAAGATGGGTGTTGCAACAGGACACCGACCCAAAGCATAGATGTAAATCAACAACAGAATAGCTTAAACAAAAGAAATACGCCTTCTGGAGTGGCCCAGTCAGAGTCCTGACCTCAACCCGATTGAGATGCTGTGGCATGACCTCAAGAAAGCGATTCACACCAGACATCCCAAGAATATTGCTGAACTGAAACAGTTCTGTAAAGAGGAATGGTTAAGAATTACTCCTGACCGTTGTGCATGTCTGATCTGCAACTACAGGAATCGTTTGGTTGAAGTTATTGCTGCGAAAAGAGGTTCAACCACTTATTAAATCCAAGGATTCACACACGTTTTCCACCTGCATTGTGAATGTTTACATGGTGTGTTGAATAAAAACATGGTAAAATGTAATTCTTTGTGTGTTATTAGTTTAGACAGACTGCGATTGTTTATTGTTGTGACTTAGATGAAGATCAGATCACATTTTATGACCAATTTGTGCAGAAATCCATATCATCCCAAAAGGGTTCACATACTTCTTATTGAAACTGTATATCAGCAAGAGGAGGGAGCTGCTGAGCAGGAAGAGTTCATTAGACTGAGCCCAGCACTGTGGGAACTGTAGTCCAGAGGAAAGAGTCTCTATTGTAATCAAGAGCTTTTGAATTGTATTCCCAGAGAAAGATTGCTAGGAGGAGGGGAAAGACCTGCATTTTCTCAGGCTGTACAGGACATAGATTCCTCTTGCCATTATGGAGCTCGGAGAGAGTGCACATTGCTGTGCGGTGTGCATCACTACTGCTGCATAACAGCAGTCTGAGCAGGATCTGGAGTGCTGAGTCCAGGTGTCCCGATAACCAGAGTCAACTGGGTGCAGAGCAGAGTGTGGATGAATCACTGTCGGTGACCAGATTGTGAGCTTCAGTATTACTGGGAACCCTTTAGGAACTGACCATACAACCATCTAGTGGCCTTATTCCAGCCTGCGGGCTTGACTGGGACTATTATCATGTGCACCCATAGTACAACTGGGCCCCAATGCTAGCCAGTTGAAGTTTTAGGTCTAAAGACTGCCCCACTGCTATACATAAATCTTCACCTATTGCTTATGCTCAATGGTACCTATCAGGGGACATTGCATCATATCCTAACCATTCTCCTACAGTGCACTCTAGACTAGTTATAGTATTATTATTTATATTGCAGTTAATGCTTTTATGCACTGTTTATTACTGACTTTGCTGATTCATGAATTAATCCCAGTCTAGTGGTACGGAAGTCTATTATAAATTACCTTGGCATAGTGGTTATACTGTCTAGCGGACAGTGTCTGAACCTATCTTCTGTATATTCATTTATCTGCATCTTTGGTGCATGTTCTGAAGCCAGAACTGTGGGACATTATAGAAGTGACAATACTGCTGTGGGTTAGCTGCCCTTTGCCCAAAGTGCAGTGGGAATGCACCAGGGCAGTGTGAAGCCATCCTTATTCTAACCTGTACCAATACATTGAGTTAATTGCCACTAAACCGTCATGTGTCTATTTCCTTGTACTAATTCACAGTTGTGTTAAAGGTATCTATACGCATGTTCTTATAAGTGCTTGTAGTAACTTTCATTCAATCAGGTATGACAGAGGGTCTCAGGGAGTCAAAGCACAGAGCAGAGAACCCAAATTATGAAGTGGCTCCTGCAGGGATACCTCTACACACAGAAATGCGCTGCTCTTTAGCAAACGTGTGGGTGTGCCATTAATTGTTTTTGGCATCCCCACGCATAGGCAACCTTTGGTGTGTCACAATTTTACAAAGGGGTGGGGAATTCTTTCTCTGCATTTCTCGAAGGTAGGAAGTCCATTGAAAAGGGCAAAAATGAACCTGAATCCGCTCAAGTATAGATGTGAACCAAGGGTAAGGACCTCACCCTTCTGTTAGTCTACATAACTTAGAGGAGAGTGGTGATTCTGTAGTCCTCAGAGAAAGCTAAGAACAATATAATTGAGAACAGTCAGCGCAAAAAAAATGATAATATGAGCATGCAGTGAATTTATGTAATCCCTGCAATAAAACATTTAGTACATTGAGACATTTTTCAGTCTGATTTTTTAATCTGTAATTTTTTGGCAAAAAGAAATCGTCCATGATAGTTGAAATAAGCTTCCTTAAAGTGGTTGTTAAGCCACTGTGATATCTTCATATAATCCTCTGTGGTTAATAATGCTGTGTGCCCCAGTGTCTGTGTTTTATTAAAAAAAATGCTGTTCTATACCCGATTCCAAAACACATGGCCACCTCTCTCCTCTCTCGATCTGACATCTACTGTGGGAGGGGCAGAGAATTCCCTGCTGACATCAGCTAGGAGGGGAGGAGAGAAGCGGCCGGTCACGTGAGCGGCGAGCGATGCTTTGGAATCAGGTATAGAACAGCATTTCTTTTATAAAACACAGCCCCCGGGGCACACAGCATTATTAACAATAGAGGATAATATCAAGAATTCTAAGTAAATTCAACAGCAGGAAGGGAGGAGCCGGCTCTGTCACTAGCTGACAGGCAGGGAGGGAGGGGGAGAGGAGGACAGAGGAGATAGCTGTGGATGATAGAGGCACGTAAACTGACCACAGTGTCAGGGCTCAGCAGCCATGATAAACCGTGGTCAGTTTGCTGGGGGAAGGCAGAACCAGGCAGGATCATCCAGGTATTACAGGTTATAAAAATGGCCAAATTGCACCCTGGGATGGTAATACAGCCTTTGGCTTTGAGGAAGCACTAACCCATATGCTAACAAGTGATTCAGGAAATTAGGTGAAATTTGCCCAAAAGTGTGAGAAAGGGGCATATACTTTTTCCAAGGCTATCAAAAGCTAAAAATAAAATCTGGATGAAGACCCACACATTAGGTAAGGATGGAGCAGAGTGGTCAAGCAGACATTTTCCCAAAATGGCTTCACTTTGTAAGCCCACAAAATTACTTTGTATTTCTGGATACTTCATCATCAATAAAATGCCCCAGCGTAGTGTTGTAGCTGTTGTTTCTGTCCCAGCAGAAAAGAGATCCAAAACTGAGAACACCATGTCTTCATCATCAAAGTACGTTTCAGCTTTGGTTGACTCCTAAAAACATAAACATCAACTAATAATTTATTTTCCATTATACTTTTTTTTTATGTTTCGTCATAAAAGACTTAGTCATGGGATTGATGGGAATCCCATCAATCCCATGACTAAGTCTTTTATGACGAAACATGTCGGGGCGTGGCTGTGCGGCAACCATCTTAAGTGAACGTGTGACGTATCAAGGCCGATCAAGGAAGCAGAGATCCAGGAAGGAACAGCGGGGAGGTGGTGAGCGATCAGTTGACACCTTGGATCTGCTGTGACCAATATACTCGGTTTTTGGTTCATCTCTGAACGAGTGTTTGCTGTGCTGTGTATTGCTCTATTTTTTGAGATTCATGTGAGTGTTATATTTGAAGATTTAAGTATGTTATTAAACTGATTTTACAGTATCACGCTATTTTGAGCACTTATTTTATTTACATGCGGAGCTTTCTGGCAGTGAAATGGTTGGAACTGGAATTATCTGCTATACCTACCAGTGAGGTCTTTTTGTACACGTTTACACGCCGAACACGAGAGTGTAAGGCAATTTGAGTTGGTGAGTTTTGCATCTGAAGGGAGAAGATTCACTGACACCGGGTGTGGTGGAAGATTGCAAGCTATTATCATTATTTTTTCACAAACCTACTTGATGTGTTTTATGGACTTATATTTAATTAATATTTAAACACATTTATATACATTTTTTGGCATTTGTGCACATATTCACTTTTGTCACATGGTGATGTTTATGGACATTAGCATTATTTTTGAATACCTGTGAAAACGGATATTTAATCTTACATTGTTTACAGCGCTGCTTATATTTTATTACACTAATTTTAGGGTTTTAGAATATGTTTTTTACAGTTTGATTTTTTAAAAGTAGCTGCTTCACTCTTTTGCCAATTTGATTATCACTATTTGTTCATAAGCGCAGTGGTGGGAACACAGAAAGGGCGGATTTATCTTTGTTACCATTATTTACATATGTTCATACCTCAATGACATAAATAATACCATATTCAATTTTTTACTCCAGCAGTATATAATGAGCTTGGAAATGCCAAAATAATGCATTACAATTTAACTACACCCATTAGATTTTATATGACTAAAATTTGTTTTAGTCGACTAAATTTATTTTAGTCCCACTAAAATGTACTGGAGATTTTAGATTTAGTCAACTAAATACAACTAAAACTAAAATAATTGCAAAGACTAAAATGGGACTAAAACTAAAATGCCATTTTAGTCCTAAGACTAAAACTAAATCGAAATTTGCTGCCAAAATTAACACTGCACACCAGTGTAAAATTACCTTGAGTATGTAGATGAAGTGAACAAATACAAGGTTATACAACTATAATCACAATCTTATTATAATTTACTACTATGCAATGCTGTCATAAAACAGATTTAAATAAGGAGATTTTTCACTAAAAGTGACTGGGCCCAGATTTCACAAAGTTTATCACTTGACTTGTAACAGGACATCCAGAGTCCAAACAGAGTAGTCACGAATGTTAAAACTTCAGGGAGCAAAGCTACCTCTGAGGCCTCGTACACACCAGCGGATCTGTCCGATGAAAACGGTCCGCGGACTGTTTTCATCGGACATGTCCGCTGCCGGATTTCTGTCTGATGGTTGTACACACACCATCAGACAGAAATCAGCGCGGACACGATACGCGGTAACGTGGCCGCGCTGTCGCCGCGACGTGCGCAGCCCTGGAAGGTCAATGCTTCCATGCATGCGTCGAATCACTTCGACGCATGCAAGGGCTTTCGGCCAATCGGACATGTCCGGTGAGTCTGTACAGACGACCGAACATGTCCGACGGACAGGCTTCCAGCGGACATGTTTCTTAGCATGCTAAGAAACATTTGTCCGCTGGAAACTGTACGATCCACTGGAAAATTGTCCGGTCGGACGTACAGACGACCGAACATGTCCGCTGAAACTGGTCTGCGGACCAGTTTCAGCGGACATGTTCAATCGTGTGTACGGGGCCTGAGACTCAGGGATGGCCCTGCTAAATCAAAGTTGTCTCCAGGGCTTTGATATACACAGGGGGTAAAATAAGTATTAAACACATCACCATTTCTCTAGTTAAATATATTTCTAAAGGTGCTATTGACATGACATTTTCACCACATGTCGGACTCGGTAACAACCCATGCAATCCACACATTTCAGATTCAGTTCAGAAATTAAGTTATGTGTAATAAAATGGAATGACACTGGGAAAAAGTATTGAACACATGGAGAAAGGGATGTGCAAAAAGGCATAGAAAACCGGCACCAGCTTAATTGGAAAGCAATCCTGCCCCTTGTCAGTGCAAATTAATATCAGCTGGTTCTCAAGTGATAGCCTATCAAAAGGTGTCTTATTACCAAAGGTGCCACACGAGAAACATCTCATGATGGGTAAAAGCAAAGAGCTCTTTTAAGACCTGTGCAAAACATACTGATGGCATTCGTTACAGAGGGATTTCTAAACTTCTGCATTTTCCATCGAGCACTAATGGGGCCATAATCTGGAGGTGGAAAGAACATAATTTCACCATAAACCAGCCACAACCTGGTGCTCGCAAGATTACTGACAGAGGAGTGAAAATAATTATCAGAAGAGTTGTCCAAGAGCCAAGGAATACTTGTGGAGAGCTGCATAACCACAAGCTCCGTGACCATGCCCACGGGACCCGTGGACTTGATGTCCGCCAGTGTCCCGCGATCGAGTCACAGAACTGAAGAACGGGGAGATGTCAGGGTAAACACAACTCCCCGTCCTTCCCCTGCCATGTCACTGATCGTCTGTTCCCTGTCATCGGGAACAGCGATCAGTGACTTTTTTACGGCAAGCCACGCCCCCTAACAATTAGAAGCACTCCCTAGGTCACACTTAACCCCTTCAGTGCCCCCTACAGGTTAACCCCTTCACTGCCAGTGTCCTTTTTACGTTACACAGTGCATTTTTATAGCACTGATTGCTGTACAAATGACAATGGTCCCAAAAATGTGTCAAAAGTGTCTGATGTGTCTGCCATAATGTCGCGGTCACGATAAAAATTGCTGATCACCGCCATTACTAGTAAAAAAATATATATTAACAAAAATGCCATAAAACTATCCCCTATTTTGTAGACGCTATTGCTTATTGCGATTTTTTTTACCAAAAATATGTAGAAGAATACATATCGGCCTAAACTGTGAAAATATATATTTTTTGGGGGATATTTATTATAGCAAAAAGTAAAAAATATTGAATTTTTTTTCAAAATTGGCACTCTATTTTTGTTTATAAAAAAGGTAATCAAATACCACCAAAAGAAAGCTCTATTTGTGGGGAAAAAAGGACGTAAATTTTGTTTTGGGAGCCGCGCAAGCCGAATCGCAAAAAGGGTTCGGGGCTTAAGTGGATAAAGACCTGGAATTAGCAGATACAATTGTTTCAAAGAAAATAAGTAATGCACTCAACTGCCATGGCCTGTATGCACGCTCACCATGTAAGACTCCATTGCTGAAGAAAAACATGATGAAGCTTGCTTAAAGTTTGCTGCACAACATTTAGAAAGCCTGTGAAATACTGGAAGAATATAGTCTGGTCAGATGAGAACAAAATTGCCATAAAACACACCATGTTTGGAGGTCAAATGGCACTGCACAACATCCCAAAAACACCATACCACAAGTGAAGTTTGGAGGTGGGAACATAATGATGTGGGGTTTTTGTTTAGCATACGGCACTGGCAAACTTCATGGCATTGAATGAAGGATGAATGGAAAAATGTACCAAAACATTCTTGATAAAAATCTGCTGCCATCTACCACGAGGATGAAGATGAAAAATGAGGGTGGGCATTTCAGCAATGATCCCAAACACAAAGCCAAGGAAAGAAAATAAAGCTGCTAGCATGGCCAAGCCAATCACCTGACTTGAATCCAATAGAAAATCTATGGAAAGAACTAAAGATCAGAGTTCATAGATAGGCCCACAGAACCTTCAAAATCTCACCTGAACAATGCATGTGACTAGTTTCTCCATACAGGAGGCGTCTTGAAGCTGTCATTACCAACAAAGGGACAGAAGAAGTACGCCGGAGTATCTACTGATACTCCGGCGTACTTTCAAATTTGCCAGGTCGTATCTTTAGTTTGAATCCTCAAACCAAGATACAACGGCTTTTGGCTTCGATCTGACAGGCGTACGGCTTCGTACGCCTTCGGATCGTAGGTGTAATACTTCGGCGCCCGCTGGGTGGAGTTCCCGTCGTTTTCCGCGTCGGCTATGCTAATTAGCTGTTTACGGCGATCCACGAAGGTACGCGCGTTCGTCGCATTCTCTTACGTCGTCGCTAGTCGGCTTTTCCCGGCGTATAGTTAAAGCTGCTATTTCTTGGCCTATCTTTAGACTTGCCATGTTAAAGTATGGCCGTCGTTCCCGCGTCTAATTAAAAAAAAAATTTTTTGCGTAAGTCATCCGTGAATAGGAAAGGACGTAGCTCACGTCGACGTTCAAAAAATCACGTCGGTGCGATGTAATTTCGCGCAAAGCACGGCGGGAAATTTCAAAACGGAGCATGCGCAGTCGGTTCGGTGCGGGAACGCGCCTAATTTAAATGATCCACGCCCCATTTGAATTAGGCGGGCTTGCGCCGGAGGGATTTATGCTACGCCGCCGCAACTTTACAGGCAAGTGCTTTGTGAATCAAGGACTTGCCCGTAAAACTTGCGGAAGTGTAACGTAAATGCTATACGTTATGCTGCCGCAAATGTACATGAATCTGGCCCAAAGGATTTTGTATGAAGTATTAAATACCTTTCAGTTAGCATGTTCAATCATTTTCCCCTATGTCATTCCATCTTACTACACAAATTCATTTCTGAGCTTATTTATTTTCTTTTTATGTATGGATTGCATGTGGTTAAAATTGTATGTCAAACCAATCTACCAATATCTACCAATATCCTACAGTGCTGATATATGCTATAGCCTACAGTGCAAATCAGGGTATTCTGATGGCAGGAAAGTCTCCCTGCTGTCAGAATACAGTGAAACAGCAGGAGGATTCAAGGTGGATGGGGGAATTCACTAGTTGATCAATAAAATTGACCCATTTATAGCCAGCTTAAGAGCCTATGCCTTACAGAAACTAGAGGATGTAAAGAACAACATTTGGAATGATTCATGTGCCTTGTCATTGAGTGCCGATAAATTCTCATAAATGTGAAGGAAACCACAAAATCACACAAGGTCCATTGATAAATCCAGCACAAAAAAAAAAAATATACCGTACCTGTTCTTGTTTCAGAAGGTATGCATCTATATATCCAGAAATGGCATTTGTATCAAACACTTGTCTCTGCTGTTTAATGCGCTTTAAAACAAACTCTTTGAGATCATCAAAATTCTTCACAATCTGTTTCTGTGTTCCAAGAAAAGATGAGATTCTAGGAAAAAAGTTATATAGCTGTGGAGAAAAAAAGTAATTCTTAGAACTTTGGTCTATGTACATAATTACATTGAATCACATCTAGCACTCCAATGTGGCATCCTGTTCTCGTCCCCCTGGCTTTTCAAACAAACCTTCATGCTGGGTTCACACTATGAGGCCCCGTACACACGGCCGAGGAACTCGACGTGCCAAACACATCGAGTTCCTCGGCCAGTTCAGTCCTGGAGCCGCCGAGGACCTCGGCGGGCCGAGTTCTCCCATAGAACAACGAGGAAATAGAGAACATGTTCTCTATTTCCTCGCCGAGGTCCTCGTCGGCTTCCTCGGCCGAAAGTGTACGGGTTTCTCGGCAGAATTCAGCCAGAAACTCGGTCGGAAGCTGAATTCTGCCGAGGAAACTGGTCGTGTGTACGGGGCCTTAACACAAAGCGGCTCACCGCAGGGGTCCGTTCGTCTCCATTCACAGTTTCAGGTCTGATTTTTAGCCCGAATTTTGGGCTGAATTCGGACCTGAAACAGCCCTGTGCGTCAAAAGACGCACAGGGCTCCTGTGCAAATCGCACCGGATCCTCTGTGGAGATATGTGAACCGGCTCCATAGAGAGCCAGTCACAATCTCCTGCTATGCGTATTCAGGGCCGGACTTACCATTGAGCTTGACTGGGCTCAAGCCCATGGGCCCTGCCCAATAGGGGGCCCCAGGCCCAATCGCAGCAACCCCCGTTTGCGGCAATTACGGCAACTGCATCCCGCAATGTCGCAGCAATCCCCTCCCGCAATATCGCGGCAACCCCCTCCCACAATTTAGCAGCGATGGATGTAACCAACCTCTGCCCCCCCACAATATCCCCCCCGCTCAACAACTTCGGCGGATGGATGCAATTCTCGGCAGCCCCCCCGCTCAACAGCTTCAATGCTCCAGGGGGCCTCTTCACTGCAGCTTTATAAGGGGCCCCAAAATGACTGAAGGCGGCCCTCTGTCCAGCGGCTCCCACCCGCTCAACAACTTTGATCCGGAGGTCGGCGGATCCCCCCCCCTGCTCAACAAGTATGACATGTCGGCGCACTAACCCTCCCCCCGCTCAACAACTTTGATAGGTCGGTCGGCGGATCCAGCCCCCACCCCCCCTCAACAACTATGATCGGTCTCTGCTCCAGGGGGCCCATTCGATTATTAAGCCCAGGGGCCCCCACCACCCTTAGTCCTGCCTTGTGCGTATTGGATGCAGGTAAACACGCATCCAATTTGCAAAGATGTGAACCTAGCCTCAGAGAAAAAAAAAACAGAAGACGACAATTTATACTTTACTGGACTCTTTACTCTATTGTAGAGCAAAACCATTAAAATAACTTTTATGTTTGCAGATATGTCAGAGGTCTGTGTTTACTGCCATGCCTGTGATTCTATCCATGAGCCCTTATGTCACTAGACCAAGTCCAATCCATACTTTTTAATTAAACACATATATAAACCCAAGAACAGTTCAACATGTTGCAATTCCAGCTTTTCTTTTATTTTCAACTGGTGATTCTGCCAGTAACATACTCCCTGCCCTAGGGTGAAAATGCCCCAAAAATAAATTGTATCTATGGAAAAGCAACATTGATACACTAGTACAGGACTACAATAACCTCATCCACTCATTGGGAGTTATTTACTAAAGGCAAATCCACTTTGCACTACAAGTGCAAAGTGCACTTGGAAGTGCAGTTGCTGTAGATCCGAGGGGGACATGCAAGGAAAATAAAAAACAGCATTTAACCGCTTCCCGACCACATGTAGATATACGTTGGCAGAATGGCACCTACAGGCACATTGGCGTACCTGTACGTCCCTGCCTAGACGTGGGTCGGGGGTCCGATCGGGACCCCCCCCCCCCCGCTACATGCGGCGGTCGGATTCCCTCGGGGAGCGATCCAGGACGACGGCGCGGCTATTCGTTTATAGCCGCTCCGTCGCGATCGCTCCCCGGAGCTGAAGAACGGGGAGAGCCGTATGTAAACGCGGCTTCCCCGTGCTTCACTATGGCGCTGCATCGATCAAGTCATCCCTTTTATAGGGAGACTCGATCGATGACGTCAGTCCTACAGCCACACCCCCCTACAGTTGTAAACACACACTAGGTGAACACTAAATCCTACAGCGCCCCCTGTGGTTAACTTCCAAACTGCAACTGTCATTTTCACAATAAACAATGCCATTTAAATGCATTTTTTGCTGTGAAAATGACAATGGTCCCAAAAATGTGTCAAAATTGTCCGAAGTGTCCGCCATAATGTCGCAGTCACGAAAAAAATCGCTGATCGCCGCCATTAGTAGTAAAAAAAAAAAATTAATAAAAATGCAATAAAACTATCCCCTATTTTGTAAACGCTATAAATTTTGCGCAAACCAATCGATAAACGCTTATTGCGATTTTTTTTACCAAAAATAGGTAGAAGAATACGTATCGGTCTAAACTGAGAAAAAAAAATTATATATGTTTTTGGGGGATATTTCTTATAGCAAAAAGTAAAAAATATTGCATTTTTTTTCAAAATTGTCGTTCTATTTTTGTTTATAGTGCAAAAAATAAAAACCGCAGATGTGATCAAATACCACCAAAAGAAAGCTCTATTTCTGGGGAAAAAAGGCCAATTTTGTTTGGGAGCCACGTCGCACGACCGCGCAATTGTCTGTTAAAGCGACGCAGTGCCGAATTGTAAAAACCCCTTGGGTAATGTAGCAGCATATTGGTCCGGTCCTTAAGTGGTTAAGCTTGCACATGACTGGATAATTAAATCAGCAGAGCTTCCCCTCATTTCAGATCTACCCTTCAGATTTACAGCGACTGCACTTCTAAGTTCACTTTCAGTGCACTTTGCACTTGTAGTTTGAACTTATAGTACAAAGTGGATTTGCCTTTAGTAAATAACCCCCAATTTCTCTTGATTACTGTAGTAAAAATTCAAAAGCCACTATAATTTAGTGTTCTATAATAGTAAACCATGAAAACTTTCAAAGGGTGAGAATACTTTTTATTGACTACGTTAACATTTGTAATAATATTATAAACAATTCTTGCAGCACTCACACACAAATCCTTTGTGCAAAAATTAACATAAAAGAAAAAAAAGACACATGTATAACAATAACACAAGACTGGTTCAGGTACGATTCAGGTGCAAATTTTTACTTGAATTTGCACCTGAACTTAAAAATCGCACAGGACTCTTTTCAAAAATGAACCGCAGCCACCCCAGACATGTGTGAACCGGCTCCATTGCAAGCCAGTCCAGTTCACATTGCAAGCCAGTCCAGTTCACATGTTTATGGGAATCAGATGCGGTTCAAAACGTATTTGATTCACATACTGTACATGTGAACCGAGCCAAGTGTCTTGTTTTATTGCTATACGTGTCATTTATTTTATTATTTTTAATTTTTGCATAAAGAATTTGTGTGTGAGCGCTGCAGGCCGAACTGGCGTATCAGGATACTGGGAAATTCCCCGATAGGCTGCCTGCCCTGGGGCTGATATGAGGTGCAGCTGCAGAGGTGCCCAGGGCCGAGTCCTCCCTTCTTTCCCTCCCTCTGCTTGTGTAATCACACACAGCGGGACTCAGGGGATGGGAACATCCCTCTGTGTCATGGAGCTGGGGTCTGAACTGTTCGACGGTCGTCCGCTCACTGTAACAAAGCCCAGTCTTCTAGACTGTGATAGATGGAAAAAGGATACAATGCCAGGAAATTAAGTAAGCATTGTTGGGCACTGATGAGGCTGAAATGGGTACAGTAAGGCTGCATTGATGGCATAGTGAGGCTGCATTATTAGCACAGTGAGGCTGCAGATGGGCACAGTTAGGCTGCATTGATGGACACTAATGAGACGGCAGATGGGCACAATGAGGCTGCATTGATGGCACTCACGAGGCTGCAGATGGGCACAGTGAGACTGCATTGATGGGCACTGATGAGACTGAAATGGGCACTGTGAAACTACAAATGGGCACAGTGAGGCTGCATTGATGGGCACTGATCAGGCTGCAGTAAGCATTTCTTGTATGATGTCTGCAGTCGCTGACCATCTCTTGTATCGTGTCCACAGTCTCTGACCATCTCTTGTATTATGCCCTCAGTCTCTAAACATCTCTTGTATCATGTCTGCAGTCTCTGACCATCTCCTGTAGTATGTCTGCAGTCTCTGACCCTCTACTGTAAAGTGTCTACAGTCTCTGACCATCCCTTGTATCATGTCTGCAGCCTCTGATCATCTCTTGTATCATGTCTGCAGTCTCTGAGGGAAACTAGAGAGGAGTCAAGAATGGGAGTGCTGCCGGGATGGGGGTCGTGGGAGAGAAGTCAGACGTATGTGGACTGTGGAGAGGAGACTATAGGATAAAACCAGAGCCACCAAGCTGGAGCCGACTGACTGATGCCTGAACAGTGCACCTGGGAGGAGGTCAGTGACAGCACCACCAGGCCAGCCTGAGGTGGGGGGGGGGGGTCACTAATGTAAGGGGGGGGAGTGAATACAAGAATGTAATGGGGCACTGATAAGAAGGTTTCCCCCTTATATAAGTAACCTCACCCCCTTACCTTAGTGTATTCTTTCTGCGGAGGTGGTCTCTGGTCACCAGAGTCCCCCCCCACATTTCTGGGGTCCCCCTTGATAATTGCTCCACTTTTAACCAGAATTTTCTCATATATATATATATATATATATATATATATATATATATTATACAGGATGTATATAGCGCCAACAGTTTACGCAGCGATTTACAATATATATATATATATATATATATATATACTGTATAGCCCTATGTTCTTTTTTATCTGTCTTCCCTATATATTACACTCTTAAAATGTGCTTTAAAATTGTTTTCCCTTTTATGAACAAGAAAATAATGACATTTGCTGTTGGGCTGGTATAAAAATGCTATTGGGCTGGTGTGAATTTTTTTTTCAGGGCTGGTTTTTATTCCCAGTCCGGCCCTGGCTACAGGAAATGTTGGTAGTGTTTTATTTATGCTGCCTTTGGAGATTTAGGCTCCTAGTTGACTTCCCCTACGTATATTTTTAAGCACATGTTGCTCTCCTATTTGTGTTTGAGTCATTTATTGTAATTTTTTATAATATGTCTAAGCTAATGATCATAACATATTAAAATGCAATGCTTACCATCAACTTTGGTGAACCAGATAATTTAGCATTCTCATTTATTATGTGGACAAGTTTTTTAAATGTTGAGTCGTTATATTCAAACCTTTCTCCAAAGATGATAGAGCAGATTACATTGGACACCGCACAATTCATTATGAGGTCTGTGTCAAATGGTTTCTCTGGAGCATGTAAAATATAAGAGAAAGATAATCTTGCATTAATTTACTCTGAAAGAGTCTTCAGAAACAATGTTGTGTCTTGGGTATGTAGCAAGGTGTCACTTTGCAACGTAGCTAATAGACTACAATTTGTGATTGAGAAGGAACTTAGCTTCCTCTGGTGTTCAATTGTTATACTGCCACAAATTGTTTGGTTTAATTATGTTACAACAATGCATTATGGACCTTGAAGTACAGGGAGATAAAGACTCCATTGCCTTGGGTGTTACCAGAGACCGTTGCATCACGCACAGCCTTCTAGGAGGAGCTACTTAAAGGAAGGGAAGGCTTGCATCCGCTCTCTTGGGACAGCATCTTCAAGCAAGCAGGAAGCCTGTGCTGAGGCCTGCTAAGAGGGCGCTTAGGCCTAAGAAGCCTGGGCCTACCATTGCCAGAGCAGATCGCGGCCTGGAGGGGGTTAACACAGGCCGCGGTCACCGCTTACCTCCCTCTATGCGGCTGTGCCTGTGTCTCCTCTAGTCTCCAGGCTCTCCTGCCCAATGTCATCTATCATCAGAGCAGGGCTGGGAGAAGCCGGAGACACTGAACAGCATGAGTGCTGTGCAGGGATCCGTGGTTGCTAGGAAGCAGGTCGGATCCAATCAAAACAGCTATTGCTGTCCCCGCACACGCTCTGCTGCCTGCAGTAGCTAGGCAACGCCGACGCTGCCAGGGCTGGGGCCGCTGATGACGTATGACGTCTGGAGACCCCGCCCACCCAGACAGATTACGTCCATTCAAAAAACAACAGGAGGGAGGAAGACACGTGTGAAGTGAAGCCATCAGATCGGGAGACAAGTAAAAGAGACACAGAAGAAGCAAAACAGGTAAACGAGAAAGGGGGTAATGGAGGAGGAGACAGGAAAGTGTAAATCGATAAAGATGAATGGTGGCACTGGCAAAAAGGAGATAAGAAAGGGGGAAGAAGAGGGAAGAACAAAAAAAGGGGACTATATAAAGAGAAAAATAAGGAAAACAGAAAAGCAGAGGAAAATAAGAGAAAAAATACGAGTGAAAAATAAAAAGATGATAGAGAAATGAGAATAGGAAAAAATGAAGAAATGAGTGGGAAAAGGAGACAAATTAAGAGGATAAGGTACAACTGAGAAAAATGTATGAAAATAAACTTAAAAAAAAAAAACTGGTGGCACACTGGCAGCAATTGATGGCACACTGGCAGCAATTGATGGCACACTGGCAGCAATTGATGGCACACTGGTGGCACACTGGCAGCAATTGATGGCACACTGGCAGCAATTGATGGCACAATGGCAGCAATTGATGGCACACTGGCAGCAATTGATGGCACACTGGTGGCACACTGGCAGCAATTGATGGCACAATGGCAGCAATTGATGGCACACTGGCAGCAATTGATGGCACACTGGCAGCAATTGATGGTACACTGGCTGCACACTGGCAGCAATTGATGGCACACTGGCAGCAATTGATGGCACACTGGCAGCAATTGATGGCACACTGGTGGCACACTGACAGCAATTGATGGCACACTGGCAGCAATTGATGGCACACTGGCAGCAATTGATGGCACACTGGCAGCAATTGATGGCACACTGGTTTATGTATGTCTTAGTGATTGATTAACATCACAACTTCATTGATTTGAAATTGATACCCTTATTTTTTGTATGATTTTTGCTTTTGCTCATCACTGCCACACACATGCAGCCATGCATTGCACGTGTGTGGCAGTAATGAGCAAAACTAAAAATCATACAAAAAATCATACAAAAAAAAGCTATCAATGAAGTTGTGATGTGAATCAATCACTAAGACAATAAGACATACATAAACCATAATTTTCACTAATATGAGTAGTGTTGCTCACGAATATTCGTATTGCGAATATTCGGCTCGAATATGGCATATTCGAGTATTCGCGAATATCTCGAATTTCGCGGCCAATATTCGCTATTCCGAATATAAAAAAAAAAATGCGAAATTTCGCTAATGCGAATTTATTGCGAACATTTTGCGAATTTTTTTTTTTTTTCTGATTGGCTCTGATGCAAAAGAAGGGCGGAGAAAGTATTTGCGAATATTCTGAAATCGAATATTGGTGATATTTTATCGAAATTTCGCTAATGCGAATGCGAAATTGATTGCGAGATTTTGACAACTCTGATTGGCTCTGATGCAAAAAAAGGGTGGAGAAAGTATTCGCGAATATTCGATTTCCGAATATTCGCAAATACTTTCTCCACCCTTCTTTTGCATCAGAGCCAATCAGAGTTCTCCTACCACAGCTGTCAAAATATTTCACAACATTTTTTTTTTTGATAAAATATTCCGAATATTCGATTTCCGAATATTCGAGAATACTTTCTCCGCCCTTCTTTTGCATCAGAGCCAATCAGAAAAAAAAAAAAAAAAAAAAGAAATTCGCAAAATGTTCGCAATAAATAAATTCGCATTAGCGAAATTTCGCAATTTTTTTTTTTTAAAAATATCACGAATATTCGATTTTAGCGAATATTTCACGAATATTCGGCTATATATTCGTGATATATCGCGAAATCGAATATGGCGTATTCCGCTCAACACTAAATATGAGTCACAAATAGTGAAAAATGTTCATTGTTTTGGGAAATTTTGTTTAATACATTTTTTCTTGTAAGGCAACCTCACTTTTTCATTGTTTAACTATAACAAGTACTCGTACCAGTTGTCCAACAATGATATTTACTGCTTTTTATAAAGAAATACAATTGATTTTATGCAGTATTGAGTTTAGCCTTTTGGCCCGGCCCTCCAAAATATTTTTAGTTTCTCATGTGGCCCCATCGAAAAAATAATTGCCCACCCCTGCTCTACAGCAACCAGAGATACCTATTCACCATCGCTTTATGATGGCTGCGGGGAGGACCAGGACAACTGCTGTTTGTTTAACTCTTTCATTTTTTTTCTCTACCAAGTAAACATTTACTTCTTGGTTAAACTGCATTTTGTGTGGAGCCTTATCTGTTACCATTTGGACAGGTGGTTGGTACCAGGTAATACCATTTAATTGTATCTTTATTACTGTATGATATTATTGTGGTTCCCAACTGCCAGTGGGTTCCATAATTGTTGTGTTGTCCAGTTGTGCCAAGGGAGGGTTTGAGCCAAACTTCTGGGGTTCATAGGCAGAGCGTAGACCCAAAATCTAAACCAGCAGCTCATTGGGGGGTAGTGCTACAGGTATTTCAATGTTAGGCTAGGTTTGCACTATGCTGGTTTCTCAGTGGCAGCTTTTGACCGGGCACAGCAGCCTATTTATTTGAATGAGCTGCTGTACATACAGAAAACACAGGGAAAAGATCCCTGCACCTTTTACAAAATCACAGCCGAAGGGAAACTGCATAGAGCTATATAGTTCCCACCATGGGAATCAGCGCAGTGATTGGGGTGCCATTAAGAATTATTGCTAACAGCAGAGCAATTTTGATGCTGGTGTGGGGAAGTGTGCTATTACATGTAGTCCCACACCCACATATAGTGTGAATCTAGCCTTATGCTTTAAAAGGGTCAGCAGACTAGGCCCAATGCCTCTTGCTTCCCATCAAGTAAACACCCCTCTGATGCTGTGCGAGAGGACTATGGTCTACCACGTGGCAAATCTGCGATCCCAGCTCCAACCCAAGTGGATCCCATACCCTTTGCCACACAGGGGGCATCACCGCAGCAATGCTGACACCAGCCTGTTCTGCAGCAGGAGGCATCGACTTGGATCGCTCTTCAGTAGGGTGACAGGAGACATAGAAAGACAACTTCACTGGAGACAATAGTAGGATCAACAAACTGAGTATTAAACCAATAACAAGGGTATTGAGAAAAGGGCATTTGCATGAAAACAGTGACTTAGGTGATGAGTGGCCGGGGGGAGGTGTATGGATCCCACCCACCCACCGCACCCCCCATGGGAACTTGCTGTACAGGTGTGGTGGGGAAGGAACCCCCCCTAGCCCTCCCTCTTGAAAGTGCCCATCGTAGATAAAGAGATAAGACATTGTCAATACCGCAAAGACAGTTAGTAAACGCAATGGGAGACAAAAGGTGGATACATTTAAAAAGGATTTAACAAAGCGCTTTAAAATGATGAGCAAAAGTCTCTAGGAAAAAAAATGTCACCTACAAAGGTCATAAACCATGCTACAACATGAGATAAGTGTAGCGCCCCCCTACTTTCAGTACGGGGGCTATACTAAAATTAGTGGGGAATGGGAGGGTTAATTTACTCCCATTCTCTAATTATGGAAATTTAGGCTGCTACCATTTCCAGAATTTGTCCTGTAGGTCAGTCTGCGCTCCAGGGGTGCGTTATCACCCCTGGGCGGCAGTTGGCGCTAGAGGGATTCTGGGGGACCCACCTTCTTCCAGCAGCCAATCAGAGGAGTTTCTCCCTCGTTGGGCATGCTGGGAGGGGGGATATATCTGTGGCAGACGCTTTTGGCGGGTTGTTCTTGCAGGGCCCGAGTTCCAGGTGCGGTACCCACCTTCAGGGTACGCGCATCCATGGACCCCGCCACCGCGTCCTGCCAGGCTGAGTTCAGGCATCATGTAGAGCATCACCCTAACATTGAAAGGGGCTCCAGTGACTTGCTGGGTCCCAACCTTCTGCTGAGAGGATCCTAAGCTGGAAACTGTACGGTGGGGGATTGGCTCGGAAGCACCTAGAGCTAGAGGTTATCCTGGAGACCTAGACGACCCATCGGGGATCCGGTCACCACACCGTATGACAGGTATGCTCAAACTGTCAGTGGGTGACATTGATTGAACTAACTGGAAGGATTTGCTCAAACTGATTTTACAAATCCTAAATTGTCTAGCCTGTGGCAGAGGCCCTGAGCCAGGCCTGTGGCAGAGGTCTGAGATAGTTGCCTGTCCGGGGGCACTTTACCCACCCTGATTGGGTGGCGAAGAATTGAGTTTGACTATTGCTGAGAGCAGGCTTGCTCTCTCCTGAAATCCAAGGCCTGATACTAAAGTTCTTCTATGCTCATCAACCTTTCTCTATCGTGTGTCATGTTGATGTTGGCCAGTTTGGGACCTTGGATTAAAGCATTGAAACTGAATTTGTGTCTGGACACTTGCTCTTTATTCACACTCACAAAAGTCACCCCTAGATCAAGTCAAGAAGGTAACTTGGAAAGCCGGTCCCAAACTAACCAGCGGCTCCTTCGGGGGTAAGTGCTACATAAGAAAACAGGAAGAGTGGAAGAAAGGGAGAAAGGGAAAGGAAGCATGAGAACAGAAGAGAAAAAAAGGAGAGTCAGGCAAGAGAAGGCTCAGCCACCAGAGCCCCAATGTTGCTATTTAGGGATGGGTTGAACCAGGAAACAGGGGTATGCCTACACAACGAGCCCAGGATTCCCAGATCTCCTCAAATTGTTTAGAGAGGAGCCCACCAATTTCTCCTGTGACATAATGCAGGAAATTTTACGCTTGGTCGCCTAGATGGAGAACCTGGGGAGCTTCCAGGCTTTAGCGATGGAAAGCTGGGCACCCAGGAGAATAAAGCATATGTTGGTACTTTTGGGGAATGCAAAAATTCAGGAGGGCTACTGAAGGAGACTTAGGAACTGAGCACTATTTGTGTATTATTTGGAAAGTTTGGTTTCAAAAGCTTCTGTTTAACATAGAGCCCGTCATCCGACAGCCTTGGAAACATAAGTGGGGGGGGGGGGGGACTGAGGGGAAGATACTAGAGAGTCTTGTTGGACTCATATACCATCTAGTGAGGACTTTCAGGTTGGCTTTCATTAGAAAAGTTTTGAGGATACCTTTATCTGGAGAATGCTCTATGCCAAAAATCCATGTCCCAGTGTTCCTGAAGCTCATTTTCCCAAGCTAGCATGTAAGGTCATTTAGATTGGATTTTAGCAAGCGACGAGTAAATGATAGATATACCTCCCCTCCGCCCTGAGGCCTGACCACACCATTGTTTGTATAGTGGAAAATGAGGGGGGTCAGGTTTGGTTGTCCAGATAGAATGTGGAAATGCGAGATTTGACAAAATCTGTTCAGACTGGAAGATTCAGTTTGCTGATACAATAGAGATGGGGCCCGCAGAGGTAAATAAAGTGTCTTTCCATATGGACCCAGTCTGGTTTATATACCCTGGAGTATACTGTGGATAGCTGAGCTAATCTTGCAGCTTGGTAATACCAAAGGTTTGGCAAGCCCAAGTCTCCTTTAGTTCTCAGACTGAATAGTGTGTTTTGTGAGAAACAGTACCCTGACTTGCCCCTTCCAAATTTTACAATTTTGCTTTGAAAAGAGTGTAGATGGTCCTTTTGATTACAATTCGGAGAGAGTGAAAAGATCATTTTGATGGAATTGATTTTGCCCAACCAGGAAAGCTCAAGTTGGGCCCAGGTTTTAAGGTCGGTTTCTAATTTCCGGTACATAGGTGGGTAGTTGGCGGAATACAATTGTTCGAATTTGGAAGTGAGATTTATCCCCAGGTAACAAATAGAGGCATCACTCCATTCAAACTTGCACGAGTTCCTCAGCTGTGCCACAATTAGTGGCTGGAGAGAGATATTTAGTGCTTGGGATTTGGAGAAGTAGGCCTGAAACCTTGAAAAAGTAATCTAAGAGTTTACATATAACAGGGAGAGATATAACCGGAGAGGTAATGAAGAGGAGAAGGTCATCTTATTGCTATTTAAAGGGACACTGGGGTTGATTTAAACTGGAGAATGCTAAATCTGGTGCAGCTCTGCATAGAAACCAATCAGCTACCAGGTGATATTGTCAAAGCTGAATGGAACAAGCTTAGGTAAGAAGCTGTAAATATATATATATATATATATATATATATATATATATATATATATATATATATATATATATATATATATATACATACACAGAATAAACCCTCTTTTGTTGAACAAATGTATTTACAGAGAATAGATTTAAATAATGTTCTTCTCTGCCTTCCCCACCCCCCTCCACCGTACTCTGCGTCTGTGAGATACCACTGAACTTCTAAGGGCATAATATGTAACTGCATATTTATATCAAAGGTTTATAATGTTTTGTCTGGAGTCCACCAAAAAGTAATCATAGATGTTTTGGAACAAGATGGTGCTCGTGTATGAATCGAGTTATATGTTTTATAAGGGGAAAAATTGCGCGCTCTACTATGTTCTAATTTTTAAGCAAATATAGACCATCAGCCTCCAGTGAATATAGTGAAAATAAACTCAGAAAAAAAAATATATATAGTAGACATGTGCAGACTGGAATATTTTGTTTCATTTTTTCGTTTTCGTTTTGAAAAATAAATTTATTTAGTTACTCCCGAAAATCATTTTGATTCATTTCGTTTTTCGTTGGGGAATAGCTTTCTTCTGAAAATCCAATACTACTTGGTTTCTGTCGAATGGTCAAAAGAATATTCGACGGACCGTCGAATATTTTTGGTTTCTGTCGATCGGTCAAACGAATATTCGACGGAACGTTGAATCTTTACGTCGCATCGTACATTTCCATTCGAATATTCCGCCTACAAGAATTCTAATGTTGTATGACTAGTAATAATGTCGAATCTATTCTCTATAATGTCGAATCTATTTTCTCATAAATCGAAATCTATTCTCTGTAATGTCGAATCTATTATGTCTATAGTGTCGAATCTTTTCTCTATAATGTCGGATCTTTTCTCTATGATGTCGAATCTTTTCCCTATAATGTCGAATCTCTCTATATCGAATTTTTACCGCAACGAAAACGAAAATAAAGCATTTTTTATGTCGGATCTTTCGGTTTTCGTTTCTTGCACTTTCGTTATCGTTTGGTAAAACGATAACGAAAAAAACAGATTTTCGGACGAAAATGCATTCTAACGAAAACGAATGCACATGTCTAATATATAGTACATGTGGCCGTGAATTGGCTGCAACCACTTAGTAGTGTACTCAAAAAACACTGCGCAATAAATGAAAAAGAAAAAGATGAGAATGGTGCGCTTATTCAATAATGTGCCATAAAGTAATATACTCAAAGAATGAATATGATGAGTATCCAAACATACAAAGAAATTAACAAATGTGAATAAAGTCCAACTAAAGCCTAATGGTAGGAGTTAGTTCATATAAAGGCAACAATTTCAAAGGGATAACTTATTAGAAGAAAAAACAGATAAAACCATCTATCCAAACATCAACTGTTAAATTTATGAATTGGCCGCTCACCTCCTACAATGACCCAAGGGTCAGACAAGTTATATGTTATATATGCAATGTCAATGTTCATTTATCACTAACCTAAATCTATGCTGATTTTACTTGATGTTTTTGATAGTTTAATGCTGTTATATGATTGTCTGTCTGTGCTATTTTTAAGGCCCTGATGAAGTGGGGGTTCCTGCAAAACGAGTAGGACATACCTTCTGACATCTCCCACCAAGACCTGCACATCCTGGATACAAGATATAGTAGACTGTATTTTGTCTTAAACTGTAATAGATTTTAAGAAGTCTCTGCCCATGGTTGGCAAATAAAACTTTTTCTATCTTCTCATAATTGTGGTATTTACATATTTTATGTTCATACTCTACCAATTAAAGTCCCACTCCACCATATTTTGTACTTCAATCGTATATATTCTGGGGATGGTGCCTCTGTGGTAGTATTTTTGTTTCACTTCCACCCCAACCCCTACATATGAGGTAATACAGTGTCAGGATATCCCTGTTTTGCTTCATTCATTCTGTGAGTCTATCATTTCTGCAACACCAGTCACATCACCAATCATCAGAGTTGGCAGCTCTGATATGGGGAAACCCAGCCCTGCTCCTCTACCAAAATGGCTGTTTCCACACAAAAACCCAGTGCGGGACAAGAAATGGTATGTCAGTATTGGGAACATGATCAGCTGCACAGAGACCAAAGACAATACTTGGTATTAGGCATTTGCTATCTGCTTGCTTTCACAGTTCAAGTGCCATTTAAGGCTGCATTCACATCTAGGCGGACAAAATCGCTGCGTTTTGTCCCACGAATTGTGGCGACAAATAGCAGCGTTTTGTACCGCGATTTGCGGCGACAAAACGCCGCGATTGTCCGCCTAGATGTGCCCCTAGATTGTCCCCATATGGAGATGGTTCCCATCTCCTATGCCGAACGCCGAAAGCCGCCTGAAAAAAAAGGTCCGGGACTTTTTTTCAGGCGGCAGTCGGCAGGCGTGGAGATGTGAACCATCTCCATAGAGGGCAATGTTAAATCATCCCTCTGGCGTGTCGGGGCGGCAGCGGGGCGTCACACTACAGGCGACAAAACGCCTAGGTGTGAATGGGCTCTAAGAATTGCCATCTCCCCCTGTAATAGGCATACAGTTTAAACAGTTTCTATTTAATAGAAGGTGTTACCATTGTGTGACTTGAAATTTTCTATAAGAGGAATTAATTCATCTTGTATCCTGGCTTCTATTGTTTTCTTTCCCATTCCAAAGTCTCGAAGAGTTGAGAGTGTGAACCTCCTAATGGCTTTCCAATGTTCTCCATTACTAAACACGATACCTGAAATACACATAATAATATTGTAAGCAAGCAGTTTATCATCATACACTGGCCTTTATTTAATGCCTAAGTCTATGAATGTAATGTGATCTATGAATGGAGGACAAGCAGATGATTGAAAGGTCTGCCCCCTCCATTCAAAGACCCTGTTTCATTCATAGAAGCTGTAGGCACCACATCTAAAAATGGTGGAGCTGGGCAGACAGGGTGGAAATAGTTGAGCACAGTTGATGAATGTCTGACAGCTACCTTAGTTCTATCAAACCACGTTGCACCAGACAATTACTGTGGGGGGCATTGGAGAAAGATTTCTACTCAACAATAGGGATGGGCCGAACACTCTCGCCGGTTCGGTTTGCAACAGAAAATGCGTACAGGCAAATAATTTGTGTGAACCCTTTTAAAGTCTATGAGACACGAATGTGAAAAAGCAAAAGTGCTAATTTTAAAGGCTTATATTCACGTTATTACCATAATACGTTTATAGGGACCCGGGTACTGCCCCAGGGGACATATGTCAATGCAAATTTTTTTTTTCAGGAGCAGTGATTTTAATAATGCTTAAAGTGAAACAATAAAAATGAAATATTCCTTTAAATATTGTGCATGGGGGGTCCCCTTAGTCAGGCCTGTAAAGTGGCACATCTGTATGATGTGTATTACAGTGCCACAGCAAAATGAGATTTCAAAAAGAGAAAAAATTATTTAAAATTGCTTGCGGCTGTAATGTATTGCCAGCAACATAGATAAAAAATCAAGGAAAAAAAATGTGTCTCCCCCCCCCTCCCCCAGTCCATACCAGGCCCAAAGGGGAACTCCATGCCAAAATTAAAAAAATAATTGGCGTGGGGTTCCCGCCCCCCTTCCTGAGCCACATGCCCTCAACATGGGGAGGGTGTTCATGTTGATGGGGACAAGAGCAGAGATCCACCTATTTAATAGTTAGCAGTTGCAAAAAGTATAGCTGCTGACTTTTATTAATCAGACACTCACCTGTCCCACGATCCAGCAATGCGGGTGCAGGAATCCTCGCTTCTCTCCCCCTCCTCTCCACAGCGCTGGCATTCTAACTGTGGGTGCCCGGCTGTGGCTTTACAGCCGGGCGCACACTGAGCATGTGCGAGCCGCGTTGCGTACTGTGAATGGCCGGCCAATCTTCTGGGACTTGTGATGTGTCCCAGAGGATTGCAGGGAGGGAGGGGGAAAGGTGATTTTCGTTATGGTGCCATGGCACCAGGGGAGAAAGTGAGAGCACCAGGGTACCTGCCCCCCCCCCCCAAAAAAAAGGACATGCCCAATGTGGCATGTCAGGGGGGTCACAAGCACTTAAAGCGGAAGTTACATTTTTGAGAGGAACTCCACTTTAAGTAATCTTAGTCTTTAAAAAGGTCTTAAAAAAACATGCCCAAAATGCAGTAAATCACAGTAAATAGTCAGCAAACATCGCTACTCAATGGAGAAATTCAGTTGGCTGGGTAAACGAAAAACAAAGTAAGAGCTTAGAAAATAACCCTTCTGCACCTGTAACCTCTGTATAACATTGCTGTGTTAGGACAGTTTTATGATAACTTATGTCCAAACCTTGTGCATTTAAAGATCTTGAAAATTGTGGGCAAAATAAGAACTGATTTGAATTATAAATTGTGCAAAAACCACCAAACTGGCAAACTGAGTTCAAGACTTGTGGCTTGAGATATCATTGCTGGCCCATACATGTTCTAAATATTGCTGGTTTAGGTGTAGTTATTAGGCCAAGAAAAAAAGATAATGTTTACAGAAAACGATAACTTTAAGCTTACCTTTTTCATTACTTAATAGTTTAAACAGTGGCGCATTTGCTCTTTCTCCAAAATCATCAGCTTGGTTGACAAGGGCATCCTTCACAGCCCTGTATCCTGCTATTACCACCCACACCTTGGGTCCAAAGTGTACAGTAAAGATATCTCCATACTTCTCATGGAGCTGCAATAAAATAATAAAATAGCAATTTCAATTCAATAGAAATTGAACATTAACTTAAAGTGATTGTAAAATTTTAATAAAAAAAACATATCATACTTGCCTCCTCTGTGCAAGGGTTTTGCACAAAGTAGCTCAGATCCTCCTCTTCTGGGATACCCAGGTGGCACTCCTCCTCCTCATCGAGTGCCCCCATGGAGAGCCACTTTCCATGGGGGCACTTGTGCGGACGCGCTCCCGAGTCCTGCTGCTGCGTCCATTGACACAGACAGCACGACTCTGCCCCGCCGTCCGGTTCTTGTGTCACTGGATCTGATTGACAGCAGCAGGAGCCAATGGCTCCTGCTGCTATCAATCTATACAACAAGGACCCGAGACAGCAGCTGGAGCTGCTGGGCTTGTCCTCGACGCTGGATCGAACGGTAAGTAAAAGGGGGGGTACGCGCCAGGGCTGCCCTTTGTCCCCCCTACTATATGCTCTTGCCGTAGAACCCCTCACCTCTTCCATTAGAAAGCACCCAGGCATCCAGGGCCTAAAATGTGTAGTTTTGGAGGAGAAAATCAGTCTCTATGCAGATGACATGCTGCTGTATTTAGCCGATACGGGTCCGTCCCTACAAATAGCCCTTGAGACCATCCAAACCTTTGGTAATTGTTCTGGCCTGAGAATTAACTGGGATAAATCCCAAATCCTCCCCATAGACATAGGTGTCCCCTCCTTGCTCCAAGCTTCCTCCCCGTTCCTCAGAGTCAGCTCCATGAAATATCTTGATATTACGATTACCCATTCACCAGAGGACTTTGTCAAACCTAACATAGAACCCCTGATAGAAAACTTGAAAGCCAAAACTCAGATGTGGGCCTACAAGCCCTTCTGATATTAGGTCCTGCAACCAAATTGTTTTGATCCTTGTACTTACTTGCCTAACCCTGCATTGTAGTAATGTGTCTGGAACACCGATCTTTTCTGTTTTATGTCTGGCTCTATTCATGTACATTTGTATATCATATTAAAGTGGTTGTAAACCCACTTTTTTCACTTTTACCTACAGGTAAGCCTATAATAAGGCTTACCTGTAGGTATAGAGAATATCTCCTAAACCTGTACGGTTTAGGAGATATTCCCCTCGCAATGCGCCGCTGATTGCAGCGGCGCATGTGCAGGGGGGATCCACGGCAAAAGGACCGGCAGCCGCCGGACCTTGCCCAATTTAAATCTCCGGTGCGCACGCACGGGAGTGACGTCATCGCCGCTCCAGCCAATCACAGCGCTGGAGCGGCGATACCCGGAAGACACGCCGGAGCAAGATGACATCTCGCTTGGCGTGGACCAGGTAAGTGTTCTTCACCTCGTTCCGAGGTAAGTATTTCATAATCAGCCAGTATGCGGTGCATACTAGCTGATTGTGCCTTTTGCCTTGCAGGTTTAAAAAAAAAAAAAAAAAGTTTGCGCGGTTTACAAACGCTTTAGGATTACGCCAATGCATATATTGTACATTGCCTTTACTCTTCTCAATAAAACACCACGTTGTTTTGATAAAAAAAAGGGGGGGGGCTCATAGAATGCATGAAGGTGAAAAAACTTGAGACCTTACAACCCCTTTAACTCAACTCCTATCTCAATTATAAAAAAAATATTCTTCCAGAAAAATGTAAAAGGTTGTCACTTAGTATAGAAGATTTATCTTAGAAGATTTATCTTAGAGTGTTTTTTAATTAGTAAAAGTGGGAAACTAACCATCTCCAAAACAAGCAAAGAATGTGATGGCCTTAAACACCCAGTGGATGGGACATTTACTAACAGGGCTGACATGCAAAAATATTACCTCCCAGAAGTCCATTGTCCTTTTGGAGAGGGTTTTTTGAGTACACAATTTTCATGAAAAATTTGCTTAACCTCCCTGGCGGTATGATTCTGTCTGGAATTACGTACCAAAAGCGGTACAATTATTTTGCATGGAAATCCTGCGTTTTATACTGTAGGCCTGCAATTCTTAGGAATAACTCACTTAAATCTGTCCAAACAAGAGTCTAATAGGCATCCCGGGTATGATAAAGTTTGAAACACCAAATCATAAAATTATAATATAATAAATAACTATAAATAATTATAACAAATGATAATGTAATTATAATAAAAAATATTCAATAATGTAATCAAATCAAAATCACTGAAATTTGCTCAGTTGCAGAATTGTCGCTGTCATTACTTTGATTTTTTTATGACGAATTTCCCCACAAATCGTTATCGCACAATTCTGCAAGTGATTATAATTTATTATCGCTGTTTTCTAGCTGCTCTAAAATCACTTTTGACATAAAGGGACACTTTTGATTGCTATGGACAATCTACAGTTTGCAGGGAGAAATAAAGGTTTTTATTATATAAAAGTACATGTAGGACACTGGGCAGACCCCTAGGGACAAGGGGTGTGTGTATTTTTTACATACAGTACTGTAATCTATAAGATTACAGTATACTGTATGTAATGTGTTTGTTTACTTTTTTGAATTTGCCGCCGGTCTCCGCCCTTGTGCGTCGTAACGTCGCAGGGAACGGAGATCGGCGGCACGCGGGCACTGTGTGAATCGAATGGAGGACGCCACTCGCTCACACAGCGGGGATGCATCGCTGGATCCAGGGACAAGGTAAGTACAGTAACCCTGCCTGGAAAAGGTAAGCCAGCGCGTGCTGCAGGCTCTGCACATCTACCCCGAGCGTGACTCGGGGTTACCGATAATTGCATTGAAAATCCACCCCGAGTCACGCTCGGGAATAACGCTAAGGGGGTTAAAGTATTCTTACTTGTGCTCTGGTAAAGTAGCTATAGGAAAGGAAATATATATGTAGTACCCTCTAGTGTGCAACTAGTGTAGGGAAATGGACTCATGGTAGTTGCATGAATCTATTAATTGAGTTAAGTCACAGATAACAGAGAACCCTGCAGGAGCCGGAAGGGGGACGGACGGACGGACGGACAGAAATTAGCTTCATATTCCAACACACACCAGCACAGTGTATTTATGGAGAAGCAATGACACTGCTGCTGCCCGGGACCTCTCTCATATAGCCATTTTATTGTGCAGCAGACAACCTGGTATTTTATTTTGAAAGCTGCTGGCAGTGAATGCTTTGATGTGATGGGTTTCCATGACATCAGTGGCCCGACTGCCTAGCGGTTCAGTTGCCAAGGTGCTGGTGACCGTAGAGCCCATGTACCTGCACATATTGAGCCATAGCCGCCGACTGTATCACTCGGCCCCGCCCCCCGGCGCACCACATCATTAATTTGATTGACAGTAGCAGGAGCCAATCATCCAATGAATGAGCCGAGAAGAGCCGAGAAGAGCTGAGAAGCCTGGCCGAGAAGCCAGCGCGTTCACGACGCGGGACTCTTGATGGCTTAGGTAAGTAAACAGGGGGGCTGGGGGGTTGCAAGCATCGGATGTTTTTAAATATCAATTTTCTAAATACTTTTTTATTTTAGAAAAATATTTACTTAATAATGGTGATTAAAATGATCATGTTTCTTTAGTAAACTTTCCCAACTTCCTACAATGTGTCAGTACAACATTTTAACAGAGTTCAAGCAAGGTGACTGCATGTTTGCCAATAGTACAAAATACTATTTGATGTTAACCAGTTCAGCTCTCCATTGAATTCTATTACATGCAAAACGCTGCTTTTTGCGGGAAAAAAAGTCCCAGACCCTTTCAAAAAACACAGAGGCACAAAAAAGCATTGATGTGAACATGTTCCATAGAAAACCATGTTAAAAAATTTCCCTGCATTTCTGCAAAATGCATCAAAAAACGCATTAGTGTGAATGGAGCCTGAAGCCTCGTACACACGACCGAAGAACTCGACGGGCGAAACACATCGTTTTCCTCGTCGAGTTCCTTGTTAGGCTGTCGAGGAACTCGACAAGGCAAGTTTCTCCATTCTCGTCGAAGGAAAAAGAAGACATGCTCTCTTTTTGGCTCGACAAGATCCTCTACAGTTTCCTCGTCGAAAAATGTACACACGACCGGTTTCCTCGGCAAAAAAAAAATCCCAGCAAGTTTCTTGCTGGTTTTTGCCGAGAAACTCGGTCGTGTGTACGAGGCCTGAGGTGTGATCCTGGTAATCAGTCAAGCATACAAAAAGAAAAAAGTGAAAATAGAGCCTCACCTGCAGTAATTACTAGGGACCATGCCGCTTATAGATAAGTGAACTTTATTACACAAAAATATAAAATGGTAATACAAAAAACACTGGATAAAAATCCCATCACCAACACCTCAGTAAAAAAAATATTAAAATAGACAACGTTGTCTGATCAAGATGCAGCTACGTCAACAAAATCCACACAAAAGCACCTGACGCTATGGTGAAGTAAAAAATCACTGTTGAAACACCATAGATAAGGAATATTCCCACAGTGTATGGAATGGTTGAGCAAAAACGGGGGCTCTGCAAGTGAAGCAAGGAGGGGGGAAGCAAGTTTTTCCTATGACCACCGTGGATAGCAATTCCAGGGAGTGTGGACTTGCGTGGATACTGGCTTTCCCGCCTGCACATCCATTGGATTGGGATCAGGGAGGTGGCCGTGTTGCCAGTCAGGCACTAGGTCAGCGGCGGGTGCAGTTTGATGTAATCTGGTCCCGTAGCGGTCTCAGCTTCCCTTAGTTAAAATGAATGCCATGGTTCCCGTGAGCGTGTATGGGCTAGCAAGCCAACATCGATGGTGACGTCAGTGCGTCATTCATGTGGTGTCCTGACAACCGACTAGTTTCGTCCAATCAGCTTGCGCTTCTTCCCAGAAGAGTGCAAGCTGATTTGGCGAAGCTAGTTGGTTCTTGCATGGTGTCGTGACAACCGACTCGTTTCACCCAATCAGCTTGAGCTCCTTATAAAGCTACAGTGTAACAGTGGTTAGGATATCAGTCCAGCGTGGCATATTGTTCTCAGTGTGACCATTGTTCTCTGCAGTACAAAAAAGCACAGCATAGGAGTATAGTGCATGGACCAGGTCCGCTCACCCAGCCTGGAAGCAGTGTGGACTTGTGTGGATACTGGCTGTAGCTTTATATGAGATGTATATGACCTTACTACATCACTACTTTCCGGCTTCACCCTCCTGTGGAAAACGTTGGACTTGGGATACATACTTTTACTACATATGGCACATTAGTGCCTAGAGTTGCTATCCACATGGTCATAGGAAAAACTTGCTTTCCCCGCCCTTGCTGCACTCGCAGGGCTCCCATTTTTGCTCAACCATCCCGTACACTGTGGAAATATTCAGTTTCAACAGTGATTTGGTTTCCCTTCACCATAGTATCAGGTGCTTTATTACCCCAGGGATGTTATGTTGACATATGTATGTGTGTGGATTTTTATGACGCAGCTGCATCTTGATCAGACAACGTTATCTATTTTAATAATTTTTTTACTGAGGTGTTGGTGATAGGATTTGTATCCAGTGTTTTTTGTATTACCATTTGATATTTTTGTGTAATAAAGTTCCCTTATCTATAAGCTGCATGGTCCCTAGTAATTACTGCAGGTGAGGCTCTCTTTTCACCTTTTCCTTTTTGTATGCCTTTAAGAGCCCATCAGTGATGCCAATCAGTGCCCATCATTGATGCTTGTCAGTGCCTCATCAGTGTGGTCTATTAGTGCCCATCAGTGCCGCCCATCATTGCCCATCAGGCCCGCCCATAAGTGCCACCTATTAGTGCCCAGTGCCATTTATCAGTGACCATAAAGGCTACCCATCAGTGTCACCTATCAGTGCCCATAAAGGCTACCCATCAGTGGCTATCAGTGGCTATCAGTGCACATCAGTACCGTCTATCAGTGCCCATAAAGGCTTCCCATCAGTGCTTCCTATCAGTGCTCATAAAGGCTTCCCATCAGTGCCACCTATCAGTGCCCATAAAGTCTGCCCATCAATGCCACCTATCATTGCACATCAGTGCTGTCTATCAGTGCCCATAAAGGCAACCCATCTGTGCTGTCTATCAGTGCCCATAAAGGCTGCCCATCAGTGCTACCCATCAGTGCTGTCTATCAGTGCCAATAAATGCTACCCATTAGTGCTGCCTATCAGTGCTCATAAAGGCTGCCCATCAGTGCCACCTATCAGTGCTGCCCAACAGTGCCTATCAGTGAACATCATTGCCTTCTATCAGTGCCCATAAAGGCTACCCATCAGTACCGCCTATCAGTGCCCATAAAGGCTATCCATCAGTACCACCTATCAGTGTCCATCAATGCTACATATCAGTGCTGCCTATCAGTGCCGCATATTAGTGTCTCCTCATCAGTGCACATTAGTGCAGCCTCATCAGTACACATTAGTGAAGGGTAAACTTCTATAACAGAAACAAAGAATTTTTTTTTTTACAAAATGTTCAGTCTTTTTTCATTTGTTTAGCAAAAAATAAAAAACCCAGTGTTGATTAAATACCACCAAAAAAAAGCTCTATCGGTCTCCAAAAAATTGCAAAGATTGTGTTTGGGTACAGCCTTGCATGACCGTGCAATTGTCATTCAAAGTGCGACAAAGCTGAAAGCTGAATATTTACCTGGGCAGGAAGGGGGTGAAAGTGCCCAGCATGGAAGTGGTAAATATATATATTTATCCTGCCTTTCGTTTTAAACTTTATTTGACAGACCAAGCTGCACTGCAGGCAGTGTTGATGTCCGAGGGTGACTCTTTTCCTGTTCCATAGATAGAAGAGCCATCCTAGGGCAGTAAGGCCTTGTACACACGAGAGGCCGCTTCCAGCGGATAAATCCTCTGGCGGATTTTGATCTGATGGCTGTACACACCATCAGATCAAAATCCCCGCAGAATACATCGCGGCGACGTGCGCGACCCTGGAAGGTAAATACTTCCACGCATGCGTTGAATCATTACGACGCATGCGAGGGATGGGGATCGGGCGGACTTATCCGGTGAGTCTGTACAGACGACCGGATAAGTCAGAGGGACTGGATTCCAGCGGATAGATTTCTTAGCATGCTAAGAAATTTTTATCCGCTGGAAATCCGTCGGCTGGATTTTTATCCACTGGTAAATGTCCGCTCGGGCCTACACACGACCGGATCTGTCTGCTGGAACTGATCCGCGGATCAAACCCAGCGGATAGATCCGGTCGTATTTACGGGGCCTTAGTGTGTTACTGGCCAAGTCACCTAGTAAAAATAAAGGGAAAAAAAAATAAAAAGAGGACCTAATGCAGCCACCACATTTAACCACTTGCCGACCTCCTCATGTACATATACGTCAGCAGAATGGCACGGACAGGCACATGTACGTACCTGTACGTGCTCTGCTTGACATGGGTCGGGGGTCCGATTGGGACCCCCCCGGTACATGTGGCGGTCGGGTTCCCTGGGGGAGCGATCCGGGACGACGGCGCGGCTATTCGTTTATAGCCGCCCCGTCGCGATCGCTCCCCGGAGCTGAAGAACGGGGAGAGCCGTATGTAAACACGGCTTCCCCGTGCTTCACTGTGGCGGCTGCATCGATCGAGTGATCCCTTTTATTAGGGAGACTTGATCGATGATGTCAGTCCTACAGCCACACCCCCCTACAGTTGTAAACACACACTAGGTGAAGCCTAACACGTTCAGCGCCCCCTGTGGTTAACTCCCAAACTGCAACTGTCATTTTCACAATAAACAATGCAATTTAAATGCATTTTTTGCTGTGAAAATGACAATGGTCCCAAAAATGTCTCAAAATTGTCCGAAGTGTCCGCCATAATGTGGCAGTCACGAAAAAAATCGCTGATCGCCGCCATTAGTAGTAAAAAAAATAAAAATGCAATAAAACTATCCCCTATTTTGTAAACGCTATAAATTTTGCGCAAACCAACCGATAAACGATTATTGCGATTTTTTTTTACCAAAAATAGGTAGAAGAATACGTATCGGCCTAAACTGAGGAAAAAAAATAATTTATATGTGTTTTTGGGGGATATTTATTATAGCAAAAAGTAAAAAATATTGCATTTTTTTCAAAATTGACGCTCTATTTTTGTTTATAGCGCAAAAAATAAAAACCGCAGATGTGAGCAAATACCACCAAAAGAAAGCTCTATTTGTGGGGAAAAAAGGACGCCAATTTTGTTTGGGAGCCACGTCGCACGACCGCGCAATTGTCTGTTAAAGCGACGCAGTCCCGAACTGTAAAAACACCTTGGGTCTTTAGGCAGCATATTGGTCCCGTCCTTAAGTGGTTAAAGATTGGTAAGATGCAGTATATAAAATGTTTGTTCATGAGTACTGCTTTAAGATAATGAAATAATACATAAATAGTTCTTTTTTTGGCAGGCTCATTGACCATTGCAGACACTGGCCCGGATTCAGAAAGGAGGTACGACGGCGTATCTCCGGATACGCCGTCGTAACTCTGAGTGTGCGGGGTCGTAACTATGCGACTGATTCATAGAATCAGTTACGCATAGATTTCCCTAAGATCCGACCGGCGTAAGTGTCTTACACCGTCGTATCTTAGGCTGCATATTTACGCTGGCCGCTAGGTGGCGCTTCCGTATATTAACGCGAGGGATATGCTAATTAGGTAGATACGCAGATTCAGAAACGTACGTCCGCCCGGCGCTTTTATTACGTCGTTTACGTTCGGCTTTTTCCGGCGCAAAGTTACCCCTGCTATATGAGGGGTATCCTATGTTAAGTATGGACGTCGTTCCCGCGTGAAATTTTTAAAATTTTACGTTGTTTGCGTAAGTCGTTCGCGAATAGGGCTGTACGTAAGTTACGTTCACGTCTAAAGCAATGACGATTTGTGGCGTAATTTCGAGCATGCGCACTGGGATTCTTTCACGAACGGCGCATAATACGCGGAGTCACATGAAATTTAAATAAAACACGCCCACATCATCCAGATTTGAATTAGGCGGGCTTACGCCGGACCACATCTGTTACGCCGCCGTAACTTAGGGCGCAAGTTCTTTCTGAATACGGAACTTGCGCCCTAATTTACGGCGGCGTAACGTATCTGCGATACGTTACGCCCGCCGATAGACAATTCTATCTGAATCCGGGCCACTATCTGTGAGCAGGGCCGTCTTAATAGCATCATAGGCCCCTGGGCAAAGTAATGCACTGGGGCCCCACCAGCTTGCCCCAATTTACATACCTACTTTCAAGAAATAGAGTATAAATAGTTGATAGAATTAAACATATATTCATAAGTACTTTCAATAAAATTGATTTCACAAAAGGAAAACATTCCATAAATCAAAGACTAGTCAAAACAAAGGGCCCATTACAGGGGGGGTCAGGAGGGCACAATACTGGGATCAGGAGGGCACAGTATAGGTTCTGGGATGCTTCCCGGGACCCGACCATATCAGGACAGTTTAATAAAAAGCATGACTGTCCCAGCAAATCCGGGACAGTTGGCAAGTATGATGTCAATGCAAGATTATTGTGGGCCCCCCCCATGTACCTGGGGGCCCCTGGGCAGTGCCCAGGAGTGCCCTTGCATTAAGATGGCCCTGTCTGTGAGTGTGATTTACACAGAAGTGGATCTGGACACAAGGACGAGGTGCAGAGTGTAGGAGATACTGCATGTCCTTGGAACTTTTTATATGGTGTATCTCCAATGCCCATGTCTGGAAGTGGATAAAATATTTATAATCATAGAATTCAGAGGGATGCTTGATCTTCTATATATACTATTTGCCAAAATACTTTCCATATGTAATATACTGTATACATGCATGTATATATAGATAGATAGATATAACCAAGTAGCCTTACTGTAAATATGTTTTTATGTATTAATGTTAACTTGATCTACCTCCATTAGTGACTCGTGTAGATTTTTCAGGTCCACCACATTGAGGTTCCCAATAATAGGAAGAGGTTTAGGGCCTGGAGGCATCTTTCCATTGCTCTTCTTAGATCTGTTAATCCAGTAGAAAAATAATACAATACATGTAAAATACAATAGCAAGTCAATCCTTGTCAGGAAGTAGGTGAGAACAGTCATAGTGAATGGCTGTTATAGTAATCTGCTAATAGCATCACTACACAACATTTATACTCAGGGGATTAATTATTAACATATTTAACTAGGGAACTTGAAAACTATAGCACTCTGTTGATTCAATGGCCAGTTTTTCTAGCTTGTGATTACATAATCTTTGATTTGTATTCCTCAAACATGTACAACTGTTTTGCCTGTACACATAGCCAAGTATGTAGTGGTCCACGCATCTAGGGCCAGATTCACAAAGTAGTTACGCCGACGTAACTCGGAATCTAAGCCCGTCGTAAGTTTAAGTGTATGCTCAAACTGAGATACACGTAAACCTAGCTAAGATACGACGGCCTGCGCCGTCGTATCTTAGGGTGCAATTTTTCCGCTGGCCGCTAGATGGCGCTTCCGTCGATTTACGCAAGGAATATGCTAATTATGTAGATACGCCGATTCACAAACGTACGTACACCCGGCGCTATTTTTAGACATCGTTTACGTTAGGCCTTTACGGCGTAAGGTTGCTCCTGCTCTTATGAGGCGTACGCAATGTTAAGTATGGACGTCCTTCCCGCTTCGAATTTTAAAATTTTTACGTCGTTTGCGTAAGTCGTTCGCGAATAGGGCTGTACGTAAGTTACGTTCACGTCTAAAGCATTGACGATTTGCGGCGGAATTTCGAGCATGCGCCGTTCGTAAAAAACGTCAAATACGTGGGGTCACACTAAATTTCAATAAAACACGCCCACATCATCCAAATTTGAATTAGGCGGGCTTACGCCGGCCCCATTTACGCTACGCCGCCGTAAGTTAGGAGGCAAGTGCTTTGTGAATACAGCACTTGCCTCTCTAACTTACGGCGGCATAGCGTAAATACGATACGCCGCCGTAAAAATGCGCGGATCTACGTGAATCCAGCCCCTAGTATTTAAGGAATTAATGGCTTTGGACACCACATCTCAATGGGCAAGGCATGGAAGTGTTTAATGACACCAATTCACAATCTAATGAGCATTTGGTGAGTCTACACCGAGGCCTCGTACACACGACCGAGTTTCTCTGCAAAAACCAGCAAGAAACTTGCTGTTTTTTTTTTTTTTGCAGAGGAAAGCGGTCGTGTGTACACTTTTCGACGAGGAAACTGTCGAGGATCTCGTCGAGCCAAAAAGAAAGCATGTCTTCTTTTTCCTCGACGGCACTGAAGAAATTTGGCTCGCCGAGATTCACGACAGCCTAACAAGGAACTCGACGAGCAAAACGATGTGTTTCGCCCGTCGAGTTTCTCGGTCGTGTGTACGAGGCCTGACATTTGGCAGCTAGCCATTGCATTGCTCTCATCTACATTACTAATAGAGCTTTTTGAGGCTAATTGCTGAAACTTCAAGCCATTTAAAGGAGGGCAAGGAGAGGAGTGATTATAATGAATAAATAGCGGTGAATCAGCACGCCGCTCGTGCCCCAGGACGAAGTCAGTTTTAACAAAACGACGTAGGGAGAAGCGGCGTGCTGACATCATCACTACACAAAGAGAGTCCCGAGTGAACGGGCTGTGTTTGCCGGCCAGCTACGAAATTTCCACATGCTATTTTTTTATCTTCACACTGAGTGTAATTTTAACCTTTTTACATTAAATGTTTACTGGATTACGCTATGTTGGCCTTTTTATCTTTCCTCACCTGGCTGTGATTATATTGGACTGCTTGTGAGTTGGTGCTGATCGATTTATCGCAGAAGAAAAGATATCCAGTTGCATAGACCCCCTGGCTGGGTTAGAAGCCATATACCAACAGAAGATCTCTAGTTGGGATCTTCATTTTCGGTAAGAGGCAGTTATTTAGGAGGTGGAGGATCTCTTTCCTATTACATCACTTTTCCCTGGTTTATTTTGGTTTGATGTCACCAACTCACCTATAGGAGGACTGCACACCTTAACCTTTTTTCTTCATCATCCGATGGTTCTTTTGAAAAGCAGACTATTCACTTGTTCATCTTCTTTTTGTTTGGACTATATGGAATTTATAACAGATAGGGTGACCTATCTGTGTTGTGAAATCACAAACACTGAATACTCATGTATTCATTTATTTGAATTTGATGTTTTTGTTTTTTCTGGATAATTCACATCCATTGCGCAGCTTGTTTTATTTATATATATATATATATATATATATATATATATATATATATACACGATAGTCCCTACAGACCCTATGTGTTGTTTGCTGGGGGTCCTGGAGGATGTGATCCCTGAGAAACCGATCAGGGTCGCATTTTCTAGAGCACTATTTCAGGCCAGAAAACTAATTTTGATGGGATGAAAATCGTCCTTGCCTCCTACCACCGCCTCATGCATAACACACATGGGAAACAAACTCATTATGGAAAAATATATCTACCAGCACAGCACAGGGGATGCCTGGGCAGGTTCGAATGTATATGATCACGTTGACTAGATACACCTGGTTTAAGCCCTAGGGAGCTTGTGATGTCTGGAATTTTACAATGTCCATAGTACTGCCATGCATAAGTATGGAGTATTTGGTGATGTAGTACTGGAATGTGCACAAGTTCTCTGCTAGTGCTACCATCTTTGTAAGTTCCTGTGCATTGGAAACATGATTTATCATGTGTTCAATAAAAACCTTTTTGATTAAAGTGGAGATTTACCCAAAAACTCAATTTTTAACATTAGATTGAGGCTCATTTTGGGAAGCAGAATCGGGTGTTTTTTTTTTAAATCGAAGCAGTACGTTTTAGAGAGAGATGTTCTCCGCCGCTTATGGGTATGGGCTGCGGGACTGGGCATTCCTATTTGATAGACAGGGTTCTGACAGGCTTCCGACGGTCGCATACAGCGCATCACGATTTTCCGAAAGTAGCCGAACGTCCGTGCGCAGGCGGCGTATAGAGCCGCACCGACTTTCGGCTTCTTTCGGCTACTCGTGATGCGATGTATGCGACCGTCGGAAGCCTGTCAATCAAATAGGAACGCCCAGTCCCGAAGACCATACCTGGAAGTGGCGGAGAAGTATCTCTAAAACGGTAAGTACTGCTTTGATTTAAAAAAGACCACCCGATTCTGCTTCCCAAAATGAGCCATGAAACATTTTTTTTTCGGGTGAACTCCCGCTTTAAAAAAAATAAACCAGTTGTCTCATCAGACTGTTTTAGTTTGTGATTGCAAAATACAAAGCTATAGATAATCTTACCAAATATTGTACTCCAGAAACCTGTATAAATTAATATGTGATTATGTTGAAATTTTGCAGTTTTGATGCCAGGACTTAAAGAGTCACTAAAGGAATTTTTTTTTTTATCTTAATAGCTTCCTTTACCTTACTGCAGTCCTGGTTTCATGTCCTCATTGTTCGTTTTTGCTTTCATGTTGCTGTAAATCCTCTCTGTTCTGGACACTTCCTGGTTGCCTGTTTCCTGATAACCACAGTACTGGGAGATTTATCATGGTGGTCACTAATCAAGGAGGTGTGATTACTGTGTGTAAAACGAAACTGGATTGGTGCTGAGGAGTTTTAGACAAAGTATCACTGCTCTCTATTGGCTGACTGCCCTCTAGTGGCTCTCTGTACATCAGAGAACCAGCAAACAACAGCAAAAACGAAACTACACTGCAGGCACATTAAATGATTGTTTTTTTATCTATTTTTAAAAGGAATCAGTTAACTATTATGTCTCTATGCCCTGTAAACAGTCATTTCAGCTAAAAAAAAGTTTTCCTTTAGTGACCCTTTAATGCTTACAAGGTAAGACATGAAAACGTGCCAAATAAGTAGTATCTGCCCAGAAAGAGGCAAATGTAGTATTTTGCTGCATGCAATTTAGGTAACATTTGCAATGCTGATGTGACCATCTTGCCTGAGATGGTGGTATGTCACTGACACCCCTACCCTCACTATGCATAACCTATTCATAACTATGAACCAGTAATAAAAATTGTGTGCTGCTCAGGCTACAAGGGAAAGCAGTCCAGTGTCAACTGCTGTGAGTGCAAGCCAGGGAGGGAGCTTGTCTCGGCTCCAAACAACTGTTAAGCCCACTAATAATACTTTTCAATCACTTGGTTAAAGTTATTGAAAAGTCTTGCTTAAAAAAAAAAAAAAAAAAAAACAGGTTATACTTACCTCCTCTGTGCACTTGGTTTTGCACAGGGCTGCCCAGATCCTCCTCTTCTTGGGTCCCTTTTCGCTGCTCCTGGCCCCTCCCTCCTGACAAATTCCACCATAGACCAGCAGCTTTCTAATTGGGGCACTAGAGCTGAGCTGCAGCCCTGTGTGTCCATTCAGGCATGCATTTGCTGTTTGGCCCCGCCTCCTGATTGGCTCACTGACTTTGATTGACAGCTGCAGGAGCCAATGGCACCGTGGCTGTGCCCCAGCCAATCAGGAGGAGAGTCCCGAATGGCTGAGGGGATCGTGTTGGGGGTTCTGGGGGACCTGTTACACACAAAAGGTGTTTTATTTTAAAGCAGGGGTCTCCAACTGCGGCCAGAGGGCCGGATTTGGCCCTTTGCTAGCCTTCATCCGACCCTTGGGGCAGTATTGCTTCCTTTACTGACTAAAGAAGTCTCTTCCTTACCAAATATATTGAGATTGACAGAGTTTAGGGAATTAAACAACATCACCTTTTACCCATAACAGATTGGTGCTAAATCCTTTTCAAGTATATGGATGACTACGGTACACATTGATTCTTACAACATGCGTTGCAACATTTGAATTTATCATATTATATGTCCATATCTATATAGATACATGTATTTGTCATTTTACTCTTGTTTCTGTTTTAAATCTGTGACTAGTGTCTTTTTGTTGTAGTATTAACCAGGCGTTAATGATGCCATTTATAGGCCCCAAAAATTAGCCCACGGCCACAGGTGTTCACCTGACAGCAAACAATTTTGTATTCTGTGGCTGGAGGTACATTAAGCTATTCACCGGATACAGAAGTGACGCTCATTACAGGCCCCAAAAATTAGCCCACGGCCACAGGCGTTCACCTGACAGCAAATAACTTTGTATTCTGTGGCTGGTGGTACAATAGGCATTCCCCGGATACAAAAGAAAGTGCCGGCCATTACAGGCCCCAAAAATTAGCCCACGGCAACATGCGTTCACCTGACAGCAAACAACTTTGTATTCTGTGGCTGGAGGTACATTAACCACTTCCGGACCGCCTCCTGCACATATACGTCGGCAGAATGGCACGGCTGGGCACAAGCACGTATATATACGTCCTGTACTTGTACCCAGCCGTGGGTCGCGGGCGCGCGCCCGCGACCCGGTCCGAAGCTCCGGGACCGCGGGTCCCGCGGATCCGATCGCCGCTCGAGTGCGGCGATCGGTCCCCGGAGCTGGAGAACGGGGAGAGCCGTGTGTAAACACGGCTTCCCCGTGCTTCACTGTGGCGGCGGAGACATATAGGGGAGACACGATCGATGACGTCACACCTACAGCCACACCCCCCTACAGTTGTAAACTCTCACAAAGTGAACCCTAACTCCTACAGCGCCCCCTGTGGTTAACTCCCAAACTGCAACTGTCATTTTCACAATAAAGAATGCAATTTAAATGCATTTTTTTCTGTGAAAATGACAATGGTCCCAAAAATGTGTCAAAATTGTCCGAAGTGTCCGCCATAATGTCGCAGTCACGAAAAAAAATCGCTGATCGCCGCCATTAGTAGTAAAAAAAAAAATGCAATAAAACTATCCCCTATTTTGTAAACGCTATAAATTTTGCGCAAACCAACCAATAAACGATTATTGCGATTTTTTTTACCAAAAATAGGTAGAAGAATACGTATCGGCCTAAACTGAGGAATAAAAAAATTATGTATGTTTTTGGGGGATATTTATTATAGCAAAAAGTAAAAAATATTGCATTTTTTTCAAAATTGTCGCTCTATTTTTGTTTATAGCACAAAAACTAAAAACCGCAGATGTGATCAAATACCACCAAAAGAAAGCTCTATTTGTGGGGGAAAAAAAGACGCCAATTTTGTTTGGGAGCCACGTCGCACGACCGCGCAATTGTCTGTTAAAGTGACGCAGTCCCGAACTGTAAAAACACCTTGGGTCTTTAGCCAGCATATTGGTCCGGGGCTTAAGTGGTTAAGCTATTCACTGGATACAGAAGTGCCGCTCATTAGAGGCCCCAAAAATTAGTCCACAGGCGTTCACCTGACAGCAACCAACTTTGTATTCTGTGGCTGGTGGTACATTAGGCATTCACCGAATGCAGAAATAAGTGTCGGCCATTACAGGCCCCAAAAATTAGCCCACGGCCGCAGGCGTTCACCTGACAGCAAACAACTTTGTATTCTGTGGCTGGTGGTACATTAGGCATTCACCAGATACAGAAGTAAGTGTCGGCCATTGCATTGCACGATGGTCACTTTCACTCTCCCTCATCTTCCTTCTCCCCACTCTCTTTTTATTTACCCCTGCGTTGTCACTTTTATATATTTTTTTGTTTGGTGTAGCACATTTGTCACAGTGTGATTAGTAGGGTGTTGGTCCTCTGCAGTCAGGTCTATTTATAAGTTAGGGGGTATGTCCATGTGCTGAAATGTCTCAATTGGCTGTCCTGTACCACCTGATGGATGTGTCATGGGTCAAAGTTCTTCTCAATGTAAAATGGCGGACCGCCGCAAATATATTTGGCGGACCACGAACGAGCAAAGTTCGCCGCAAAACGACCACCGGGTGAACCGCCAGGCCATCTCTACTTGCCAGCATCCAGATCCTAGTAGAAGTTGCACTGTACATCCTCCTTCACACATTTGATGTAGATGGAGGAATCCTCCCGCTGTGCCGATGTGTTCTGATGGCAGGGAGCCTTTCCTGTCATGAGAATACAATGATCAGTGCTGCTGGCTGTAACCTGCAGCACTGATCGCTTGGGAAAAATCCAACAGGCAGGTTTTACAGAAGTCAATCATTAGATCGACTTTTGTAGAACCAGGGTGCCCATAAATGGATCTAAATTCAGTAAGTCCCTGTACGGCCAGGTTTACAATAGAACAAAATGTCCCCATTTCAATTGCAAGGTTTGATCAACTGAGACTTAAATCTATTGAAAAAAAAATGTCATTAATTTTCTGCTAAGGTGATTCACAGTGGCGGCCCGTCCTTTAGGGATGCAGGGGCGCCGCCCCCCCTTAATCCATGAATCCGGCCCCTAAACTACATGCAGGGTGCCAGACGCATGGATTCCAATGGGTTTTTGTTTTTTTAAGCACATGATTAGAGCCTGATGCCACTTACACACGATCGGAAATTCCGACAACAAAACCGTTTTTTTCCGACTGAATTTTGGCTCAAACTTGTCTTGCATACACACGGTCACACAAATGTCTGAAATTCCAAACGTCAAGAAGGGGAAAGCCGAACAAATGGATTCCATCCTGAACTTTCGCACCCTCACAAAGGCATTGAGGGCCTTGAGGTCCAAGATTGGACGGACACCATCGTTCTTTGGGACTACAAACAGATTTGAATAGAATTCCTGAAACCTTTCTTCCAATGGCACAGGTAAAACCACCCCGCACCTGAGCAAGTCTTGTACTTCTTCCATCAAAGCAGACCGACAAGCCGGAAGAAGAGGAAGATTTGAGGGAAAGAATCTGTTTGGTGGACAAGAAAGAAACTCAATATTGTACCCCAAAGTGACCAACTCGCAGACCCACTTGTCGGAGAGCACGGAGGTCCACCGAGCTGCAAACTCACAAAGCCATCCCCCCCACCCTTGAGTTGGGCGGGGGGCAAAACTTCTTGCGGTAGCAGGCTTGTTAGCCAGCTTGTTTGGCTTACGCACCCAGGGACGCTTCTGTCCCCCAGCTGGAGCTTTGTCAGTCTGGGAAGATCTGCCGGCTGACCCTGACTGACGAAAATACGGCTTTTGCGCGGAATAGGAGGGCCCCGGCTTACAGCGCGGCTCCTTCCCCTTAGAGGACTGCGGGAGAAGTGTGCTCTTACCTCCAGTGACATCCTTAATAATGTCGTCCAGCGAGGTACCAAAAAGCCTCCCACCTTTGAAGGGTAAATCTGCCAGAGCTTTTTTGGATGCTTGGTCAGCTGACCAGCATTTCAGCAAAATCAGGCAGCGCAGTACCACCGCAGATACAGAGGCTCTGGAGAATAAGGGGGCTGCATCCAGAGTGGCATCACAGACATACACAAGGCCCTGTACCAATTGGTCAGCCAGCCTCACGCACTCTGGAGGAAGATGATGCTCCTCTACTGTCTGTTGCAAAATCTTTGCCCATTCAGTGAGTGTCTGAGACACCAAAGTTGCAGCCAACGCTGACCCAAGCATGGTGAACATGGAGCGGGTCACCGCTTTGGACCTCCTATCAATAGGGTCCTTAAAGCGGAGGTTCACCCTAAAACAATTATATACCATTCCATCCAGCATACTGCCAACATGTACAGTATGCTGGGGTTTTTTTTCGCTGTACATACCGTTTAATCGTTCTTTTTCTTTTCAGACTCCCGAGGGGAATAGGCGTTCCTATGAAGAGGCGTAGATGATTGATGTGCGGCTAAGGCGCGTCACGCGTTCCGAAAATAGCTGGACTGGGACTCGGCTCTATACAGCGCCTGCGCACAGACTAGGAGCTGACTGCGCAGGCGCCGTATATAGCAGAGTCTCAGTACGGCTTCTTTCGGAAAATCGTGACGCGATGGATGCGACCGTCGGAAGCCTCTCGGAAGACTGTCAATCAAAATAGGAACGCTCAGTCCCGCAGCCCATACCCGGAAGCGGCGGAGAAGATGCATCTCATAAACGGTAAGTACGGATCATATTTTAAAACAACTAGCCGATTCCCCTAGACAAAACGAGCATCCATCTAAGGGGAAAAAGTGTTATGTACGGGTGAACCTCCGCTTTAACTTACCCTTCCCATGGCAGGGTACTACTGGAATATCACAGTGACCCAATCTTTACCCATCATGGCGGGTTGGTGTCATGCGAGACTTTCAAGGACAGGGTCCCCTCTGATCGTAGGGTTCACTGCCTTGGACCTATATTGTGTCCTGCCAGAAAACCTGTGAAATAGCAATGTGACCAAGGTGCTGGATCCCAGGGACCAGTTCTCCTGAGAGAAACGTTACAGGCAAGACCTTGTTCTTCCGTGCCGAGGCTCAGGTACCATCACTTTTGTCTTTGCATTAGACCTTTTGAATGGATCCGATAACATAGCCCCCTGACCTGTCCAGGCCACTTATGGAGCTTAACAGTTTAACCATGACCAAAACCTTTAGACACTGGCGAAAAAAAACAGAGGTACTCCCGGTATGGGAGGGGTTATATAGGGGGGGGACTTCCTGTCTTGATTATGCCAGTGTCCATCACCTGAAGGTGGGCGTATAACCCATGTAGTAATTACTATACGTGCTCTGTGTCCCATGATGTACAAGAAAGAAATACAATTTTTATAATTGACTAGCTATATGCATAGAGTTATACATTTCTTGATGGTTACATACCTCCCAACTTTTTGCAATGGGAGTGAGTGACATTAGTTAGCAAAAGTATGTACACACACCCCCGTCACGCCCCTTTAAAAGGAGAATTATACAAAAAAAAATTATTAGTTAAACCCACAAGTGCTTTTTTTATTCATTTATACTACAAAATATAAAGTGCAGCGCTAAATTAAACTGAAAATATAAATGACACAATGCCTACCAGCGTGTAATATAAAGTGCAAATGTGCAATGATCAATATGCATTATCACTATGAATAATATGCAGTATTGAATAATGGTGAAATTAACAAAATAGTATCTACAGTACATATGACTAACATAATACAATATAGCATATAACATACTATAAAGTGCAAATCTTCAATAAAGAAATGTGCAATACTGAATGACAAAGTGAACAAATAAAAAAGAAAAAAAAAAGTTCATTTATGGCTGATATACAAATGGAAAAGATCCGATAAAAAAGAGAAAGTTCTTGTAAACTAGCATTCAGTGGAGGAGATCCCATAAGAAGTGGACAGCGTTAGGCTTGATTCACACGAATGCGTTTTTTGATGCATTTTGCAGAAATGCAGGGACATTTTTTAACCACTTCTCTACCGGTGCATTGTAAAATGACGCCGGCAGGGACCCTCTCTCGATCCGGGTGGACGTCATATGACGTCCTGTGTTCCCGGCGATCCTAGGGCGCGGGCTGCCGGCGGCACGCGCGCGCCTGCTGCAGCGCTCGTGACCCAGGGGCGGGTGACCGGCGGCCGCGATTGCCGCCGGGCACCTGCGATTGCCTGTAATCACGGCAGGAGTGTGGATCTGTGTGTGTAAACACACAGATCCACCTCCTGTCAGCGGTGAGGAGACTAATGTGTGTTCCCAGTACAGAGGAACACACATCGGTCTCCTCCCCTTGTGAGTGCCCTCCCCCCTACAGTTAGAACACACCTTAGGGAACATATTAACCCCTTCAGCGCCCCCTAGTGGTTAACCCCTTCCCTGCCAGTCACATTTACACAGTAATCAATGCATAGTTATAGCATTAATCGCTGTATAAATGTGAATGGTCCCAAAAACGTGTCAAAAGTGTCCGATGTGTTCGCCGCAATGTCACGGTAAAAAAAAACGCAAATCGCCGCCAATACTAGTAAAAAAAATTATAAAATAAAAATGCCATAAATCTATCACCTATTTTGTAGACGCTATAACTTTTGCGCAAACCAATCAATATACGATTATTGCGATTTTTTTTACCAAAAATATGTAGAAGAATACGTATCGGCCTAAACTGAGGAAAATTTTTAATTTTTTTAGAAAAATTGTGATATTTATTAAATAAATAAAAAAAAAATATTGTGTTTTTTTTAAAAAATTGTCGCTCTTCTTTATTTTATAGCGCAAAAAATAAAAACCGCAGAGATGATCAAATACCACCAAACGAAAGCTCTATTTGTGGGAGGAAAAAAACATAAAGATTTCGTTTGGGTACAGTGTTGCATGACCACGCAATGGTCATTCAAAGTGCAACAGCGCTGAAAACTAAAAATTGGTCTGGGCAGGAAGGGGGTGAAAATGCCCTGTATGGAAGAGGTTAACCTATCCTATGGAAAATGTTCAAATCAATGCTTTTTTGTGCCTCTGTGTTTTTGGGAAGGGTCGGAGACTTTTTTCCCCGCAAAAAGCAGCGTCCTTAACAACCAATAAGTCATCAGTTGTCAGCAGGCTTCCCGCTGAATGTAAAAAAAAAAAGAATTGCCGGAAAAAAAAACAAGAAAAAATACAGCGTGGGGTTCCCCCCCAGGTGCATACCAGGCCCTTGGGTCTAGTATGGATTCGGAGGGGACCCCCCCACACCAATTTTTTTTTTTAAATGGCGTGATGGTCCCCAAAATCCATACCAGACCCTTATCCGAGCATGCAGCCCGGTAGGTCAGGAAAGGAAGGGGATGAGCCATACCAGGCCGCATGCCCTCAACATGGGGGGGGGGGTAATGGGTGCTTTGGGGCGGGGGGGGGTCTGCACCCCCCACCCCAAAGCACCTTGTAACCCTGTTTATGGGGACCAGGGCCTCTTCCCGACAACCCTTGCCCGGTGATTGGCAGGGTCTGCGGGCGGGGGGCTTATCGGAATCTAGAAGCCCCCTTTAACAAGAAAAGTAATGTAGTGTTAATAAATACAGTAAACAGCTTTTGACAAGTCTTTTATTAAAAATCTTCTTCTCCGCTTTTTTCTCTATCGGCTCCCGCATCTTCATCCTCTGGTCTTCTCCCCTCCCTGCTTTTTCTTCCGCTGTTCTTCTGTCTTCTTTGTCCGGTGTCCTTCTTCCTCTGCGGTCGCTCTCGCCACCGCTCCTCCTCCTCCTATGCTGTGTCCCACTGATCTGTCGGTGCCGATGTCCTGCATTACTTAAATAATGTCGGGGGAGTGGCAAACGGACTGCGTCATTCGGAGGCTACGCCCCCTTGTAACGTCACCGCCTGGGGCATGATAGGTCTGTGATGTCACAAGGGAGCTTGGCCACCAAATGACGTAATCCGATTGCCACGCCCCCGCCGTTTTTTAACTAATGCAGGACATCAGCGCTGACAGATCAGCGGGACACAGCATCGAAGGAGGAGCGGCGGCGGCAGGAGAGGAAGAAGAACACTGGACAAAGAAGACAGAAGAACAGTGGAAGAAGAAGCAGGGGGAGGAGAAGAGCGGAGGATGAAGATGCGGGAGAAGATAAGGAAGAAGCGGAGAATAAGAAGATTTTTAATTACAGACTTGTCAAAAACTGTTTACTGTATTTATTAACACTACACTACTTTGTTTTTTGGTGAATGGGCAGGGGTACAACGTACCCCATACTCATTCACATAAGGGGAGCCGGCATCTGGGGGCAGCCAGCGACAACCACCGGGCAAGGGTTGTCGGGAAGAGGCCCTTGTCTCCATCAACATGGGGCAAGGTGCTTTGGGGTGGTAGGGCGCAGAGCCCCCCTGCCCCAAAGCACCATGTTGAGGCCATGCGGCCTGGTATGGTTCAGGCGGGGGGGAACTTGTTCGTCCCCTCCCTTTCCTGACCTACCGGGCTGCATGCTCGGATAAGGGTCTGGTATGGATTTTGGAGGAACACCCACAGAATTTATTTTAAATTTTGGTGTGGGGGGTGTCCCCTCTGAATCCATACTAGACCCTATGGTGTATTTAGATTTTGTGCTGCCCTAGGCCTGACTAAACTCGTACAACCCCTAATATAAATATGATCCACCCCTTCCTGTCAAGGTACACCCCTTCCTGTCATGAATAAGTCAAGTGGCTATTGACGATACGCGTGGGGAAGAAGCCGAGTGACGCGATTGACGGTCGAATCCGTCCTTCTGAGGAGATCGTAGCACTGAGCGGCGTTCAATGACTGATTGCAGTTGAGCCTGTTTACCATCGAGGTTCCGTGAGTGCAATCATTGTATTGCAGGGTTAATTTCCCATTTTATTACGTTATTTGCACCATATATCTTTCTTTTCTCCTTATGAGCGGCTGATATCCTGTGTTTAATCGGGGAGTCCAGAAGGGAAAGGTTTTTTTGCTATAATGACAGCTGCACACCAGAGGACTGTGGATCTCACACCTGTCTCCTATTAGCCTATGTACTGAACTGTGTTTTTTCCATGAACTATTTTTGCTGGTTCTATTAGAACTTTTTCACATTATAGTTTTTTAGTGTTTTTTGTTTATCTTTTGCACATATACCTCCCTGATTTGAGGTGTAGGGGGTTCTTATTTATGTATATGGTATATATATATATATATATATGTATGCAATTTTTTACTTGATTATCAGCGCAACACAATATTTTCTTATTTATTCACTTTGGTTTTGTGCACCTCACGTGTCTGCAGCTTATCTTTAGTATTTTATATGGTTTTAGTAATAGCGCTGTAGTACCTTTTACACCTTCCTGTCAAGGTACACCCCTTCCTGTCAAGGTACACCCCTTCCTGTTTAAGACCTGCCCTGAAATTTTCCAGTGGGGACACTACTTCTGAGGGCCTTGGGGGGGGGGGAATCCTTAATCTGCAGAGATTTCCTCTCACTTCCTGTTTGGCTATGGGGCAGGAAATAAAGAGAAACTTTACTCTATACAAAATGAAAAAAAAAAGTGTTGCTTAAAGTTTCACTGATGGGCACTGATAAGGCTAAGATGGCACCAACGAGGTGGCACTGCTAAATTTATGGGGGACTAAGAGGATATAACCATGCCAGTGGTGCAGCAGAAAACATATAGCACAGTGAGGAATGTATGTGGTCCAGACAGTGAGCAGGGGCAGGAACAAATAAATCCATCTGTTTATTTTTCTCATCAGCAATCAACAGAAATAAAATGAAGATTCCATAATATGTACAACTGACACAAGCAAAGGATTGCAGGAGAGTCCTACTACCTACCTGACAGGCATAGGTGACCATGTCAGTGTCCCTTGTGTCCCCACCATCCCTATCATACCAGCAGCAGTATGGCCACTTTATGGGGGCGCCAGACCGATTTGTCTTGCAGCCCAGTCCACCTCATAAAACTGGTGCTGCACTAAAAGTGTAGTGAAAGCTGGCGGGGACTCTTTTCATGCTGCCCCCCTGCAAAGTGCTGCCCTAGGCCTGGGACATTGCTTTACCTGCCCATGCCATTCTGCCGATGTATATGTACGTGAGTCAGTCGGCAAGTGGTTAATAGTGCCCATCCGCCCCTTAATACTCAACTGAGCCCGATTTCGATCCAGCGCTATGCATGTCTGCAGCAGTTCTTCTCCACTCTCCCCGCTCTCACAGGCTTGGCTTAGAGCATTGGGAGCCATTGGCTCCAGCTGCTGTCAGTCAAAAGCTGTGAGCATAGCTCAGGGGTGGGGCCTAGTCCCACTGTCATTGTGTGATTGTCAATTAAGCTTTTCATATTGATGTAACAATTTAAGAGAAACAGCGCACCAAATCAGCTTATAGTGACATTTCTTTGGGTGTTGATTTATTTAAACACATTTTAGAGTGTTGCTTTCGCTGAGAGTCACAATTCTTTTCACTGTGTCATTTAATAGTCACCAAGTGCAGATTTTTTTTTACACAATCGACAAAGACAGTGAGGCTCCGGATCAAGCACACACAAGTGCCCCATAGCAGACAAGGGGGAGAAGCCAGGAGGGCCAACGGGGGACCTGAGAAGAGGAGGATCAGGGCTGCTCTGTGCAAAACCATTACGCAGAGCAGATAAGTATAACATGTTTATTATTTTAATGAAAAAAATGTACAGCTTTACAGTCACTTTAAGAAGCAAGAGATCTTAAAATTGAGAATTTTACAATTATATTGGAGACTAGAGAAAGGCTTGATACTAAAGTATAGATTGTGAGGGCCCTGGATAACAGGAACTAATTCCCTATATATTTGGTGAGGGGAATGTGTAGGAATATAACATTTATAAAAAATGTATATAAAATTCCCTGTAAACGTATTAAGCCGGATTCACATACATCGGCGCATATTTATGCCGGCGTAGCGTATCTCTTTTACGCTACGCCGGCGCAGCGCACAGATGCAAGCACTGGATTCACAAAGCACTCGCTCCGACTCGCTGTTAAAGATACGCTGGGTTTCCTCGGCGTAAGCCAGCGTAGGTGGAAGTTGGCGTGAGCCATGCTAATGAGGCGTGACCCCATGCCATAGAAGTACTTAAAACAAACGGCGCATGCGCCGTCCCGTGGACGTATCCCCGTGCGCATGCTCAGAATCACGTCGGAATTACTTCCTAAGATACGACGGATCACTGCCTACGACGTGAACGTAACCTACGCGCAGCCCTATTCACGTACTACCTAAACGACGTAAAATGCGACGGCTGTGTTCCCTGGTCCATACCTTAGCATGACTTGCGCCTCCTATATGGGGAATAACTTTACGCCGGATGTATGACTTACGCAAACTGTGTATATTATGCGCCGGGCGCAAGTACGTTCGTGAATCGGCGTATCTCCCTCATTTGCATAGAAAATCAATGGGAGCAGAAAATGCGCCATATGACGGCGGCGACGACGACAGCGCACATTTACACTTACGCGGCGTATCTCGAGATACGTCGGCGTAAGTGCTTTGTGAATCCGGGCCGATATCTTTTCCTAGTTAAGAGGAATGTTTCATTACAGGATTTAATCGTATATCCTGTTCTTGGGGTGAAGCTAGAAGACCCCTGATGTCTTCATTGAGAGGACCTTGTTGTCACTACTGTGACATTAGGCGCTTGTCAACATACATATATACAGTACATGGTTAGGACAAATGTTAATACATAAACACATATTACACATCCCTACACACACCAGAAGAGGAAGAAGTAGCCATAGAGCCTCTTCCAGCCTTGTAAATGTGGCCTGTGCATCCAAGAGGTAATGAGCCCCGGTCATGAAAGGATTAAATAAAAGAGGAAGCAATTCAAATGCAAATATATCAAATTTTTATTGTGTGTTTATGAAAGTATAACTATGGATCTATACACATTTTTTCCTGTTCCAACTATATATACTCTGAATAAATCAAGAGTCCTTTGGTAAAATCAATTGGCCAGAAGTGAAGATCTAGTGATCCTCTCACCCATTCGCTGACACACTTTTGACCAAGAGATTGCAAGCCTGCCCACCACGGCAAGGTAGACTCTTCTAGGGCAGGACCTACACTAACTACACTAAGCTACCCTACTGGATGCTAGTCATCCTTTTTCTAATGTTGGGTGTATGTATGTAGTAGGCCTCATCCTATAATCTGTGTGTGCGATCTACTCTCTCCTAATATGGTTGTGTGTGTGTGTGCATCTCTCTAAAGCATGGAGCGGTCAGTCAGTTTATGTACATCTGGATGTGTGTTAGTGTAGGTTAGTGCATGCCAGTGCAGTGTGTGTCAGTAAATAAACGTTCATCAGTAATTACCAGAAATAAAATGAAGATTATTTAATATGTAAAACTGATACAAGCAAAGGATTGCAGGAGAGTCCTACTACCTACCTGTCAGGTATAGGTGACCATGTCAGTGTCCCTTGTGTCTGCACCATCATACCGGCAGTAGTGCGGCTGCTTTATGGGGGCACCAGACCGATTTGTCTTGCGGCCCAGTCCACCTCATAAGACTGGCACTACACTAAAAGTGTAGCACAAGCCGACGGGGACTCTTTCCATGCTGCCCCCCCTGAAAAGTGGAGTGTTCACCTGAGAGGTATTAGCTCAATTAGGGTGAAGCGACTCCTTCTCTGTAGTAGTAGTCTGGAGTGTTCACCTTAGAGGTGTTAGTTCAATTAGGTGAAGGGACTCCTTTTCGGTAATAATAGTCTGGAGTATTCACCTGAGAGGTGTTAGTTCAATCAGGTGAAGGGACTCCTTTTCGGTAATAATAGTCTGGAGTGTTCACCTGAGGCCGTTTTCATCGGTTCACCGCTGAAGCAGACCGATGTTCTGATGTGCGTACACACCATCAGTTCAAAACCCGATCGGGTCAGAACGCGGTGACGTAAAACACACGACGTGCTGAAAAAAACTAAGTTCAATGCTTCCAAGCATGCGTCGACTTGATTCTGAGCATGCACGCGTTTTGAACCAATGCTTTTGTGTACCAACCATCGGTTTTGACCGATGGTCAGCCGTCCATCGGTTCGATTTTAAAGCAAGTTCTAAAACTTTGGTCTGAAGGACAGAAGTCCGATGGGCCGTACACACGATTGGTTTGGACCGATGAAACGGGACTTCGGTCCGTTTTCATCGGTTTGGACCGGTCGTGTGTACGCGGCCTGAGAGGTGTTAGTTCAATCAGGTGAAGCGACTCCCTTTCGGTAATAATAGCCTGGAGTGTTCACCTGAGAGGTGTTAGCTCAATCAGGTGACGCGACTCCTTTTCGGTAATTATAGCCTGGAGTGTTCACCTGAGAGGTGTTAGTTCAATCAGGTGACGCGACTCCTTTTCGGTAATAATAGTCTGGAGTGTTCATCTGAGAGGTGTTAGTTCAATCAGGTGAAGTGACTCCTTTTCGGTAATAATAGTCTGGAGTGTTCACCTGAGAGGTGTTAGTTCAATCAGGTGACGCGACTCCTTTTCTGTAGTAATGGTCAAGAATATTTTTTTTTGTCTAGACATCATCTACTGTAAGCAGAAAATGTACATGTTGGTATACATTACCCCATGATGTTTTCAGGGGATCTGAAAGAGATTAATATACATTCCGGAAAACCTGGATGGGGGCTCCATTTTCATCAATGCCCACGACAGCAATAATGATCAGACCGCCTTCATGTGGAGCCACGTACCAACTTGGAATAAATGTTCGGCACACGGGACATGTCGGGCTTTGGTCAAGCCACCTGTGGATACAAGGAGAGTGGAACCTGTGAGTACAGTTTATTTCTATAGAGTCCTCTGCACCATACTCACAGAGGCAAATGGAACAGGTAGGCTGCTCCATTGCCGGTGGTCTCGGAGGCGCTGGGTGCTGATCCCTGGCGGCGTCCACCATTGCCAGTGGTCTCGGAGGCGCTGGGTGCTGATCCCTGGCGGCGTCCTCCATTGCCGGTGGTCTCAGAGGCACTGGGTGCTGATCCCTGGCAGCGTCCTCCATTGCCGGTGGTCTCAGAGGCACTGGGTGCTGATCCCTGGCGGCGTCCTCCATTGCCGGTGGTCTCAGAGGCACTGGGTGCTGATCCCTGGCAGCGTCCTCCATTGCCGGTGGTCTCAGAGGCACTGGGTGCTGATCCCTGGCAGCGTCCTCCATTGCCGGTGGTCTCAGAGGCACTGGGTGCTGATCCCTGGCCGCGTCCTCTCGTCTCCTCCGAAGCTGTCCTCTCGTCCGGTGGGCGATCGGATCCGCTCCTCCCTCCTGGCGCGATCGCCTTCCACTTGCCCGGCGTCGAGAAGGACGTGGCATCTTAATGCCGCTGTACCTGAAAAAGAAAAGAAAAACCCCAAAAAAATTATTAATAGTAAAATATACAATAATAATAATAATAATAATATGATAATGGAAATATATTTGAATTAAAATGCTAATAATCGCAGGAAACACAATGTGACTCGATCAGCTCCCAGTGCAGGAATTATATAAAACAACTTCAGCCCACTATGACATCACACATCTCATACCAACTTTTCAGGCCCGGACACTGACTGGGAATACTTTGGTCATGTAACACTGTAGCCAAATAAATGTTATATAATTTTAAAGATTTTACATACAATTAAACTGTACTATGGTTATTTAAATGGCTGGGTATGTTGAGCATAATTCTCAGTATCTGTTCTTATTCTGTATGTATCAACCCTACACAGTACAACTTCTCTTGTCCTGTATGCCGAGTGCAATTCTCGGTATCAGTTCTTATTCTGTATGTATGGACCTTGCACAGTACCACTTCTCTTATTCTTTATGCTGGGTGTAATTCTTAATAACTTATTATTGTAGGTGACTTCATACTGCGTCACTGAATGATCCTGAGCAGGGCCGCCATCAGGGTTGGACCACGGTTCTCCTGTAGGGGGCCCGGACAGCAGGCGAATCAGACGGTGGGGTGATTAAGAGTAATTGCAGAACAATGTTCTGTGCTCCTCTCTGCAGCAACTTAAAGCGGGCTTCCACCTGCAATTTATTTATTTTTTAAGTCAACAGCTACAAACACTGCAGCTGCTGACTTTTAATAAGGACACTTACCTGTCCTAGGCGCCTGCGATGTCGGCCCCCTGAGGCCGATCCCTCGATCGTGGCAGGTCCTGGCACCGCCATCCTCACTAAGGTAAACAGGTAGTGGAGCCTTGCGGCTTCACTGCCCGTTTCCTACTGGGCATGCGCGAGTCTCACGGTGCCGTATGAATGGGCGGCTGATCTCTGGGATACACACAGTTCCCAGAAGGCAGCGCGCCCCATTCCCCAGAAGACAACGCAAGGATGAAGACCAGCCGCGGACTAGAAAGAGGCAGATTAGGAAGATCCGCCTAGCAACCGCAATTTCTGGTAAGTAAAACATTTTTTATTTTCTATTTTTTTTTCTTTTTTTTGTGGCATTTTGGTGTAATTTTTTTTTTTCACATGCAGAAGTGAACGCATACGTAAGTCCCGCCCACATATGAAAATGGTGTTCAAACCACACATGTGAGGAATCGCTACGAACATTAGAGCGAGAGCAATAATTGTTGCCCTAGACCTCCTCTGTAACTCAAAACATGCAACCAGTAAAAAAAAATAAAAATTAAGCGTCGCCTATGGGGATTTTTAAGTAGCGAAATTTGGCGCCATTCCACGAGCATGTGCAATTTTGAAGGGTGACGTGTTAGGTATCTGTTTACTCGGCGTAACTTCATCTTTCACATTATGCAAAAACATTGGGCCAACTTTACGGTTTTGTTCTTTAAGCACAAAACGGTCACCCCCCCCCCAAAAAAACATGTTAGAAAATTGCTGCGCAAATACCGTGCGAGATAAAATGTGAGAGCACCGAAAGCTGAGAATTGGTCTGGTTAGGAAGGGGTTTTAAGTGCTTAACACTTTCCCTGCCGAGTCATTGTAAAATTATTATTGCTCGGGACCTGGTGCGCGTGCCCGGCGGCCGCGATGTCCGCCGGGCACCCGCGATTGCCCGCAATCACGGCAGGCCCATGGATCTGTGTGTGTAAAAACACAGATCCATGTCCTGTACGCGGTGAGGAGACCAATGTGTGCTCCCAGTAAAGAGGAACACACATCGGTCTCCTCCCCTTGTGAGTCCCCTCCCCCCTACAGTTAGAACACACTTTAGGAAACATATTAACCCCTTCAGCGCCCCCTAGTGTTAACCCCTTTCCTGCCAGTCACATTTACACAGTAATCAGTGCAGTTTTATAGCACTAATCTGTATGTATAAATGTGAATGGTCACAAAAATGTGTCAAAAGTGTCCGATATGTCCGCCGCAATGTCACGGTCACAATAAAAATCGCAGATCGCCGCCATTACTAGTAAAAAAAAAATATGCCATAATTATATTCCCTATTTTGTAGATGCTAGAACTTTTGCACAAACCGATCAAATACGCTTTTTGCTATATTTTTTTACCAAAAATATGTAGAAGAATACGCATCGGCCTAAACTGAGGAAAGAATTTTTTTATTTTTTTTAAATTATGACATTTATTAAATCAAAAAGTAATTACAAGATATTGTGTTTTTTTCAAAATTGTCGCTCTTCTTTTGTTTATAGCGCAAAAAATAAATACCGCAGAGGTGATCAAATACCACCAAGAGAAAGCTCTATTTGTGGGAAAAAAAGGGCGTCAATTTTGTTTGAGAGCCACGTCGCACGACCGTGCAATTGTCATTTAAAATACGACAGCAGAAGGGGGTGAAAATGCCCTGTATGGAAGTGGTTAATGACCAGGCCATTTTTTGCGATACGTAACTGCGTCACTTTAACTGACAATTGCGCGGTCGTGCGACGCTGTACCCAAACAAAATTGATGTCCTTTTTTTCCAACAAATAGAGCTTTTTTTGGTGGTATTTAATCACCTCTGAGGTTTTTATTTGTGTCAATTTTGAAACAAAAACAATATTTCTTACTTTTTGCTATAATAAATATCCCCAATTTTTTTTTTTTTTTTTAAAAAACTTTTTCATCAATTTAGGACAATATATTTTCTTCTACATATTTTTGTTGAAAAAAACAAAGAAAACAAGGCATTCCCAGCGCAGTCCCTGTAAAAGGAATAAAAGTGACACATTTTTTTTTTTAAATACAGTGTAAAAATTCTAAATAAAAGGTAAAACAAATAATAAAAAAAAAAATTTAAACTCACCCCAACCCGCCAAGATCGCGTGCAGAAGCGAACGCATACGTGAGCAGCGCTGCATATGAAACCACACATGTGAGGTATTGCTGCAATCATTAGAGCGAGAGCAATAATTCTAGCCCTAGACCTCCTCTGTAATTCAAAACATGCAACCTGTAGAATTTTTTAAATGTCGCCTATGGAGCGGGCTCAACTTTGAAGCGTGGCATGTTGGGTATCAATTTGCTCGGCGTAACATTATCTTTCTTAATATAAAAAAAAAAAAATTGGGCTAACGTTACTGTTGTCTTATTTTTTCATTGAAAAAAGTAATTTCTTTCCCCCAAAAAAGTGCGCTTGTGTAGCGCCCTGCTCCCAAAGATGGGGGCGCTATTTTAAATTGATGGGATATCTGGGCCAATAGTTGGGCCCAGACTTGCTGTAAATTTGCCTCTGCCCCCTCTGGGCTTTCACACTGGAGAGACAGCAGTGGCTGTTTTAGGGAGCTTTGCAGGCGCTATTTTTAGCGCAATAGCGCCTGCAAAGCTCCCAGTGTGAAAGCAGCCTTACTCTGCAATGAGCCCGCTCGGGGGAACTGTCAGATTTAACGTCTGCGTCATATATTGTCCTTGTTAAGAAGGCGTTTTTGCTCAGAAGTTGCTCTATTTCTTCCCTGTTCTGTTCACTTCCTGCTTGTCTGATTGTTACTGACCACCGTGATGGGAGGCTTTACTGCGGTGGTCAGTGATGTGCTCGCCTCCTCCTGGGAACTACATCTGTGCGGCAGGACGCTCTCTACGTGTTAGAGACTTCAAGGAGGTGTGAATTACTGGGCGTGCCGCAATGCATACTGGGAAATGTAGTTCTTACATGAACGAGCGCCGCAAACCAGGAAGTGAATGAGAGAACAGAAACTAGAACGCCTGAGGTGATATAGATGAAGGAATTTAATAGGTATTTACTTGTTTTTTAACAGAATCATTACACCATTCTGTTTGTCTACCTTGCAGACATTAATTTTAGGCAAAACATTTTTTTCCTTTAACAAGGACAATATATGGCGCACACGTTGAATCTGACAGTTGGGGTAGTATAGTGTATTATAATGACGAGTTGGGGTAGTATAGGGTAGTATAATGATGGATTGGGGTAGTACAGGGTATTATAATGATGGGTTGGTATAGTATAGGCCCTATGATATACCAACCTATCATTATAATACCCTATACTACCCCAATCCATCATTATAATACACTATACTACCCCAATCTGTCATTATAATACCCTATACTATAGGGTATTATAATGACAGATTGGGGTAGTATAGTGTATTATAATGATGGATTGGGGTAGTATAGGGTATTATAATGAGGGGTTGGGGTAGTATAGGGTATTATAATGATGGATTGGGGTAGTATAGTGTATTATAATGACGGATTGGGGTAGTATAGGGTATTATAATGACGGGTTGGGGTAGTATAGTGTACTATAATGATGGATTGGGGTAGTATAGGGTATTATAATGATGGATTGGGGTAGTATAATGATGGATTGGGGTAGTATAGTTTATTATAATGACGGATTGGGGTAGTATAGGGTATTATAATGATGGATTGGGGTAGTATAGGGTATTATAATGACGGATTGGGGTAGTATAGGGTATTATAATGACGGATTGGGGTAGTACAGGGTATTATAATGACGGATTGGGGTAGTATAGTGTACTATAATGATGGATTGGGGTAGTATAGGGTATTATAATGATGGATTGGGGTAGTATAATGATGGATTGGGGTAGTATAGTGTACTATAATGATGGATTGAGGTAGTATAGTTTATTATAATGACGGATTGGGGTAGTATAGGGTATTATAATGATGGGTTGGGGTAGTATATGGTATTATAATGATGGGTTGGGGTAGTATAGTGTACTATAATGATGGGTTGGGGTAGTACAGGGTATTATAATGATGGGTTGGGGTAGTATAGGGAACTATAATGATGGGTTGGGGTAGTATAGTGTACTATAATGATGGATTGGGGTAGTATAGGGTATTATAATGACGGATTGGGGTAGTATAGGGTATTATAATGACGGATTGGGGTAGTACAGGGTATTATAATGACGGATTGGGGTAGTACAGGGTATTATAATGATGGGTTGGGGTAGTATAGTGTATTATAATGATGGGTTGGGGTAGTATAGTGTATTATAATGATGGATTGGGGTAGTATAGGGTATTATAATGATGGATTGGGGAAGTATAGTGTATTATAATGATGGATTGGGGAAGTATAGTGTATTATAATGATGGATTGGGGAAGTATAGTGTATTATAATGATGGGTTGGGGTAGTACAGGGTATTATAATGATGGATTGGGTAGTATAGGGTAGTATAGTGTATTATAATGATGGATTGGGGTAGTATAGGGTACTATAATGATGGATTGGGGTAGTATAGGGTATTATAATGACGGATTGGGGTAGTACAGGGTATTATAATGACGGATTGGGGTAGTATAGGGTACTATAATGATGGATTGGGGTAGTATAGGGTATTATAATGATGGATTGGGGTAGTATAGGGTATTATAATGACGGATTGGGGTAGTATAGGGTATTATAATGACGGATTGGGGTAGTACAGGGTATTATAATGACGGATTGGGGTAGTACAGGGTATTATAATGACGGATTGGGGTAGTACAGGGTATTATAATGACAGATTGGGGTAGTATAGGGTAGTATAGTGTATTATAATGATGGATTGGGGTAGTATAGGGTATTATAATGACAGATTGGGGTAGTATAGGGTAGTATAGTGTATTATAATGATGGATTGGGGTAGTATAGGGTATTATAATGATGGATTGGGGTAGTATAGGGTAGTATAGTGTATTATAATGATGGATTGGGGTAGTATAGTGTATTATAATGATGGATTGGGGTAGTATAGTGTATTATAATGATGGATTGGGGTAGTATAGGGTATTATAATGATGGTTTGGGGTAGTATAGGGTAGTATAGTGTATTATAATGATGGATTGGGGTAGTATAGTGTATTATAATGATGGATTGGGGTAGTATAGTGTATTATAATGATGGATTGGGGTAGTATAGTGTATTATAATGATGGATTGGGGTAGTATAGTGTATTATAATGATGGATTGGGGTAGTACAGGGTATTATAATGACAGATTGGGGTAGCATAATAAGGAGAGGGGGGGGGTCTATGGTGATGGAGGGGGTGACACCCCTGCCCCGAGGGACAGCCTGACCTGATTGGATGACTGGGGAGACAGGCACCGCCCTCCCCCCCATGGACTTGTGATGGTCACAAAGCTGGGACAGTGTACGGGTGGCGATCATTATGATTGCTGCGATCATTCCACACTGCCTACCCCCCAATGTCCCCCCCCCCCCGAACATCACTGCCCGGCCTCACCTGTAAGGTTACATGGAAAATAATGACACTTACTTTCTCTCCGATAGATTAGTGAAGTCGCTGTGGTTGTAGTACTCGGATGATTCCACCTGGAGCGCTGTCCTATCCTGTTCGAAAACAAGAAAGTAGAAGACGCTCCCTCGTCCGAATACTGCCTCAAAATGGCGCTGGTGTCAGGCGAGCGGTTTATGACTCATCCACCAGCACGCGCTGCGCTGTGACGTCCCGCCGATCCACACTGTATGCTGGCACGAGACTCGGCAGCTGAAGAGAGGATTAGGATTTCTCCTCCCTCCAGCCTGCAGGTGGCACAAGAGAGCACCTCTGTGCAGTGAGGGAAGGCTGGCTGTGACATGAGGGGTGCGGAGATCTCCGGAGGAAGAACAGAGGAGGGCCAACCATGTCTTCCCGGTAAGGGGCTGTGTGTGAGAGATCTCCCCTCCCCCTCCTCTGTGTGTCATTTATTATTATTATACACCATTCATATCTCTCCAGTGTGTGACTTTACACTAAGAGCTTACACTCTAATACATGATCTGTCCTGTATACATTCCCCTCTGATCTGTCCTGTGCTATCCTGTATACCTGTCATGTATATATACCCCTCTGATCTGTCCTGAGCTATCCTGTATACCTGTCATGTATATATTCCCATCTGATCTGTCCTGTGCTATCATGTATACCTGTCATGTATATATTCCCATCTGATCTGTCCTGTGCTATCCTGTATACCTGTCATGTATATATTCCCATCTGATCTGTCCTGTGCTATCCTGTATACCTGTCATGTATACATTCCCATCTGATCTGTCCTGTGCTATCCTGTATACCTAGCATGTGTATATACCCCTCTGATCTGTCCTGTGCTATCCTGTATACCTGTCGTGTATATATTCCCCTCTGATCTGTCCTGAGATATCCTGTATACCTGTCATGTGTATATATTCCCCTCTGATCTGTCCTGTGCTATCCTGTATACCTGTCGTGTATATATTCCCCTCTGAGCTATCCTGTATACCTGTCATGTGTATATATACCCCTCTGATCTGTCCTGTGCTATCCTGTATACCTGTCATGTATATATTCCCCTCTGATATGTCCTGTGCTATCCTGTATACCTGTCATGTGTATATACCCCTCTGATCTGTCCTGTGCTATCCTGTATACCTGTCATGTGTATATACCCCTCTGATCTGTCCTGTGCTATCCTGTATACCTGTCATGTATATATTCCCATCTGTCCTGTGCTATCCTGTATACCTGTTGTGTGGTTTTATATATACCCCTCTGATCTGTCCTGTGCTATCCTGTATACCTGTCATGTGTATATATACCCCTCTGATCTGTCCTGAGCTATCCTGTATACCTGTCATGTGTGTATATATACCCCTCTGATCTGTCCTGAGCTATCCTGTATACCTGTCATGTGTGTATATATACCCCTCTGATCTGTCCTGAGCTATCCTGTATACCTGTCATGTGTATATATTCCCCTCTGATCTGTCCTGTGCTATCCTGTATACCTGTCATGTGTATATATTCCCATCTGATCTGTCCTGTGCTATCCTGTATACCTGTCATGTGTATATATTCCCCTCTGATCTGTCCTGGGCTATCCTGTATACCTGTCATGTGTATATATTCCCATCTGATCTGTCCTGTGCTATCCTGTATACCTGTCATGTGTATATATTCCCATCTGATCTGTCCTGTGCTATCCTGTATACCTGTCATGTGTATATATTCCCCTCTGATCTGTCCTGGGCTATCCTGTATACCTGTCGTGTCGGTTTCAATGCCCCAGCTAAGCCCCTCCCCTGATGACACTGTTGAGCCCGGTGATTGGTCGCTGGGCTGTGTGTAGGAGGCGGGGCTGGGAAGGTCCTATGGAAGTAGTGGGGGAGGGTCACAGATCTCGCCTTGTTATGGACATGCTGGTTCCAGGGCAGTGACTCCTCACCATCCAATCACTGATCTCCCTACAGGCCACAAATGCCGCAAAGTAGATCTTGGTGCGTTTAGCCAGTTTGATGGCGACTAACGCCGCATCCTCCACACAAATCTCCATTCTCAGAGAGGTGTCACATTTCTATCCCTGAAGAGAGAGTCTCCTTTGTGTGCCACAAAAACACCGGATTTCACACCGGATCCCAAACCGCTAAATGTCACCGCCGCTCCAAGCTGGCCGATCGCCAGAAATATTGTGTGAGAAGTTCCTGTGATAGTTAGTGGAGTCATACCGACAATAAGATCTCTCCCCCCCCCCTCCCTCCTGTGCGTCTGATTCCCCCCCCCCTGTGTGTCTGATTCCCCCCCCCCTCCTGTGCGTCTGATTTACCCCCCCCCCCCTCCTGTGCGTCTGATTCCCTCCCCCCCCCTCCTGTGCGTCTGATTCCCCCCCCCCTCCTGTGCGTCTGATTCCACTCCCCCTTCCTGTGCGTCTGATCTCTGCCCCCCCTCCCGCGTGTCTGATATCTGTGCCCCCCCCTTCCGCTTGTCTGATCTCTGTGCCCCCCCTCCTGCGTGTCTGATATCTGTGCCCCCCCTCCGGTGTGTTTGATCTCTGTGACCCCCCCCCCCCCTCCGGCGTGTCTTATCTGTGGCGCCCCCCCTCCGGTGTGTCTGATCTCTGGAACCCCCCCCCTCTAACGCACGCGGCAATACCTCACATATGTGGTTTGAACGGCGCTTACATATGTCGGCGGGACTTACGTGTGTGTGTACGCTTCTGCGTGCGAGCTACTGGGGACAGGGGCATTTTTTTATTTTATTATTGTTTTATTATTTTTTGTAAACATCCCTTGTAATAGGAAAGGTGTGTGACAGGTTTTCTTTATGGCGAGATGGGGGTCAGTAAGACCCCCCCCCCATCTCTCCTCCAGGCTGGAAAGCATTAGATTGTGATTTTTTTTTATCGATCTCATGCTTACTAGCCGCAATCGCGGCTTTGTTTACTTCCAAGTACCCGGGCGTGATGTCATGGCACGGGAGAGCCCGGAGAAGCACCTGATGGCGGCGGGGACGTCCCCACCCGCCGCCTATAAGAATGATCAAGCGGCGGAACTGCCGCTATGATCGTTCTTATGGTGCACAGAATCGCCGGGACGAAAGAATGATATCTGAATGATGCCTCTAGCTGCACCCATCATTCAGATATCACCGCACAAAGCCCAGGACATCATATATGACGCCCACCCGGGATGGGAGATCCCCTGTGTGGACGTCGTATGACTATGTGCGGTAGTGAAGTGGTTAAAAGAATGCAAAATCTTGAGGTACCCCAGGTGAGTAAAGCCCCATACACACCATCAGATTTTCTGCAGATTTTTGTCTTCAGATTTACCAAAACCATATAATATGAGGTCAAACCTTAATTAAGAGTTTCAATTTATATGCAATCAGGCAGGCCCTCGCACTACATGGTTTTGATAAATCTGAAGACCAAATTCTGCAGAAAATCTGATGGTGTGTATGGGGCTTTATACACCTTGTTATGGCGGACACATCAGACACTTTTTTTTTTACACATTTTTGGGACCATTGTCATTTTCACAGCAAAAAGTGGCATAAAAATGCACTAATGACTGTGAAAATTACAATGGAAGTGAAGGGGTTAACCAGGAGGGGGCGCTAAGGGGTTAAGTGTGTCCTAAGGGAGTGATTCTTACTGTAGGGGGGCGTGGCAGGACGTGTGACATCACTGATCGCCATTCCCTATAACAGGGAACAGATGATCAGTGACACTGCCACAGAGAAGAACGGGGAAGGTGTGTTTACACTCGCCTCTCCCCGTTCTTCAGCTCCTAAACACCGGCGGCGATGGGGTCACGGATCTTCGGACCGGGTTGCAAGAGCGCTGCAGGCGACGCTCGCGTGACCAATGGCTGAACAATTAAAGGGCAACGTACCTGTGCCCAGCCGTGCCATTCTACCGACGTATATCGGCGTTAGGCGGTCCTTAAGTGGTTAGTTTTATAGTATATTTTATGTCATTACCATGACCTTCTCAAGAAAGAAAAATCGCACTCCTGATGTGTCTCATATGTGAGAATTATTTGTTGTTTGTACCCTTTGTAGGGCCAGGAAAATGTCCTTATTTTTTTTATTTATTATTAGTTAAAGAAAAATCCTTCTTTATATTGACTGAATATTTATTTATTACTACCAAAAAATACCACCAAATTAAAAAAAAAAAAAAATTCCCACTCCTGATGCTCATGAGCAGGGGTCGAAAAGTACCGGCCCGCGGACCGGTTATAAATGGCCTGAAGGCAGGGGGGGGGGTAGATCTGTGCCCTGAGGGTTAATAATGCGTTTGCTGACACCAGTGCTGGGGGTTAATAATGCGTTTGCTGGGGGTTAAAGCGGGAGTTCACCCGAAAAAGTTTTTTAACACTAGATTGGGCCTAATTACGGGAAGCAGAATCGGGTGTTTTGTTTAAAATCAATGCAGTACTTACCGTTTTACAGATAGATGTTCTCCGCCGCTTCCGGGTATGGGCTGCGGGACTGGGCGTTCCTATTTGATTGACAGCCTTCCGACGGTCGCATACAGCGCGTCACGAGTTGCCGACGACGGTGCGGCTCTATACGGCGCCTGCGCACCGACGTTCGGCTACTTTCGGAAACTGGTGACGTGCTGTATGCGACGGTCGGAAGGCTGTCAATCAAATAGGAACGCCCAGTCCCGCAGCCCATACCCGGAAGCGGCGGAGAGCATCTATCTGTAAAATGGTAAGTACTGCATTGATTTTAAACAAAACACCCGATTCTGCTTCCCGTAATTAGGCCCAATCTAGTGTTAAAAATAGATTTTTTTGGGTGAACCTCCACTTTAATAATGCGTCTGCTGACACCAGTGCTGGGGGTTAATGATGCGTTTGCTGACACCAGTGCTGTGTGTGTGTGTGTGTGTGGTGGATAGTGTAGTTTGTGTAGTAGTCAGTATAAGAATCGGGTAGGTTAGTGTAGTGGTCAGTGTGTGTAGTGTGGTGTGTATTGGTCTGTGGGTAGAGTATTGTGTAGCGGTCAGTGTGGTGTATAGTGTAGTGGTCAGTATAGGCATCAGGTAGGTCAATGTGGTCAGTGTATAGTATAGTGGGTAGTGTAGTGGTCAGTATAGGAATCAGGTGATGTGTAGTGGTCAGTGTATAGTGTATTGTATAGGAATCAGGTAGGTCAGTGTGTAGTGTAGTGGTTAGTGTGTAGTATAGTGGTCAGCAGGGGTCGACAATATCCGGGCGACAGGTCGTAATTGCGACAAATTGTGACCTGGCGCCCGCGGCTTCGCGGCCTCAATTACCGGCTGCCGCGGGCCCACCGCAATCGCGTATCTCCGTGCGCCCCCACCTCGTGATCGCCTTGTGAAGTCCCAAGCTCTTCCTTCTGTGAGCTGGTGCCATCTGGTGGTGGCCGTTGGCATTACAAGTTAAACAGCAATTCATTTTTCACTATTTTCACTGCCATCTCCTTCCCTCTAATTAGAACCCCCAAACATTATATATTTTTAATTCTAACACCCTAGAGAATAAAATGGCGATCGTTGCAATACTTTCTGTCACGCCGTATTTGCGCAGCGGTCTTACAAGCGCACTTTTTTGGGGAAAAAATAAACTTTTTTTTTTTTTTATTAAAAAATAAGACAACCGTAAAGTTATCACAAAATTGTGAAAGACAATGTTACGCCGAGTAAATTGATACCCAACATGTCACGCTTCAAAATTGCATCCGCTCGTGGAATGCCGACAAACATTTACCCTTTAAAATCTCCATAGGCGACGTTTAAAAAATTCTACAGGTTGCATGTTTTCAGTTACAGAGGAGGTCTAGAGCTAGAATGATTGCTCTCGCTCTAACGATCGCGGCGATACCTCACGTGTGGTTTGAATACCGTTTACATATGCGAGCGCTACTCACGTTAGCTCATCGGGACGGGGTGCGTTTTCTGGCTCCTAATTTTTTTTTTAGCTGGCTCCTAGATTCCAAGCAAATTTGTCAAAGCCTGGTGGTCAGTATAGGAATCGGGTAGGTTAGTGTGGTGTGGTCGCTTGTAGGAATCAGGTAGGTTAGTGTAAGCAATGAGATAGGTCAGTGTATTGTGTAGTGGTCAGTATAGGAATCGGGTAGGTTAGTGTAAGGGTCAGTATGGTGTGTGTAGTGTAGTGGTCAATATAGGAGTCGGGTGATGTGTAGTGTAGTGGTCGGTGGATAGTGTATTGTATAGGAATCGGGTAGGTCAGTGTGTACAGTAGTGTTCGATGTTGGTGTAAGGAATGAAAGGTCGATGTATTGTGTAGTGGTCAGTATAGGAATCGGGTAGGTCGGTGTAGTGGTTGATTGTAGGAATCAGGTAGGTTAGTGTAAGGGTCAGTGTAGTGGTCAGTATAGGAATCAGGTAGGTTAGTGTGTCACTATAGGAACCATGTAGGTCAGTATAGGAATCGGGTAGATTAGTGGTCAGGTAGGTTGGTGTAGGGATCAGGTAGGTCAGTACTATTGTAGGAAGGAAAGGGACTCGGGGAGTGCGAAAGTCCTTGCCCCGGGCGCTGACAACCCACGCTACGCCATTGCCTCCACCTATCATCAGAATGCATGTGCTTCCACTGTGGAGTCACTTATAAGTTGGTGATGGGGACTACAGATACCAGGGTGCCTTGACAAGGCTCTGTAGCTTACGCATGCATTTAAAAATGTGTGCAGACTAAAGCCCGGTTTTTAATGCATACTGTTAGACGGGTTGATTTGGTTGTCTGCGAGCTGGTCGGTAAGTAAGCTTGTGTTTTTTTTTTTCTTTGCCCTGTTTATAATGGTGGTGATGTCAGGACTGTGATAGTGTGTCGGACAATCTGACAGTAACTGAAACTGGGTGGGAACTGACTGACATCACCAGTGGCACTAATACAGTGATCGGTGATGATACTATGCACTGTGACTGTACTAATGACACTGGCTGGGAAGGGGTTAACCTCTCTGAGTAATCACAGGGTTTAGAGTGTGCCTAAGCAGTGTTAATGTGTGTATTATGTGCTACTTTTTACTAAATATCTTTTTGTTCCTTCTCCTTGCGGGCGCTGTACCCACAAGAGGCCAGCGACGTACAGGTACATGGTGTCTTTAGGAGCCGCCTGTCCACAGTACAAAGCGGGTGGGCAGTCCTAAAGAGGTGATTACAAAGACATTTTAGACAACTCTGCACTCCTAACCTTGTGGTAACAGTTTGGGGAAGGCCATTGTCTGGTCCAGCATGACTGTACCCCTGTGTACAATGCCAGCTTCATGAAGACATGGTTTGGTGTGGAGGAACTTGAGTGTCCTATTCAGAGCCCCGACCTCAACCCCACTGATCACCATTGGGAATTGGAAAGCAGATTGCAAGCCAGGTCGGTTCATCCAACATCACTAACTGTCCTCACAAATGTATTTTGGCTGAATGGGCACACATTTCCACAGGCTTCCTCCACTGGACAACCTTTCCAGAAGAGTGTAGGATGTAATGGCTGTAGGTGGAAACTATGGTTTTGGAATGGGATGACCAACAAGCTCATATAGGTGTGATGACAAGGTGTCCATATAGAATATAAAGAATCAGTTGCTCGATCTCTAACATCAGTCTTTAACACTAAAATATCAGTTTTGGGTGGACTGATCCTTTTAAAGCTGAATTCCAGCTTTTGATATACTTTACATAGTTTTTTGGGGCCAACATGTGAGGCCGTTGGATGTGCGTTATAAACTGTACATAGCTTAGGCTACATACTGCAGCTCTGTGTTCCGGGTTGGAGCCGAGACCTCCCCGTCTCATACCCATAACACAGCAGAGCCTATCTGATTGGTGCTCAGCAGGGGTCAAGTCCTGGGGGGAAAAAGTGTGGGAACTCCCACCCTAGATCCACTCCCCCACCAAAAAAAGAAAAATGATACGCTCATATGCATAATTACTAAACCACACTTTTTTTTTTTTTTTCCGAACATCGGTAATCCTTTATGTTACTGGCCGTTTCCTGTATATGGATTCATCGGGTAGTGTGCGGGTATTTCGTCACTTCCTCGATGCCGCAATGTCTCCTGGGAGCTTTTGTCATTGTTCCCAGGAGACATTGCGGAGGTCTGCCACAAGTTATCGTAGATTTAGGCTTTAACCACTTCCAGCCCAAGGACGTCATATGACGTCCTGGACTTTCAGTGGGGATATCTGAATGATGCCTGCAGCTACAGGCATCATTCAGATATCCATCTCTTCAGCCGGCGAATCTCTGCACCATAAGAATGATCATAGCGGCTGTTCTGCCGCTTGATCGTTCTTATAGGTGGCGGTAGGGGATGCCCCCCCCCCTCCCGCCGCCATCCGGTGCTTCTTCGGGCTCTCCCGTGCCATCGGAGACCCGGAGAAACGATCCGCCGGCGTCCGATGGAAACCATAGAATAGACTGGTGACCAGATGGTCACCAGTCATCTCTACGATCGTCGGAGGCCCGGGCGCGATGTTATGACGTCACGCCTGGGTCCCGGAATGTAAACACAGCCGCAATCGCGGCTGAAAGCATTAGATCAGTGAATTTTTTTTCACGATCTAATGCTTTCCAGCCTGGAGGAGAGATGTGGGGTCTTATTGACCCCGCATCTCTCCCATAAAGAGTACCTGTCACACACATTCCTATTACAAGGGAAGTTTACATTCCTTGTAATAGGAATAAAAGTGATAAAAAAAAAAATAGCAAAAAAAGTGTAAAAATAAAAAGTTGAGTAAAATAAAAAAAAAAATAATAAAACATTTTTTTAAACGCCCCTATCCCCGTTAGCTTGCGCTCAGAAGTAAACACACAGGTAAGTCCCGCCCACATATGTAAACGCCGTTCAAACCACACATGTGAGGTATCGCCGCGTGTGTTAGAGCGCCAGCAACAATTCTAGCACTAGACCTCCTCTGTAACTCTAAATTTGTAACTTGTAAAAAAAAAAATAAGCGCCGCCTATGGAGATTTTTAAGTACTGATGTTTGGCGCCATTCCATGAGTGTGCGCAATTTTAAAGCGTGACATGTTGGGTATCTATTTACTCGGCGTAACTTCATCTTTCACATTATACAAAAAAATTGGGCTAACTTTACTGTTTTGTTATTTTTTAATTCACAAAACCGTTTTCTCCCCCAAAAAAAGGCGTTTGAAAAATTATTGCGCAAATACTGTGGGAGATAAAAAGTTGCAATGGCCGGAATTTTATTCCCTATGGTGTCTGCTAAAAAAACATATATAATGTTTGGGGGTTCTGAGTAATTTTCTAACAAAAAAATTATGATTTATGCATGTAGGAGAGAAGTGCCAAAATAGGCCCGGTATGGAAGTGGTTAAGCAAGTTCTTTCTAAATCCCGCGATAACTTGCGGCAGACCTCCGCAATGTCTCCTGGGAACAATGACAAAAGCTCCCAGGAGACATTGCGGCATCGAGGAAGTGACGGAATACACTACGCGATGAATCCATATACGTGGCTCCCCAAGAAAATTTTGTTTGGGAGCCACGTCGCACGACCGCACATTTGTCAGTTAAAGCGACGCAGTACCGAATCGCAAAAAGTGGCCTGGTCTTTAGCCATCCAAATGGTCTGGGGCTTAAGTGGTTAATGTTACCCCAACATTTCATATTGCTGATTATGTGTCTGTGTAGCCATGTACTTGTGCTAAAAAGAATCCTGTTGCATTGCTTCCTTTGTGTGAAATCCCCGGTGCTCCTTCCAGTTGTCCTCCTTTTCCGATTTCAAATGACATTCTTGTCTCTGTCCTTTTTTTCATTTCAGGTTGCTGAGAAAGTGAAACATTTCTTCAGGATGTACTCCATTAATGGGCACAAAATGACGGCCCTGAGGCCGGCATACCATGCCGAGAGCTACAGCCCTGATGATAACCGGTTTGACCCCTGACCATTGCTGTATGATGCATCGTGGACATCAATTTAATCCGTTTTTCATTTCCATACTAAATGTTGAATATAATTTATTTTTCTACTGACTTGTTTTTTCCTCGGCTACACATAGAAACCAATTGCGGCTTTTTCCTGATGAAGTGGGCGTTGTCCCATGATATGCATAGAGATTACAGTGTCTGTACAAGATGTATTATTTTGCTATTAAGGGTGTGGTCTTTGTGGACCATGGAATCAGGACCATGGGAGGGACATGTCAGTTGCTAAAAGGTACTCCATATTCCCATTGCACACGTTCCTGGAAAAGCTCTCAAGGGATTGGGTGCTGCAGGAACAACCAGCTGGGAACTGGTTCAGAAGTCACAAGGAAAATGTCTGCCAGCACACCATGGATCAACAAGGAAGCGTCCAAGCGATTTGTTTAATGCATGATCACATCAAAAGAGTAGTGCAACGTTTCAGAGTCACATAGGACCCCTTCGTCATGTTACATGCCTGACGAAGGGGTCCTACGCGACTCCAAAATGTTGCATTACTCATTTGATGTGATCATGCATGAAACAATTCGCTTGGATGCATCCTTGGGTTTTTAACCGATGCTTTTGCATACTAACGATCGGTTTTGACCTATCGGTTAGGCGTCCATCGGCTCAATTTTAAAGCAAGTTATCATTTTTTTGACCGAAGGTTAACCACTTGCCGTCGCCGCACCGTCATAATACGTCCACAAGGTGGCTCTCCTAGGCGAGAGCACGTATTATGACGTCCTGCCTTTTAGCCGCCACTAGGGGCGCACGCGCGCCGCCGGAGGCGCGCGCGCTCGCCCCCGACTCCCGTGCGTGTGCCCGGCGGGCGCGATCGCCGCCGGGCACACGCAATCGCTCGGTACAGAGCGGGGAACGGGAGCTGTGTGTGTAAACACACAGCTCTCGTTCCTGTCAGCAGGGGAAATGCTGATTTTCTGTTCATACAATGTATGAACAGAAGATCAGTGTTTCCCCTAGTGAGGCCACCCCCCCCCCCCCCACACAGTAAGAACACACCCAGGCATACTTAACCCCTTCCCCGCCCCCTAGTGTTAACCCCTTCACTGCCAGTGGCATTTTTATAGTAATCTAATGCATTTTTATAGCACTGATCGCTATAAAAATGCCAATGGTCCCAAAAATGTGTCAAAAATGTCCGAAGTGTCCGCCATAATGTCGCAATACCGAAAAAAAAATCGCTGATCGCCGCCATTACTAGTAAAAAAAAATATTAATAAAAATGCCATAAAAATACCCCCTATTTTGTAAACGCTATAACTTTTGCGCAAACCAATCAATAAACGCTTATTGCGATTTTTTTTTTACGAAAAATATGTAGAAGAATACGTATCCGCCTAAACTGAGGAAAAAAAATGTTTTTTTATATATTTTTGGGGGATATTTATTACAGCAAAAAGTAAAAAATATTCATTTTTTTCAAAATTGTCGTTCTATTTTTGTTTATAGCGCAAAAAATAAAAAACGCAGAGGTGATCAAATACTACCAAAAGAAAGCTCTATTTGTGGGAAAAAAAGGACGCCAATTTTGTTTGGGAGCCACGTCGCACGACCTCGCAATTGTCTGTTAAAGCGACGCAGTCCCGAATCGCAAAAAGTACTCTGGTCTTTGGGCAGCAATATGGTCCGGGGGGTAAGTGGTTAAAGAACCTATGGGGCCTACACACGATCGGTTTGGACTGAAGAAAATGGTTCTTCAGACCGTTCTCCTCTGGCGATCCTATCGTGTGTACGAGGCCTAAGCATGTTGATCTGTTAGGCCTCATACACACAGGTATATTAACATACTCTTATCTACACTGGATCTTTCAGGGGATGGCAAAAAGGTAAAAAATTCTGTTTTGGTGCAGAACTATGCAAGTTGATGCAAATTTACAGGCATATGGCCTTGAGAATAAACTCATTCTACTGGCCAGAATATTAATTTATTCTGGGGGCTGGGTGGAGAGATACACACACAAGGTTTTTTACCTAAATTCATAAAATGCAAGTTCAATTAAAGCAATCATTTTTTATTAAAAAAAATCTTCATAGATGGTTTCCTTTATATTTTTTACACTGATTATCATCTATAGTCATTCTGTTTGGGGACTTTTTCACTGTATCTGATACAAATGTATATTTCTGAGCATTGTGTACCTGATATGTGCATGATATATTTATTTTGGAAATATTGATCACAAGAAACAGGAATTTATTATACAGGATTTATATAGCACCAACAAAATTAAGGCAGACATTACAGTTACATTACAATTTAGCACAAGAGGAATCCGAGGGCCCTACTCGTTGGAGCTTAAAATCTAGGTGGGAGGGTAATTAATACAAAAGGTAATAGCTGTGAACACCTGATACACAGTCAGTGGGGCTGATTTTCTAAAACTGGAGAGTACAAAATCTGGTGCAGCTGTGCACGGTAGCCAATCAGCTACAGCTTGTTTAATTAAAGCTGAGCTTTTTAGGCTGGGCTTCTCCTCAATTAGTTTTGCACTCCTGTGACCCGTTTTCAGCGGAGAGCGGTCTGAAGTCCGCTCTTAGCTGACGTCACTGCCATCAGTCGGGGCAGCGCGTCATCACGACTTCCAAGTCGGGATCCGCCAGCTGCCCTGATTGATGGCAGTCTCAGCGAGCTGCTGAGACAGCCTCTCCCCGCCCTTCTACGGCTCAGCTCTCCAATGAGCGTGGAGAAGCAGAGAGGAGAGATGCTGACTGACAGTCGGCAGCTTTCCTCTCAGGGATCTGTGAGAACCGAGCCATCTGCGATGTTCGGTGGCTCGGTTCTCAGTGCACAGACGGCGGGGGACAGCTGGAGCATCGGTCTAATGCTCCATCCACCAAGATAAGTATGAATATAAAATAAAAAGAAAACCATACTTCTTTTTTAAGCTTTGATAAAAAAAAAATGGAAGCCGATTGGTTTCTTTGCAACCAGACTTGCACTTTCCAGTTTTAGTAAATCAACCCCACTGTGTATATGTAAGGATAGTCATGTCACTGGGTTAGGTATATGTAAGGATTTTCAATCACTTTAAGTCAGGTTAATGAGGGCACAAATTATTGACTTTTTCACAGGTTTTTGATCAATAAAAATTTGAAAGACGCTGCATTCACTTACATGGGCTTTTGATGCATGTGCGGTATGCACATGTCATCCAGATAATCTAACGTCATGGTTGGTATCTGGGAGTTAATCTGGACGGGGAGGGATGTTTTTGTTTTATTTTTAGGGATTTTTTTTTATAAAATTTCATACAGCATTGTTTTCAGTGGGTACAGAATTGAAAAACACGAAACGGAGCCTACACATATAGATGTAGCATGCTGATGTTTAGGCAGGGCTGCTATCAAATTTAGTTGCCTTGGCCAATTGTTAGGACATCAATTGATTTCCCCCTAATTCTGGAATTGCTGCACGTTTCTCCTCTGTCACTAGGTGGCATTGTAACTAATAACACAAGGGCAGAGCAAAAACAGATTAGGAATGAATAGGGCATTTCAGCCAATGATCAGGGATTTTCTTGTGTCCCTTGGCCTGCTGGAAGAGCCTATTTATTTGGGTGGAGTCAGGTGATCAGGGTTCTGTGCCACCAAGACGGCTGCCTGTTGTACTGCCCCGGGCTACTAGGCCAGAAACCTAATGCTTCTCCAAGGGACATCTGGCTGCTAGGCTGTCTGAGGGCCTATCCAGAAGCAGGAGAAGCAGCATAGGATTGGGACTGCTGACTTGTAGTCCAACCAGAAGTAACAGTTCTGCTGGCCGGGGAACCAGTTTTGGTCGGAGGTAGGGAAGAAGTTGTCGCCACCAAGGGACCATCCATCTTGCTACCGGAGACCACTGTGAGTAAGCTGAGGCCAGTACCAGAGCAGACTTCTCACCAGCCGGGGGCGGTGAAGAAGTGGGAAAACTTCAGCAAGTGCCAAGTCAGGGACCCAGCAGGACAGCAGACGTGATGCTTGCAGAGCATCAGTGAGTGCCAAGCCAGGGACCTAACGTGTCAGCAGGGGTGAAGTTTGAAGAGTATCTGTAAGTGACAAATCATAGACCCAGCAGGGAAGCGGGGGTAACACTTGAGAAAGATACTGTGTGCTAACAGTGGAAGAGCTCAGGGGATTTAGTGGCTAGTAAAAGAGACTGGGAGCTTGTTAGGTGAAGACCCATAGTGAGTGTTGGTGGGGTAAACTAAGAACTTTTTGTGTTGCAAATAGTTGAATTCAATTGCTACGAGATTGTTGCCATAGGAGACAGCGGCCCTACCTATACAGAAGTGGTGTCCAGCAGGAGGACTTCACCTGTATAGCTGTCTGCTTATAGAAGTCTCATGCCGCGTACACATGACCGTTTTTCGGGTTTGTAAAAATTAAAATTTTTAATGGTCTAGAAAAAAACGTTTTTTTTCAACCTGATCGTTTAAAACGGCCTTGCCTACACACGATCGTGAAAAAATGCTCTAGCAAAGCGCGGTGACGTACAACGGCACTATAAAGGGGAAGTTCCATGCGGATGGTGCCACCCTTGGGGCTGGTTTTGCTGATTCACGCTTTGCAGTCTTCGTGCTTTTCAGTCTGTTACAGCGTGATGAATGTGCTATCTCCATTACGAACACTAGTTTTACCAGAACGAGCGCTCCCATCTCATAACTTGCTTCTGAGCATGCACGTTTTTTTCACACCGTTAAAGCCCACACACGACAATTTTTTACAATGTTAAAAACGACAGCGTTAAAAACGACGTGAAAAATAAGAGCATGTTTTAAATTTCATTGCCCATTTTTTACATTGTGAAAAATGCTCTGGAGCCCACACACGATCGTTTTTAATGACATAAAAAAAACGTAATTTTTTACAACCCGAAAAACGGTCGTGTGTGAGTCTGCCAATTATCTTTGAATCTACCTAAGGGTGTCCTGGCCCTAACCCTCTCTCCCACAGTTCTGTTTAAGAGACAATAAATCTCTGCGTTCAAAAAGTGTCTGGCGCCCACCTGTTCATCTTGCATTACACCCACCATGCCTTGTAGCGCACTCTTCACAGAAGCATGTCAGCTGTCTCTAACTCTGGAGGTCACCATTAGGCCTCAAGTGGCCCGGGACTTTTTCTACATACTGATCAAATTGAATTGCTTTCATGTACATACTTAGTAATTACACATTACAACGAAGCATTTAAAACATTTGGACAATATTAGTTACATCCAGATGATTTACATGGTCATCTAAAAACAAACACTTAAATTACTACATGTTCCCATTCATTTATTTTTTGGGAGGATTTAAGACTTCTTCTTCTTCTTGGTTGTGGCTCTTGACTAGTAGTTGAGTTTTGCACATACTAAGTGTGGCAAAGGGAATAAAAGGAACCCAGTGCCAGGCTTAACACTTATATCCTCTCTGGAGACTCCTGAAGGTGGGTAGAAAGTAAAAGTTTGCAGAAGGCCAGTAAAAAACAGGAAAAGTTCCATTTTGGCTAAACTTTCACCAACACAAACTCTTCTTCCTGGGGGAACAAAGTCAACTCAGTATGACAAAATTTATACTTAGCCACTGTTTTGCAGTCTGGAAATAAAAGAATTAGAACTAAATTAATAGCTGGAATGGTGTGGTAGAGGTAAGCCGGACCCCATGGTACATGTACTCCAACAACCAAACTGTGATGTGGATGGCTACTAGATACCTAGCAGCTGTGCAAAAACACACTGAAAGCTACATAATGGGTCATCACGCTTTAAACTATTTATCCACACCTTACCGATGAATTGGCCTTTGTTAGTGCCACAAAGTATGTTGATGGTGGTGTATACATGCATTACATAATCAATGAAGACCAGTCCTTGATGTAAAAGCTTCACTCAAGCATTCTCTTCCACACAGGTGCCTCTGCAATTAATACCCATTTTTTTGGGGGCTTGTTTTTCACACATATCCCTCATTGGGATCCAACCACTTTCCCAGCACACGATTATCTGAAAACCCACCTCAATGAGCATCGAGAGTGACCTATATCTGTGTGGAGACAGAAATACCCTGCTGACCTGACTATCCGGTTTTTGTGACCCCTTCCTAATTGGGTGTCCTGCAACCCTACCAATGCATTAGTCCTATATTACTTTTTTGATGTATACAAATCAGTACGACTGAAACCCAAATACTACATTTAGAATGCTCTCCTGGGACTTTATGCCATTTTTTCTCTTGTTCAGGCTTCACACTTCAGAGTTTTCTTATAGTAAAATTTATAATTTGGCAATAATCCAATGTGCTTTCTTGGAATGTACTTCAAATTTAGGAGAAACAATAGCATGGCAGACAAGGGGAACCGCCGGGAATCCCGGCAGGAAAAAAGAGAACATGTTCTTTATTTTCCTGCCGGGATTCCCAGCGTTTTTTGTCTCTGCAGTTTTCCAATGATAAACACTGTGAGGCAGTGCCAATGGAGCATACACACGGCCAGGATTCCCGACCAAAGCTCTCATGGCAGTTTTCCTGTCGGGAAACCCGGCCGTGTCTAGGGGTAATGCAGGACATCAGCGCTGACAGATCAGCGGGACACAGCATCGAAGGAGGAGCGGCGGCGGCAGGAGAGGAAGAAGAACACCGGACAAAGAAGACAGAAGAACAATGTACCCCATACTCATTCACATAAGGGGAGCCGGGATCTGGGGGCAGCCAGCGACAACCACCGGGCAAGGGTTGTCGGGAAGAGGCCCTTGTCTCCATCAACATGGGGCAAGGTGCTTTGGGGTGGTAGGGCGCAGAGCCGCCCTGCCCCAAAGCACCATGTTGAGAGCATGCGGCCTGGTATGGTTCAGGAGGGGGGGCACTTGTTCGTCCCCTCCCTTTCCTGACCTACCGGGCTGCATGCTCGGATAAGGGTCTGGTATGGATTTTGGAGGAACACCCACCCAATTTATTTTAAATTTTGGTGTGGGGGGTGTCCCCTCTGAATCCATACTAGACCCTATGGTGTATTTAGGTTTTGTGCTGCCCTAGGCCTGACTAAACTCGTACAACCCCTAATATAAATATGATCCACCCCTTCCTGTCAAGGTACACCCCTTCCTGTCAAGGTACACCCCTTCCTGTTTAAGACCTGCCCTGAGATTTTCCAGTGGGGACACTCCTTCTGAGGGCCTTGGGGGGGGACCCTTAATCTGCAGAGATTTCCTCTCACTTCCTGTTTGGCTTTGAGGCAGGAAATAAGAGAAACTTTACTCTATCCAAAATGAAAAAAAAAAGTGTTGCTTAAAGTTTCACTGATGGGCACCGATAAGGCGGCACTGACGGGCACTGATAAGGCTGAGATGGCACCAATGAGGTGGCACTGCTAAATTTATGGAGGACTAAGAGGATATAACCATGCCAGTGGTGCAGCAGAAAACATATAGCACAGTGAGGAATGTATGTGGTCCAGACAGTGAGCAAAGGAAGGATTGGGGGCAGGAACAAATAAATCCATCTGTTTATTTTTCTCATCAGCAATCAACAGAAATAAAATGAAGATTCCATAATATGTACAACTGACACAAGCAAAGGATTGCAGGAGAGTCCTACTACCTACCTGACAGGCATAGGTGACCATGTCAGTGTCCCTTGTGTCCCCACCATCCCTATCATACCAGCAGCAGTATGGCCGCTTTATGGGGGCGCCAGACCGATTTGTCTTGCAGCCCAGTCCACCTCATAAAACTGGTGCTGCACTAAAAGTGTAGCGAAAGTTGGCGGGGACTCTTTTCATGCTGCCCCCCTGCAAAGTGCTGCCCTAGGCCTGGGACATTGCTTTACCTGCCCATGCCATTCTGCCGATGTATATGTACGTGAGTCAGTCGGCAAGTGGTTAATAGTGCCCATCCGTCCCTTAATACTCAACTGAGTCCAATTTCGATCCAGCGCTATGCATGTCTGCAGCAGTTCTTCTCCACTCTCCCCGCTCTCACAGGCTTGGCTTAGAGCATTGGGAGCCATTGGCTCCAGCTGCTGTCAGTCAAAAGCTGTGAGCATAGCTCAGGGGCGGGGCCTAGTCCCACGGTCATTGTGTGATTGTCAATTAAGCTTTTCATATTGATGTAACAATTTAAAATAAACAGCGCACCCAACCAGCTTATAGTGACATTTCTTTGGGTGTTGATTTATTTAAACACATTTTAGAGTGTTGCTTTCTCTGAGAGTCACAATTCTTTTCACTGTGTGTCATTTAATAGTCACCAAGTGCAGATTTTTTTTTTACACAATCGACAAAGACAGTGAGGCTCCGGATCAAGCACACACAAGTGCCCCATAGCAGACAAGGGGGAGGAGCCAGGAGGGCCAACGGGGGACCTGAGAAGAGGAGGATCAGGGCTGCTCTGTGCAAAACCATTACGCAGAGCAGATAAGTATAACATCTTTATTATTTTAATGAAAAAAATGTACAGCTTTACAGTCACTTTAAGAAGCAAGAGATCTTAAAATTGAGAATTTTACAATTATATTGGAGACTAGAGAAAGGCTTGATACTAGAGTTGAGCGGACACCTGGATGTTCGGATTCGGGTCCGAACCCGAACTTTAAAAAAAAAAGTTCGGGTTCGGGAACCCGAACCCCATTGTAGTCAATGGGACACAGACTTTTAGGGAAAAAAATACACGGAGGTCCCCGCAAATTCAATAACCAGACCCTTTAGGTCTGGTATGGATATTAAGGGGAACCCCGCCGTCAATTAAAAAAAAAAAATGACGTGCGGTTCCCCCTAAATATCCATAACCAGACCCTTCAGGTCTGGTATGGATATTAAGGGGAACCCCACCGTCAATTTAAAAAAAAAAATGACATGCGGTTCCCCCTAAATATCCATAACCAGACCCATTATCCGAGCACGTTGACCTGGCCGGCCGCAGAAAAGAGGGGGGGACAGAGTGCGGCCCCCCCCTCCTGAACCGCACCAGGCCACATGCCCTCAACATGGGGAGGATGTCCCCATGTTGATGGGGACAAGGGTCTCATCCCCACACCCCTTGCCCGGTGGTTGTGGGGGTATGCGGGCGGGAGGTTTATCAGAATCTGGAAGACCCCTTTAACAAAGGGGACCCCCAGATCCTGACCCCCCCCCCTGTGTGAAATGGTAGAGGTACAATGTACCCCATTACCATTTCACAAAGGAAGTGTAAAGTCTTGTAAAAAAACACACTGACACCGCAGAAAAAAGTCCTTTATTAATAAAAAGAAAAAAACTCCAGCGGTGATAATCCACTCGTTCCCGGCTTCCTGCGTTGTCCTGATCCAGCGACGGCTGCGGGTGATCTCCAGCGATGAGAAGATCCTGCGACGGGTGATCTCCGCTCCAGCGATGAGAAGATCCATCCATCCAGCGCAGCATCGCCGACCTCCTCTCATCGCTGGACACAGCCCAGCGAATGACGCGACTGCAGCTGTGACATTACTTATATAGAGGAGGCAGGGCCACCCGTCACGTGACGCCGCCCCCTCTGACGTACCCTCTGCTACGTCACTGGGGAAGCCCATAGTCTTTCCTCTTCCTGGGCTTCCCCAGTGACGTAGCAGAGGGTACGTCAGAGGGGGCGGGGTCACGTGACGAGTGGCCCTGCCTCCTCTATATAAGTAATGTCACAGCTTCAGCCGCTCATTCGCTGGGCTGTGTCCAGCGGTGAGAGGAGGTCGGCGATGCTGCAGCGCTGGATGGATGGATCTTCTTCTCATCGCTGGAGCGGAGATCACCCGTCGCAGGATCTTCTCATCGCTGGAGATCACCCGCAGCCGTCGCTGGATCAGGACAACGCAGGAAGCCGGGAATGAGTGGATTATCACCGCTGGATTTTTTTTCTTTTTCTTTTATTAATAAAGGACTTTATTCTACGGTGTCAGTGTGTTTTTTTACAAGACTTTACACTTCCTTCGTGAAATGGTAGGGGTACAGTGTACCCCATTACCATTTCACACAGGGGGGGGGGGTCAGGATCTGGGGGTCCCCTTTGTTAAAGGGGTCTTCCAGATTCTGATAAACCTCCCGCCCGCATACCCCCACAACCACCGGGCAAGGGTTGTGGGGATGAGACCCTTGTCCCCATCAACATGGGGACATCCTCCCCATGTTGAGGGCATGTGGCCTGGTGCTGTTCAGGAGAGGGGGGGGGCCGCACTCTGTCCCCCCCCCCCCTCTTTTCTGCGGCCGGCCAGGTCAACGTGCTCGGATAACGGGTCTGGTTATGGATATTTAGGGGGAACCGCACGTAATTTTTTTTTTTAATTGACGGCGGGGTTCCCCTTAATATCCATACCAGACCTAAAGGGTCTGGTTATTGAATTTGCGGGGACCTCCGCGCATTTTTTTTCCCGAACTCCGATCCCGGACCCGAACTTTTTTCAATTATTCGGGTTCGGGAAAAACCTAAAGTCCGTACCGAACCCGAACTTTACAGTTCGGGTTCGCTCAACCCTACTTGATACTGAAGTATAGATTTTGAGGGCAGAAAAACACTTTTTCTGAATAGAGCAGATACTCTAGCCCTGGATAACAGGGACGAATTCCCTATATATTTGGTGAGGGGAATGTGTAGGAAACTAGGAATATAACATTTATAAAAAAAATGTATATAAAATTCCCTGTAAACGTATTAAGCCGGATTCACATACATCGGCGCATATTTATGCCGGCGTAGCGTATCTCTTTTACGCTACGCACAGATGCAAGCACTGGATTCACAAAGCACTCGCTCCGACTCGCTGTTAAAGATACGCTGGGTTTCCTCTGCGTAAGCCTGCGTAGGTGGAAGTGGGCGTGAGCCATGTTAATGAGGCGTGACCCCATGCAAATGATGGGCCAAGCGTCATAGAAGTACTTAAAATGAACGGCGCATGCGCCGTCCCGTAAACGTATCCCTGTGCGCATGCTCAGAATCACGTCGGAATTACTTCCTAAGATACGACGGATCACTGCCTACGACGTGAACGTAACCTACGCGCAGCCCTATTCACGTACTACCTAAACGACGTAAAATACGACGGCTGTGTTCCCTGGTCCATACCTTAGCATGACTTGCGCCTCCTATATGGGGAATAACTTTACGCCGGACGTACGACTTACGCAAACTGCGTATATTATGCGCCGGGCGCAAGTACGTTCGTGAATCGGCGTATCTCCCTCATTTGCATATGTGCATAGAAAATCAATGGGAGCGGAAAATGCGCCCAGCGTAAATATGCGCCCAAGATACGACGGCGTAGGATAGTTACGTCGGTCGTAGGAAGCCTATTTTCAGGCGTATCTAGTTATATGGGCACGGCGCACACATACGATGGCGCACATTTACACTTACGCGGCGTATCTCGAAATACGTTGGCGTAAGTGCTTTGTGAATCCGGGCGTTTCCTAGTTAAGAGGAATGTTTCATTACAGGATTTAATCGTATATCCTGTTCTTGGGGTGAAGCTAGAAGACCCCTGATATCTTCATTGAGAGGACCTTGTTGTCACTACTGTCACATTAGGGGCTTGTCAGTACATACATATATACAGTACATGGTTAGGACAAATGTTAATACATAAACACATATTACACATCCCTATACACACCAGAAGAGGAAGAAGTAGCCATAGAGCCTCTTCCAGCCTTGCAAATGTGGCCTGTGCATCCAAGAGGTAATGAGCCCCAGTCATGAAAGGATTAAATAAAAGAGGAAGCAATTCAAATGTAAATATATCACATTTTTATTGTGTGTTCATGAAAGTATAATTATGGATCTATACACATTTTTTCCTGTTCCAACTATATATACTCTGAATAAACCAAGAGTCCTTTGGTAAAATCAATTGGCCAGAAGTGAAGATCTAGTGATCCTCTCACCCATTCGCTGACACACTTTTGACCAAGAGATTGCAAGCCTGCCCACCACGCCAAGGTAGACTCTTCTAGGGCAGGATCTACACTAACTACACTAAGCTACCCTACTGGATGCTAGTCATCCTTTTTCTAATGTTGGGTGTATGTATGTAGTAGGCCTCATCCTATAATCTGTGTGTGCGTTCTACTCTCTCCTAATATGGTTGTGTGTGTGTGCGCGCATCTCTCTAAAGCATGGACCAGTCAGTCAGTTTATGTACATCTGGATGTGTGTTAGTGTAGGTTAGTGCATGCCAGTGCAGTGTGTGTCAGTAAATAAACGTTCATCAGTAATTACCAGAAATAAAATGAAGATTATTTAATATGTAAAACTGATACAAGCAAAGGATTGCAGGAGAGTCCTACTACCTACCTGTCAGGTATAGGTGACCATGTCAGTGTCCCTTGTGTCTGCACCATCATACCGGCAGTAGTGCGGCTGCTTTATGGGGGCACCAGACCGATTTGTCTTGCGGCCCAGTCCACCTCATAAGACTGGCACTACACTAAAAGTGTAGCACAAGCCGACGGGGACTCTTTCCATGCTGCCCCCCCCTGAAAAGTGGAGTGTTCACCTGAGAGGTATTAGCTCAATTAGAGTGAAGCGACTCCTTCTCTGTAGTAGTAGTCTGGAGTGTTCACCTGAGAGGTGTTAGTTCAATCAGGTGAAGTGACTCCTTTTCGGTAATAATAGTCTGGAGTATTCACCTGAGAGGTGTTAGTTCAATCAGGTAAAGTGACTCCTTTTCGGTAATAATAGTCTGGAGTGTTCACCTGAGGCCGTTTTCATCAGTTCACCGCTGAAGCAGACCGATGTTCTGATGTGCGTACACACCATCAGTTTCAAAACCCGATCGGGTCAGAACGCGGTGACGTAAAACACACGACGTGCTGAAAAAAACTAAGTTCAATGCTTCCAAGCATGCGTCGACTTGATTCTGAGCATGCACGCGTTTTGAACCAATGCTTTTGTGTACCAACCATCGGTTTTGACCGATGGTCAGTCGTCCATCGGTTCGATTTTAAAGCAAGTTCTAAAACTTTGGTCTGAAGGACAGAAGTCCAATGGGCCGTACACACGGTTGGTTTGGACCGATAAAACTGGACTTCGGTCCGTTTTCATCGGTTTGGACCGGTCGTGTGTACGCGGCCTGACAGGTGTTAGTTCAATCAGGTGAAGCGACTCCCTTTCGGTAATAATAGCCTGGAGTGTTCATCTGAGAGGTGTTAGTTCAATCAGGTGACGCGACTCCTTTTCGGTAATAATAGTCTGGAGTGTTCATCTGAGAGGTGTTAGCTCAATCAGGTGATGCGACTCCTTTTCGGTAATAATAGCCTGGAGTGTTCACCTGAGAGGTGTTAGTTCAATCAGGTGAAGTGACTCCTTTTCGGTAATAATAGTCTGGAGTGTTCATCTGAGAGGTGTTAGTTCAATCAGGTGAAGTGACTCCTTTTCGGTAATAATGGTCTGGAGTGTTCACCTGAGAGGTGTTAGTTCAATCAGGTGATGCGACTCCTTTTCTGTAGTAATGGTCAAGAATATTTTTTTTTGTCTAGACATCATCTACTGTAAGCAGAAAATGTACATGTTGGTATACATTACCCCATGATGTTTTCAGGGGATCTGAAAGAGATTAATATACATTCCGGAAAACCTGGATGGGGGCTCCATTTTCATCAATGCCCACGACAGCAATAATGATCAGACCGCCTTCATGTGGAGCCACGTACCAACTTGGAATAAATGTTCGGCACACGGGACAAGTCGGGCTTTGGTCAAGCCACCTGTGGATACAAGGAGAGTGGAACCTGTGAGTACAGTTTATTTCTATAGAGTCCTCTGCACCATACTCACAGAGGCAAATGGAACAGGTAGGCTGCTCCATTGCCGGTGGTCTCGGAGGCGCTGGGTGCTGATCCCTGGCGGCGTCCACCATTGCCGGTGGTCTCGGAGGCGCTGGGTGCTGATCCCTGGCGGCGTCCTCCATTGCCGGTGGTCTCGGAGGCGCTGGGTGCTGATCCCTGGCGGCGTCCTCCATTGCCGGTGGTCTCAGAGGCACTGGGTGCTGATCCCTGGCAGCGTCCTCCATTGCCGGTGGTCTCAGAGGCACTGGGTGCTGATCCCTGGCAGCGTCCTCCATTGCCGGTGGTCTCAGAGGCACTGGGTGCTGATCCCTGGCGGCGTCCTCCATTGCCGGTGGTCTCAGAGGCACTGGGTGCTGATCCCTGGCCGCGTCCTCTCTTCTCCTCCGAAGCTGTCCTCTCGTCCGGTGGGCGATCGGATCCACTCCTCCCTCCTGGTGCGATCGCCTTCCACTTGCCCGGCGTCGAGAAGGACGTGGCATCTTAATGCCGCTGTACCTGAAAAAGAAAACAAAAACAAAAAAAATTATTAATATAAAATATACAATAATAATAATAATAATAATAATATGATAATGGAAATATATTTGAATTAAAATGCTAATAATCGCAGGAAACACAATGTGACTCGATCAGCTCCCAGTGCAGGAATGATATGAAACAACTTCAGCCCACTATGACATCACACATCTCATACCAACTTTTCAGGCCGGACACTGACTGGGAATACCTTGGTCATGTAACACTGTAGCCAAATAAATGTTATATAATTTTAAAGATTTTACATACAATTAAACTGTACTATGGTTATTTAAATGGCTGGGTATGTTGAGCATAATTCTCAGTATCTGTTCTTATTCTGTATGTATCAACCCTACACAGTACAACTTCTCTTGTCCTGTATGCCGAGTGCAATTCTCGGTATCAGTTCTTATTCTGTATGTATGGACCTTGCACAGTACCACTTCTCTTATTCTGTATGCTGGGTGTAATTCTTAATAACTTATTATTGTAGGCGACTTCATACTGCGTCACTGAATGATCCTGAGCAGGGCCGCCATCAGGGTTGGACCACGGTTCTCCTGTAGGGGGCCCGGACAGCAGGCGAATCAGACGGTGGGGTGATTAAGAGTAATTGCAGAACAATGTTCTGTGCTCCTCTCTGCAGCAACTTAAAGCGGGGTTCCACCTGCAATTTATTTATTTTTTAAGTCACCAGCTACAAACACTGCAGCTGCTGACTTTTAATAAGGACACTTACCTGTCCTAGGCGCCTGCGATGTCGGCCCCCTGAGGCCGATCCCTCGATCGTGGCATTTCCTGGCGCCGCCATCCTCACTAAGGGAAACAGGTAGTGGAGCCTTGCGGCTTCACTGCCCGTTTCCTACTGGACATGCGTGAGTCACGCGGTGCCGTATGAATGGGCGGCTGATCTCTGGGATACACACAGTTCCCAGAAGGCAGCGCGCACCATTCCCCAGAAGACAACGCAAGGATGAAGACCAGCCGCGGACTAGGAAGAGGCAGATTAGGAAGATCCGCCTAGCAACCGCAATTTCTGGTAAGTAAAACATTTTTATTTTCTATTTTTTTTTCTTTTTTTTTGTGGCATTTTGGTGTAATTTTTTTTTTTCACATGCAGAAGTGAACGCATACGTAAGTCCCCGCCCACATATGAAAATGGTGTTCAAACCACACATGTGAGGTATCGCTACGAATGTTAGAGCGAGAGCAATAATTGTTGCCCTAGACCTCCTCTGTAACTCAAAACATGTAACCAGTAAAAAAAAAAAAAATTAAGCGTCGCCTATGGGGATTTTTAAGTAGCGAAATTTGGCGCCATTCCACGAGCATGTGCAATTTTGAAGGGCGACGTGTTAGGTATCTGTTTACTCACTCGGCGTAACTTCATCTTTCACATTATGCAAAAACATTGGGCCAACTTTACGGTTTTGTTCTTTAAGCACAAAACGTCACCCCCCCCCCAAAAAAACATGTTAGAAAATTGCTGCGCAAATACCGTGCGAGATAAAATGTGAGAGCACCGAAAGCTGAGAATTGGTCTGGTTAGGAAGGGGGTTTAAGTGCTTAACACTTTCCCTGCCGAGTCATTGTAAAATTATTATTGCTCGGGACCTGGTGCGCGTGCCCGGCGGCCGCGATGTCCGCCGTGCACCCGCGACTGCCCGCAATCATGGCAGGACCATGGATCTATGTGTGTAAAAACACAGATCCATGTCCTGTCAGCGGTGAGGAGACCTATGTGTGCTCCCAGTAAAGAGGAACACACATCGGTCTCCTCCCCTTGTGAGTCCCCTCCCCCCTACAGTTAGAACACACTTTAGGAAACATATTAACCCCTTCAGCGCCCCCTAGTGTTAACCCCTTTCCTGCCAGTCAAATTTACACAGTAATCAGTGCAGTTTTATAGCACTAATCTGTATGTAAAAATGTGATGGTCAAAATGTGTCAAGCCGATATGTCCGCCGCAATGTCACGGTCACAATAAAAATCGCAGATCGCCGCCATTACTAGTAGAAAAAAAAAAAATTATGCCATAATTATATTCCGTATTTTGTAGATGCTAGAACTTTTGCGCAAACCGATCAAATACGCTTATTGCGATATTTTTTTACCAAAAATATGTAGAAGAATACGTATCGGCCTAAACTGAGGAAAGAAATTTTTTTTTTTTTTTAATTATGACATTTATTAAATCAAAAAGTAATTACAAGATATTGTGTTTTTTTCAAAATTGTCGCTCTTCTTTTGTTTATAGCACAAAAAATAAATCCCGCAGAGGTGATCAAATACCACCAAAATAAAGCTCTATTTGTGGGAAAAAAAGGGCGTCAATTTTGTTTGAGAGCCACGTCGCACGACCGTGCAATTGTCATCTAAAATCGCTGACTATGCTGAAGGGGGTGAAAATGCCCTGTATGGAAGTGGTTAATGACCAGGCCATTTTTTGCGATACGTAACTGCGTCACTTTAACTGACAATTGCGCAGTTGTGCGACGCTGTACACAAACAAAATTAATATCCTTTTTTTCCAACAAACAGAGCTTTCTTTTGGTGGTATTTAATCACCTCTGAGGTTTTTATTTGTGTCAATTTTGAAACAAAAACAATATTTCTTACTTTTTGCTATAATAAATATCCCCAATTTTTTTTTTAAAAAAAAACAAACTTTTTCATCAATTTAGGACAATATATTTTCTTCTACATATTTTTGTTGAAAAAAACAAAGAAAAACAAGGCATTCCCAGCGCAGTCCCTGTAAAAGGAATAAAAGTAAAAATTTTAAATACAGTGTAAAAAATTCTAATAAGTAAAATAAAAAAATTTAAACTCACTCCAACCCGCCAAGATCGCGTGCAGAAGCGAACGCATACGTGAGCAGCGCTGCATATGAAACCACACATGTGAGGTATTGCTGCAATCATTAGAGCGAGAGCAATAATTCTAGCCCTAGACCTCCTCTGTATTTCAAAACATACAACCTGTAGAATTTTTTAAATGTCGCCTATGGAGCGGGCGCAACTTTGAAGCGTGGCATGTTGGGTATCAATTTACTCGGCGTAACATTATCTTTCTTAATATAAAAAAAAAAAAATTGGGCTAACGTTACTGTTGTCTTATTTTTTAATTGAAAAAAGTAATTTCTTTCCCCCAAAAAAGTGCGCTTGTGTAGCAGCCCCTGCTCCCAAAGATGGGGGCGCTATTTTAAATTGATGGGATATCTGGGCCAATAGTTGGACCCAGACTTGCTGTAAATTTGCCTCTGCCCCTCTGGGTTTTCACACTGGAGAGACAGCAGCGGCTGTTTTAGGGAGCTTTGCAGGCGCATTTTTAGCGCAATAGCGCCTGCAAAGCTCCCAGTGTGAAAGCAGCCTTACTCTGCAATGAGCCCGCTCGGGGGAACTGTCAGATTTAACGTCTGCGTCATATATTGTCCTTGTTAAGAAGGCGTTTTTGCTCAGAAGTTGCTCTATTTCTTCCCTGTTCTGTTCACTTCCTGCTTGTCTGATTGTTACGGACCACCGTGATGGGAGGCTTTACTGCGGTGGTCAGTGATGTGCTCGCCTCCTCCTGGGAACTACATTTGTGCGGCAGGGCGCTCTCTACGTGTTAGAGACTTCAAGGAGGTGTGAATTACTGGGCGTGCCGCAATGCATACTGGGAAATGTAGTTCTTACATGAACGAGCGCCGCAAACCAGGAAGTGAATGAGAGAACAGAAACTAGAACTCCGGAGGTGATATAGATGAAGGAATATAATAGGTATTTACTCGTTTTTTAACAGAATCATTACACTATTCTGTTTGTCTACCTTGCAGACATTAATTTTAGGCACAATTCAATTTTTTTCTTTACAACTCCTTTAACAAGGACAATATATGACGCACACGTTGAATCTGACAGTTGGGGTAGTATAGTGTATTATAATGATGGATTGGGGTAGTACAGGGTATTATACTGATGGATTGGGGTAGTATAGGGTATTATAATGATGGGTTGGGGTAGTATAGGGTATTATAATGAGGGGTTGGGGTAGTATAGGGTATTATAATGACGGATTGGGGTAGTACAGGGTATTATAATGCCCTATACTATACCAACCCATCATTATAGTACACTATACTACCCCAATCCATCATTATAGTACACTATACTAGGGTTGACAAATTTGCTTGGAATCTAGGAGCCAGGTAAAAAAGTTAGGAGCCAGAAAACGCGCCCCGTCCCGACGAGCTTGCGCGCAGAAAGCGAACACATACGTGAGCAGCGCCCGCATATGTAAACGGTGTTCAAACCACACATGTGAGGTATCACCGCGATTGGTAGAGCGAGAGCAATAATTCTAGCCCTAGACCTCCTCTGTAACTCAAAACATGCAACCTGTAGATTTTTTTTTAAACGCCGCCTATGAAGATTTTAAATTGTAAAAGTTTGTCGGCATTCCACGAGCGGACGCAATTTTGAAGCGTGACATGTTGGGTATGAATTTACTCAGCGTAACATTATCTTTCATAATATAAAAAAAAAATGGGGATAACTTTACTATTGTCTTATTTTTTAATTAAAAAAAGTGTTAATTTTTTTCTCCAAAAAAGTGCGCTTGTAAGACCGCTGCGCAAATACGGCATGACAGAAAGTATTGCAACGTTTGCCATTTTATTCTCTAGGGTGTTAGGATAAAAAATATATATAATGTTTGGGGGTTCTAATTAGAGGGAAGAAGATGGCAGTGAAAATAGTGAAAAACAACATTAGAATTGCTGTTTAACTTGTAATGCTTAACTTGTAATACCAACGGCCACCACCAGATGGCGCCAGCTCACATCTGGTGGTAATAACTTGTAATACCAACGGCTCACCACCAGATGGCCCCAGCTCAAAAAAAAATAAAAATAAAAAAAAAACATTTTTTTTTTTTTGCCCCCCCTTCCAAGCCAAGTTGCCAGGGCCCTATTTCTAGTCGCCATGGCGACCTGGCGCCCGGGATTTGTCGAGCCCTGCACTATACTACCCCAATCTGTCATTATAATACCCTATACTATAGGGTATATAATGACAGATTGGGGTAGTATAGTGTATTATAATGATGGATTGGGTAGTATAGTGTATATAATGATGGATTGGGGTAGTACAGGGTATTATAATGATGGATTGGGGTAGTATAGGGTATTATAATGATGGGTTGGTATATGCAGGGTATATAATGATGGATTGGGGTAGTATAGGTATTTAATGATGGATTGGGGTAGTATAGGGTATTATAATGATGGATTGGGGTAGTATAGGGTATTATAATGATGGATTGGGGTAGTATAGTGTACTATAATAATGGATTGGGGTAGTATAGGGTATTATAATGACGGGTTGGGGTAGTATAGGGTATTATAATGACGGGTTGGGGTAGTATAGGGTATTATAATGATGGATTGGGGTAGTATAGTGTATTATAATGATGGATTGGGGTAGTATAGTGTACTATAATGATGGTTTGGGGTAGTACAGGGTATTATAATGATGGATTGGGGTAGTATAGGGTATTATAATGATGGGTTGGGGTAGTACAGGGTACTATAATGACGGGTTGGGGTAGTATAATGTATTATAATGATGGGTTGGGGTAGTATAGGGTATTATAATGATGGATTGGTATAGTACAGGGTATTATAATGGCAGATTGGGGAAGTATAATTAGGAGAGGGGGCCAGGGGGGGGGGGGCTATGGTGATGGAGGGGGGTGACACCCCTGCCCCGAGGGACAGCCTGACCTGATTGGATGACTGGGGAGACAGGCAAATGGACTTGTGATGATCACAAAGCTGGGACAGTGTAGGGGTGGCGATCATTATGATAGCTGCGATGATTCCACACTGCCTACCCCCCAATGTCGCCCCCCCCCCCGAACATCACTGCCCGGCCTCACCTGTAAGGTTACATGGAAAATAATGACACTTACTTTCTCTCCGATAGATTAGTGAAGTCGCTGTGGTTGTAGTACTCGGATGATTCCACCTGGAGCGCTGTCCTGTCCTGTTCGAAAACAAGTGAGTAGAAGACGCTCCCTCGTCCGAATACTGCCTCAAAATGGCGCTGGTGTCAGGCGAGCGGTTTATGACTCATCCACCAGCACGCGCTGCGCTGTGACGTCCCGCCGATCCACAATGTATGCTGGCACGAGACTCGGCAGCTGAAGAGAGGATTAGGATTTCTCCTCCCTCCAGCCTGCAGGTGGCACAAGAGAGCACCTCTGTGCAGTGAGGAAGGCTGGCTGTGACATGAGGAGTGCGGAGATCTCCGGAGGAAGAACAGAGGAGGGCCAACCATGTCTTCCCGGTAAGGGGCTGTGTGTGAGAGATCTCCCCTCCCCCTCCTCTGTGTGTCATTTATTATTATTATTATACACCATTCATATCTCTCCAGTGTGTGACTTTACACTAAGAGCTTACACTCTAATACATGATCTGTCCTGTATACATTCCCCTCTGATCTGTCCTGTGCTATCCTGTATACCTGTCATGTGTATATACCCCTCTGATCTGTCCTGTGCTATCCTGTATACCTGTCATGTGTATATATACCCCTCTGATCTGTCCTGTGCTATCCTGTATACCTGTCATGTATATATATCCCATCTGATCTGTCCTGTGCTATCCTGTATACCTGTCATGTATATATACCCCTCTGATCTGTCCTGTGCTATCCTGTATACCTGTCATGTATATATACCCCTCTGATCTGTCCTGTGCTATCCTGTATACCTGTCGTGTATATACCCCTCTGAGCTATCCTGTATACCTGTCATGTATATATACCCCTCTGATCTGTCCTGGCTATCCTGTATACCTGTCATGTATATATACCCCTCTGATCTGTCCTGAGCTATCCTGTATACCTGTCATGTATATACCCCTCTGATCTGTCCTGTGCTATCCTGTATACCTGTCATGTATATATTCCCCTCTGAGCTATCCTGTATACCTGTCATGTGTATATATACCCCTCTGATCTGTCCTGAGCTATCCTGTATACCTGTCATGTATATATTCCCATCTGTCCTGTGCTATCCTGTATACCTGTCATGTATATATTCCCATCTGTCCTGTGCTATCCTGTATACCTGTCATGTGTATATATACCCCTCTGATCTGTCCTGTGCTATCCTGTATACCTGTCATGTATATATTCCCCTCTGATCTGTCCTGAGATATCCTGTATACCTGTCATGTGTAGATATTCCCCTCTGATCTGTCCTGTGCTATCCTGTATACCTGTCATGTGTATATTCCCCTCTGATCTGTCCTGTGCTATCCTGTATACCTGTCATGTGTAGATATTCCCCTCTGATCTGTCCTGAGATATCCTGTATACCTGTCATGTGTATATATTCCCCTCTGATCTGTCCTGTGCTATCCTGTATACCTGTCATGTGTATATTCCCCTCTGATCTGTCCTGAGCTATCCTGTATACCTGTCATGTGTAGATATTCCCCTCTGATCTGTCCTGAGATATCCTGTATACCTGTCATGTATATATTCCCATCTGTCCTGTGCTATCCTGTATACCTGTCATGTGTATATATTCCCATCTGATCTGTCCTGTGCTATCCTGTATACCTGTCATGTGTATATATTCCCATCTGATCTGTCCTGGGCTATCCTGTATACCTGTCGTGTCGGTTTCAATGCCCCAGCTAAGCCCCTCCCCTGATGACACTGTTGAGCCCGGTGATTGGTCGCTGGGCTGTGTGTAGGAGGCGGGGCTGGGAAGGTCCTATGGAAGTAGTGGGGGAGGGTCACAGATCTCGCCTTGTTATGGACATGCTGGTTCCAGGGCAGTGACTCCTCACCATCCAATCACTGATCTCCATGGGCGGCCCTACAGGCCACAAATGCCGCAAAGTAGATCTTGGGCGTTTTGGCCAGTTTGATGGCGACTAACGCCGCGTCCTCCACACAAATCTCCATTCTCAGAGAGTTGCACATTTCTATCACTGAAGAGAGAGTCCTCCTTTGTGTGCCACAAAACACCGGATTTTCACAAACCGATCCCAAAACCGCCTAAATGTCATCCCCAAACCGCCGCTCCAAGCTGGCCGATCACCATAAATATTTGTTGTAGAAATTCCTGTGATTGTTTGTGGATCATCCCGACAATAAGATCTCCCCCCCCCCACTCTCCTCCTGTGCGTCTGTTATTCCCCCCCCCCCTGAGCTTCTGATTTCCCCCCACCCTGTGGTCTGATTCCCCCCCCCCCCCCCCCCTGTGCGTCTGATTCCCCCCCCCCACCGTGCGTCTGATTCCCCCCCCCCCTCCTGTGCGTCTGATTTTCACCTCTCCCGTGCGTCTGATTTCCCCCCCCCCCTCCTGTTGCGTCTGATTCCCTCCCCCCCCTCCTGTGCGTCTTGATTTCCCCCCCCCCCCCCCTGTGCGTCTGATTCCCCCCCCCCCTCCTGTGCGTCTGATTTCCCCCCCCCCCCTCCTGTGCGTCTGATTTCCCCCCTCCCCTCCTGTGCGTCTGATTTCCCCCCCCCCTCCTGTGCGTCTGATTTCCCCCCCCTCCTGTGCGTCTGATTTCCCCCCCCCCCTCCTGTGCGTCTGATTCCCCCCCCCCCCCTCCTGTGCGTCTGATTCCCCCCCCCCCCTCCTGTGCGTCTGATTTCCCCCCCCCCCTCCTGTGCGTCTGATTCCCCCCCCCTCCTGTGCGTCTGATTCCCCCCCCCTCCTGTGCGTCTGATTCCCCCCCTCCTGTGCGTCTGATTTCCCCCCCCCCCTCCTGTGCGTCTGATTTCCCCCCCCCTGTTCGTCTGATTCCCCCCCCCCCTCCTGTGCATCTGATTCCCCCCCCCCCCTCCTGTGCGTCTGATTTCCCCCCCCCCTCCTGTGCGTCTGATTTCCCCCCCCCCTCCTGTGCGTCTGATTTCCCCCCCCCTCCTGTGCGTCTGATTCCCCCCCCCCTCCTGTGCGTCTGATTCCCCCCCCCCCTCCTGTGCGTCTGATTCCCCCCCCCCTCCTGTGCGTCTGATTCCCCCCCCCTGTTCGTCTGATTCCCCCCCCCCCCTCCTGTGCGTCTGATTCCCCCCCCCCCCTCCTGTGCGTCTGATTTCCCCCCCCCCCTCCTGTGCGTCTGATTTACCCCCCCCCCCCCTCCTGTGCGTCTGATTCCCCCCCCCCCCTCCTGTGCGTCTGATTCCCTCCCCCCCCTCCTGTGCGTCTGATTCCCCCCCCCCCCCCCTCCTGTGCGTCTGATTCCCCCCCCCCCCTCCTGTGCGTCTGATTCCACTCCCCCTTCCTGTGCGTCTGATCTCTGCCCCCCCCTCCCGCGTGTCTGATATCTGTGCCCCCCCCTTCCGCTTGTCTGATCTCTGTGCCCCCCCTCCTGCGTGTCTGATATCTGTGCCCCCCCTCCGGCGTGTTTGATCTCTGTGACCCCCCCCCTCCGGCGTATCTTATCTGTGGCGCCCCCCCTCCGGTGTGTCTGATCTCTGGAACCCCCCCCCCTCTAACGCACGCGGCAATACCTCACATATGTGGTTTGAACGGCGCTTACATATGTCGGCGGGACTTACGTGTGTGTGTGTGTACGCTTCTGCGTGCGAGCTACTGGGGACAGGGGCATTTTTTTTATTTATTATTGTTTTATTATTTTTTGTAAACCTCCCTTGTAATAGGAAAGGTGTGTGACAGGTTTTCTTTATGGCGAGATGGGGGTCAGTAAGACCCCCCCCCCCCCCATCTCTCCTCCAGGCTGGAAAGCATTAGATTGTGATTTTTTTTTATCGATCTCATGCTTACTAGCCGCAATCGCAGCTTTGTTTACTTCCAGGTACCCGGGCGTGATGTCATGGCACGGGAGAGCCCAGAGAAGCACCGGATGGCGGCGGGGACGTCCCCACCCGCCGCCTATAAGAATGATCAAGCGGCGGAACTGCCGCTATGATCGTTCTTATCGTGCACAGAATCGCCGGGACGAAAGAATGATATCTGAATGATGCCTCTAGCTGCACCCATCATTCAGATATCACCGCACAAAGCCCAGGACATCATATATGACGCCCACCCGGGATGGGAGATCCCCTGTGTGGACGTCGTATGACTATGTGCGGTAGTGAAGTGGTTAAAAGAATGCAAAATCTTGAGGTACCCCAGGTGACTTAAGCCCCATACACACCATCAGATTTTCTGCAGATTTTCAAATTCTCAAATTTACCAAAAGCATATAATATGAGGTCAAACCTTAAGGGCCCTTTCACACGTACGGACAAACGGTCCGTTTTTTACAAGTCCGTAAACGGACTTGTAATGCTTCCCTATGGGATTGCAGACGTTAGCGGATGATGCATCCGCTAACATCCGCAAACATCCGCGTCCGCAAACATCCGCTTTTGCAGACGGAAGAAAACCCTATTTTTCTTCCGTCTGGCGGAATGGTTCGGATGAATACGGACACACGGTCCGTATTCATCCGATTCCCCATAGGGCAGGGCGGTCTCTGCACAGTGTGCGGGGACCGCCCTGTCCACCGACAGCTCAGCGGGGATTTACGGATGATCCCCGCTGAACCAAACGGACACACACGGGGCGGATCAATACGGATCTGCTCCGTGTAAAAGGGTCCTAAGAGTTTCAATTTATATGCAATCAGGCAGGCCCTCGCACTACAAGGTTTTGATAAATCTGAAGACCAAATTCTGCAGAAAATCTGATGGTGTGTATGGGGCTTTATACACCTTGTTATGGCGGACACATCGGACACTTTTTTGACACATTTTTGGGACCATTGTCATTTTCACAGCGAAAAGTGGTATAAAAATGCACTGATGACTGTGAAAATGACAATGGAAGTGAAGGGGTTAACCAGGAGGGGGGCGCTAAGGGGTTAAGTGTGTCCTAAGGGAGTGATTCTTACTGTAGGGGGGCGTGGCAGGACGTGTGACATCACTGATCGCCATTCCCTATAACAGGGAACAGATGATCAGTGACACTGCCACAGAGAAGAACGGGGAAGGTGTGTTTACACTCGCCTCTCCCCGTTCTTCAGCTCCTGTGACCGATCGCGGGACACCGGCGGCGATCGGGTCACGGATCTTCGGACCGGGTTGCAAGAGCGCTGCAGGCGACGCTCGGGTGACCAATGGCTGAACAATTAAAGGGCAACGTACCTGTGCCCAGCCGTGCCATTCTGCCGACGTTGGGCGGTCCTTAAGTGGTTAATTTTATAGTATATTTTATGTCATTACCATGACCTTCTCAAGAAAGAAAAATCGCACTCCTGATGTGTCTCATATGTGAGCATTATTGCCCTTTGTAGGGCCAGGAAAATATCCTTATTTTTTTTATTTATTATTAGTTAAAGAAAAATCCTTCTTTATATTGACTGAATATTTATTTTATTTATTTATTTATTACTACCAAAAAATACCACCAAATAAAAAAAATTCAAATTTCCCACTCCTGATGCTCATGAGCAGGGGTCTCAAAGTACCGGCCCGCGGACCGGTTATAAATGGCCTGAAGGCAGGGGGGGGGGGGGTAGATCTGTGCCCTGAGGGTTAATAATGCGTTTGCTGGGGGTTAAAGCGGGAGTTCACCCGAAAAAAAAAATTTAACATTAGATTGGGCCTAATTACGGGAAGCAGAATCGGGTGTTTTGTTTAAAATGAATGCAGTACTTACCGTTTTAGAGATAGATGTTCTCCGCGGCTTCCGGGTATGGGCTGCGGGACTGGGCGTTCCTATTTGATTGACAGCCTTCCGACGGTCGCATACAGCGCGTCTCGAGTTGCCGAACGTCGGTGCGGCTCTATACGGCGCCTGCGCACCGACGTTCGGCTACTTTCGGAAACTGGTGACGCGCTGTATGCGACGGTCGGAAGGCTGTCAATCAAATAGGAACACCCAGTCCCGCAGCCCATACCCGGAAGCGGCGGAGAGCATCTATCTGTAAAACGGTAAGTACTGCATTGATTTTAAATAAAACACCCGATTCTGCTTCCCGTAATTAGGCCCAATCTAGTGTTAAAAATAGATTTTTTGGGTGAACCTCCACTTTAATAATGCGTCTGCTTACACCAGTGCTGGGGGTTAATGATGCGTTTGCTGACACCAGTGCTGTGTGTGTGTGTGTGGTGGATAGTGTAGTTTGTGTAGTGGTCAGTATAAGAATCAGGTAGGTTAGTGTAGTGGTCAGTGTGTGTAGTGTGGTGTGTATTGGTCTGTGGGTAGAGTATTGTGTAGCGGTCAGTGTGGTGTATAGTGTAGTGGTCAGTATAGGCATCAGGTAGGTCAATGTGGTCAGTGTATAGTATAGTATAGTGGGTAGTGTAGTGGTCAGTATAGGAATCGGGTGATGTGTTGTGGTCAGTGTATAGTGTATTGTATAGGAATCAGGTAGGTCAGTGTGTAGTGTAGTGGTTAGTGTGTAGTATAGTGGTCAGCAGGGGTCGACAATATCCGGCCGCCAGGTCGTAATTGCGACACATTGTGACCTGGCGCCCGCGGCTTCGCGGCCTCAATTACCGCCCGCCGCGGGCCCACTGCGATCGCGTATCTCCGTGCGCCCCCACTTCGTGATCGCGGCGGGCCCGCGACAGCCAATGTTTGAGGCCGCGGCTTTGTGGCCTTGTGAAGTCCCAAGCTCTTCCTTCTATGAGCTGGTGCCATCTGGTGGTGGCCGTTGGCATTACAAGTTCATTTTTCACTATTTTCACTGCCATCTCCTTCCCTCTAATTGGAACCCCCAAACATTATATATATTTTTAATTCTAACACCCTAGAGAATAAAATGGCGATCGTTGCAATACTTTCTGTCACAATGTATTTGCGCAGCGGTCTTACAAGCGCACTTTTTTTGGGAAAAAATACACTTTTTTTTAAATTAAAAAATAAGACAACAGTAAAGTTATCCCAATTTTTCTTTAAATTGTGAAAGATAATGTTACGCCGAGTAAATTGATACCCAACATGTCACGCTTCAAAATTGTGTCCGCTCGTGGATTGCCGATAAACATTTACCCTTTAAACCTCCATAGGTGACGTTTAAAAAATCTACAGGTTGCATGTTTTGAGTTACAGAGGAGGTCTAGAGCTAGAATTATTGCTCTCGCTCTACCAATCGCGGCGATACCTCACGTGTGGTTTGAATACCGTTTACATATGCGAGCGCTACTCACGTTAGTGTTCGCTTCTGCACGCAAGCTCATCGGGACGGGGCACGTTTTCTGGCTCCTAACTTTTTTAGCTGGCTCCTAGATTCCAAGCAAATTTGTCAAAGCCTGGTGGTCAGTATAGGAATCGGGTAGGTTAGTGTAAGGGCCAGTATTGTGGATAGTGTATTGTGTAGTGTAGTGGTCAGTATTAAAAATGGAGGGTTGGGACTTTAAATGAGATGCGATTATAGCAGTATGCGATTAAGTATATATATATATATATATATATGGAAAATTTAAAAATTGTTTCCATAATGACCAGGCTCAAAAATACCTGCCCAAGAAGTGCTTCTTGGGCTGGTATTTTTGAGCCTGGTCATTATGGAAACAATTTTTATATTTTTATATGCCTCATACAAAGTCCCAACCCCATTTTATATTTTTTTAATGTGTAAGTGGTCAGTATAGGAATCGGGTGATGTGTAGTGTAGTGGTCGGTGGATAGTGTATTGTATAGGAATCGGGGAGGTCAGTGTGTACAGTAGTGTTTGATGTTGGTGTAAGGAATGAAAGGTTGGTGTATTGTGTAGTGGTCAGTATAGGAATTGGGTAGGTCGGTCTAGTGGTTGATTGTAGGAATCAGGTAGGTTAGTGTAGGGGTCAGTATAGGAATCAGGTAGGTTAGTGTGTCACTATAGGAACCATGTAGGTCAGTATAGGAATCGGGTAGATTAGTAGTCAGGTAGGTTGGTGTAAGAATCAGGTAGGTCAGTACTATTGTAGGAAGGAAAGGGACTCAGGGAGTGAAAAAGTCTGCAGGTTTGGGGGCGCAAATGATTTGCCTTGCCCCGGGCACTGACAACCCACGCTACGCCATTGCCTCCACCTATCATCAGAATGCATGTGCTTCCACTGTGGAGTCACTTATAAGTTGGTGATGGGGACTACAGATACCAGGGTGCCTTGACGAGGCTCTGTAGCTTACGCATGCATTTAAAATTGTGTGCAGACTAAAGCCCGGTTTTTAATGCATACTGTTAGACAGGTTGATTTGGTTGTCTGCGAGCTGGTCGGTAAGTAAGCTTGTGGGTTTTTTTTTCTTTGCCCTGTTTATAATGGTGGTGATGGCAGGACTGTGATAGTGTGTTAGTGTGATACTATACACTGTGACTGTACTAATGACACTGGCTGGGAAGGGGTTAACCTCTCTGAGTAATCACAGGGTTTAGAGTGTGCCTAAGCAGTGTTAATGTGTGTATTATGTCAGGGCTCGACAAATCCCGGTCGCCAGGTTGCCATGGCGACTAGAAATACGGTCCTGGTGACTTGGCTTGGAAGGGGGGCAAAAAAAAATGTGTTCGCTTTTGCGCGCAAGCTCGACGGGGCGCGTTTTCTGGCTCCTAACTTTTTTAGCTGACTCCTAGATTCCAAGCAAATTTGTCAACCCCTGTTTACTAAATATCTTTTTGTTCCTTCTCCTTGCGGGCGCTGTACCCACAAGAGGCCAGCGACGTACAGGTACATGGTGTCTTTAGGAGCCGCCTGTCCACAGTACAAAGCGGGTGGGCAGTCCTAAAGAGGTGATTACAAAGACATTTTAGACAACTCTGCACTCCCAACCTTGTGGTAACAGTTTGGGGAAGGCCATTGTCTGGTCCAGCATGACTGAACCCCTGTGTACAATGCCAGCTTCATGAAGACATGGTTTGGTGTGGAGGAACTTGAGCGTCCTATTCAGAGCCCCGACCTCAACCCCACTGATCACCATTGGGAATTGGAAAGCAGATTTCATGCCAGGTCGGTTCATCCAACATCACTAACTGTCCTCACAAATGTATTTTGGCTGAATGGGCACACATTTCCACAGGCTTCCTCCACTGGACAACCTTTCCAGAAGAGTGTAGGATGTAATGGCTGTAGGTGGAAACTATGGTTTTGGAATGGGAAGACCAACAAGCTCATATAGGTGTGATGACAAGGTGTCCATATAGAATATAAAGAATCAGTTGCTCGATCTCTAACTCCAGTCTTTAACACTAAAATATCAGTTTTGGGTGGACTGATCCTTTTAAAGCTGAATTCCAGCTTTTGATATACTTTACATAGTTTTTTGGGGCCAACATGTGAGGCCGCTGGATGTGCGTTATAAACTGTACATAGCTTAGGCTACATACTGCAGCTCTGTGTTCCGGGTTGGAGCCGAGACCTCCCCGTCTCATACCCATAACACAGCAGAGCCTATCTGATTGGTGCTCAGCAGGGGTCAAGTCCTGGGGGGAAAAAGTGTGGGAACTCCCACCCTAGATCCACTCCCCCACCAAAAAAAGAAAAATGATACGCTCATATGCATAATTACTAAACCACACTTTTTTTTTTTTTCCGAACATCGGTAATCCTTTATGTTACTGGCCGTTTCCTGTATATGGATTCATCGGGTAGTGTGCGGGTATTCCGTCACTTCCTCGATGCCGCAATGTCTCCTGGGAGCTTTTGTCATTGTTCCCAGGAGACATTGCGGAGGTCTGCCACAAGTTATCGTAGATTTAGGCTTTAACCACTTCCAGCCCAAGGACGTCATATGACGTCCTGGACTTTCAGTGGGGATATCTGAATGATGCCTGCAGCTACAGGCATCATTCAGATATCCATCTCTTCAGCCGGCGAATCTCTGCACCATAAGAATGATCATAGCGGCTGTTCTGCCGCTTGATCGTTCTTATAGGTGGCGGTAGGGGATGCCCCCCCCCCTCCCGCCGCCATCCGGTGCTTCTTCGGGCTCTCCCGTGCCATCGGAGACCCGGAGAAACGATCCGCCGGCGTCCGATGGGAAACCATAGAATAGTCTGGTGACCAGATGGTCACCAGTCATCTCTACGATCGTCGGAGGCACCGGGCGCGATGTTATGACGTCACGCCTGGGTCCCGGAATGTAAAACACAGCCGCAATTCGCGGCTGAAAGCATTAGATCAGTGAATTTTTTTTCACGATCTAATGCCTTTCCAGCCTGGAGGAGAGATGTGGGGTCTTATTGACCCCGATCTCTCCCATAAAGAGTAACTGTCCACACACATTCCTATTACAAGGGAAGTTTACATTCCTTGTAATAGGAATAAAAGTGATAAAAAAAAAATAGCAAAAAAAGTGTAAAAATAAAAAGTTGAGTAAAATAAAAAAAAAATAATAAAACATTTTTTTAAACGCCCTATCCCCGTCAGCTTGCGCTCAGAAGTAAACACACAGGTAAGTCCCGCCCACATATGTAAACGCCGTTCAAACCACACATGTGAGGTATCGCCGCGTGTGTTAGAGCGCCAGCAACAATTCTAGCACTAGACCTCCTCTGTAACTCTAAAATTGTAAACTTGTAAAAAAAAATAAGCGCCGCCTATGGAGATTTTTAAGTACTGATGTTTGGCGCCATTCCATGAGTTGTGCGCAATTTTAAAGCGTGACATGTTGGTATCTATTTACTCGGCGTAACTTCATCTTTCACATTATACAAAAAAATTGGGCTAACTTTACTGTTTTGTTATTTTTTAATTCACAAAACCCGTTTTTCTCCCCCAAAAAAAGGCGTTTGAAAAATTATTGCGCAAAATACTGTGGAGATAAAAAGTTGCATTGGCCGGCATTTATTCCCTATGGGTGTCTGCTAAAAAAACATATATAATGTTTGGGGGTTCTGAGTAATTTTTCTAACAAAAAAATTATGATTATGCATGTAGGAGAGAAGTGCCAAAATAGGCCCGGTATGGAAAGTGGTTAAGCAAGTTCTTTCTAAATCCCGCGATAACTTGCGCAGACCTCCGCAAATGTCTCCTGGGAACAATGACAAAAGCTCCAGGAGACATTGCGGCATCGAGGAAGTGCCGGAATACACTACGCGATGAATCCATAACGTGGCTCCCCAAGAAAATTTTGTTTGGGAGCCACGTCGCACGGACCGCACATTTGTCAGTTAAAGCGACGCAGGTACCGAATCGCAAAAAGTGGCCTGGTCTTTAAGCCATCCAAATGGTCTGGGGCTTAAGTGGTTATGTTACCCAACATTTCATATTGCTGATTAGTGTCTGTGTAGCCATGTACTTGTGCTAAAAAGAATCCTGTTGCATTGCTCCTTTGTGTGAAATCCCCGGTGCTCCTTCCAGTTGTCCTCCGTTTTCCGATTTCAAATGACATTCTTGTCTCTGTCCTTTTTTTCATTTCAGGTTGCTGAGAAAGTGAAACATTTCTTCAGGATGTACTCCATTAATGGGCACAAAAATGACGGCCCTGAGGCCGGCATACCATGCCGAGAGCTAAAGCCCTGATGATAACCGGTTTGACCCCTGACCATTGCTGTATGATGCATCGTGGACATCAATTTAAATCCGTTTTCATTTCCATACTAAATGTTGAATATAATTTATTTTTCTACTGACTTGTTTTTTCCTCGGCTACACATAGAACCAATTGCGGCTTTCTTCCTGATGAAGTGGGCGTTGTCCCATGATATGCATAGAGATTACAGTGTCTGTACAAGATGTATTATTTTGCTATTAAGGGGTGTGGTCTTTGTGGACCATGGAATCAGGACCATGGGAGGGACATGTCAGTTGCTAAAAGGTACTCCATATTCCCATTGCACACGTTCCTGAAAAGCTCTCAAGGGATTGGGTGCTGCAGGAACAACCAGCTGGGGAACTGGTTCAGAAGTCACAAGGAAAATGTCTGCCAGCACACCATGGATCAACAAGGAGTGTCCAAGCGATTGTTTAATGCATGATCACATCAAAAGAGTAGTGCAACGTTTCAGAGTCACATAGGACCCCTTCGTCATGTTACATGCCTGACGAAGGGGTCCTACGCGACTCCAAAATGTTGCATTACTCATTTGATGTGATCATGCATGAAACAATTCGCTTGGATGCATCCTTGGGTTTTTAACCGATGCTTTTGCATACTAACGATCGGTTTTGACCTATCGGTTAGGCATCCATCGGCTCAATTTTAAAGCAAGTTATCATTTTTTTGACCGAAGGTTAACCACTTGCCGTCGCCGCACCGTCATAATACGTCCACAAGGTGGCTCTCCTAGGCGAGAGCACGTATTATGACGTCCTGCCTTTTAGCCGCCACTAGGCGCACGCGCGCCGCCGGAGCGCGCGCGCTCGCCCCCGACTCCCGTGCGTGTGCCCGGCGGGCGCGATCGCCGCCGGGCACACGCAATCGCTCGGTACAGAGCGGGGAACGGGAGCTGTGTGTGTAAACACACAGCTCTCGTTCCTGTCAGCAGGGGAAATGCTGATTTTCTGTTCATACAATGTATGAACAGAAGATCAGTGTTTCCCCTAGTGAGGCCACCCCCCCCCCCCCACACAGTAGAACACACCCAGGCATGCTAACCCCTTCCCGCCCCCTAGTGTTAACCCCTTCACTGCAGTGGCATTTTTTATAGTAATCTAATGCATTTTATTAGCACTGATCGCTATAAAAATGCCAATGGTCCCAAAAATGTGTCAAAAATGTCCGAAGTGTCCGCCATAATGTCGCAATACCGAAAAAAAAATCGCTGATCGCCGCCATTACTAGTAAAAAAAAATATTATTAAAAATGCCATAAAAAATACCCCCTATTTTGTAAACGCTATAACTTTTGCGCCAAACCAATCAATAAACGCTTATTGCGATTTTTTTTTTACGAAAAATATGTAGAAGAATACGTATCCGCCTAAACTGAGGAAAAAAAATGTTTTTTTATATTATTTTATATATTATACAGCAAAAAGTAAAAAATATTCATTTTTTTCAAAATTGTCGTTCTATTTTTGTTTATAGCGCAAAAAATAAAAAACGCAGAGGTGATCAAATACACCAAAAGAAAGCTCTATTTGTGGGAAAAAAAGGACGCCAATTTTGTTTGGGAGCCACGTCGCACGACCTCGCAATTGTCTGTTAAAGCGACGCAGTCCCGAATCGCAAAAAGTACTCCTGGTCTTTGGGCAGCAATATGGTCCGGGGGGTAAGTGGTTAAAGAACCTATGGGGCCTACACACGATCGGGTTTGGACTGAAGAAAATGGTTCTTCAGACGTTCTCCTCTGGCGATCCTATCGTGTGTACGAGGCCTAAGCATGTTGATCTGTTAGGCCTCATACACACAGGTATATTAACATACTCTTATCTACACTGGATCTTTCAGGGGATGGCAAAAAGGGTAAAAAATTCTGTTTTGGTGCAGAACTATGCAAGTTGATGCAAATTTACAGGCATATGGCCTTGAGAATAAACTCATTCTACTGGCCAGAATATTAATTTATTCTGGGGCTGGGTGGAGAGATACACACACAAGGTTTTTTACCTAAATTCATAAATGCAAGTTAAATTAAAGCAATCATTTTTTATTAAAAAAAATCTTCATAGATGGTTTCCTTTATATTTTTTTACACTGATTATCATCTATAGTCATTCTGTTTGGGGACTTTTTCACTGTATCTGATACAAATGTATATTTCTGAGCATTGTGTACCTGATATGTGCATGATATATTTATTTTGGAAATATTGATCACAAGAAACAGGAATTTATTATACAGGATTTATATAGCACCAACAAAATTAAGGCAGACATTACAGTTGCATTACAATTTGGCACAAGGGGAATCCGAGGGCCCTACTCGTTAGAGCTTAAAATCTAGGTGGGAGGGTAATTAATACAAAAGGTAATAGCTGTGAACACCTGATACACAGTCAGTGGGGCTGATTTTCTAAAACTGGAGAGTACAAAATCTGGTGCAGCTGTGCACGGTAGCCAATCAGCTACAGCTTGTTTAATTAAAGCTGAGCTTTTTAGGCTGGGCTCTCCTCAATCAGTTTTTGCACTCCTGTGACCCCGTTTTCAGCGGAGAGCGGTCTGAAGTCCGCTCTTAGATGACGTCACCTGCCATCAGTCGGGGGCAGCGCGTCATCACGACTTCCAAGTCGGGATCCGCCAGCTGCCCTGATTGATGGCAGTCTCAGCGATCTGCTGAGACAGCTCTCCCCGCCCTTCTACGGCTCAGCTCTCCAATGAGCGTGGAGAAGCAGAGAGGAAAGACGCTGACTGACAACTGCGATGTTCGGTGGCTCGGTTCTCAGTGCACAGACGGCGGGGGACAGCTGGAGCATCGGTCTGATGCTCCATCCACCGAGATAAGTATGAATATAAAATAAATAGAAAACCATACTTCTTTTTTAAGCTTTGATTAAAAAAAATGGAAGCCGATTAGTTTCTATGCAACCAGACTTGCACTTTCCAGTTTTAGTAATTCAACCCCACTGTGTATATGTAAGGATAGTCATGTCACTGGGTTAGGTATATGTAAGGATTTTCAATCACTTTAAGTCAGGTTAATGAGGGCACAAATTATTGACTTTTTCACAGGTTTTTGATCAATAAAATTTGAAAGACGTTGCATTCACTTACATGAGCTTTTGATGCATGTGCGGTATGCACATGTCATCCAGATAATCTAACGTCATGGTTGGTATCTGGGAGTTAATCTGGACGGGGAGGGGTGTATTTTGTTTTATTTTTAGGGATTTTTTTAAATAAAATTTCATACAGCATTGTTTTCAGTGGGTACAGAATTGAAAAACACGAAACGGAGCCTACATATATAGATAGCATGCTGATGTTTAGGCAGGGCTGCTATCAAATTTAGTTGCCTTGCCAATTGTTAGGACATCAATTGATTCCTTCCCCCCTAATTCTGGAATTGCTGCACGTTTCTCCTCTGTCACTAGGTGGCATTGTAACTAATAACACAAGGGCAGAGCAAAAACAGATTAGAATGAATAGGGCATTTCAGGCCAATGATCAGGGGATTTTCTTGTGTCCCTTGGCCTGCTGGAAGAGCCTATTTATTGGGTGGAGTCAGGTGATCAGGGTTCTGTGCCACCAAGACGGCTGCCTGTTGTACTGCCCCGGGCTACTAGGCCAGAAACCTAATGCTTCTCCAAGGGACATCTGGCTGCTAGGCTGTCTGAGGGCCTATCCAGAAGCAGGAGAAGCAGCGTAGGATTGGGACTGCTGACTTGTAGTCCAACCAGAAGTAACGGTTTCTGCTGGCCGTGGGAACCAGTTTTGGTCGGAGGTAGAGAAGAAGTTGTCGCCACTAAGGGACCATCCATCTTGCTACCGGAGACCACTGTGAGTAAGCTGAGGCCAGTACCAGAGCTGACTTCTCACCAGCCAGGGGCGGCGAAGAAGTGGGAAAACTTCAGCAAGTGCCAAGTCAGGGACCCAGCAGGACAGCAGACGTTGATGCTTGCAGAGCATCAGTGAGGCCAAGCCAGGGACCTAACGTGTCAGCAGGGGAGGAAGTTTGAAGAGTATCTGGTAAGTGTCAAATCATAGACCCAGCAGGGAAGCGGGGTAACACTTGAGAAAGATACTGTGTGCTAACAGTGGAAGAGCTCAGGGGATTTAGTGGCTAGTAAAAGAGACTGGGAGCTTGTTAGGTTGAAGACCCATAGTGAGTGTTGGTGGGGTAAACTAAGAACTTTTTGTGTTGCAAATAGTTGAATTCAATTGCTACGAGATTGTTTGCCATAGGAGACAGCGGCCCTACCTATACAGAAGTGGTGTCCAGCAGGAGGACTTCACCTGTATAGCTGTCTGCTTATAGAAGTCTCATGCCGCGTACACATGAAGCCGTTTTTCGGGTTTGTAAAAATTAAAATTTTTAATGGTCTAGAAAAAAAAACGTTTTTTTTTCAACCTGATCGTTAAAACGGCCTTGCCTACACACGATCGTGAAAAAATGCTCTAGCAAAGCGCGGTGACGTACAACGGCACTATAAAGGGGAAGTTCCATGCGGATGGTGCCACCCTTGGGGCTGGTTTTGCTGATTCACGCTTTGCAGTCTTCGTGCTTTTCAGTCTGTTACAGCGTGATGAATGTGCTATCTCCATTACGAACACTAGTTTTACCAGAACGAGCGCTCCCATCTCATAACTTGCTTCTGAGCATGCACGTTTTTTTCACACCGTTAAAGCCCACACACGACAATTTTTTACAATGTTAAAAACGACAGCGTTAAAAACGACGTGAAAAATAAGAGCATGTTTTAAATTTCATTGCCCATTTTTTACATTGTGAAAAATGCTCTGGAGCCCACACACGATCGTTTTTAATGACATAAAAAAAACGTAATATTTTTTACAACCCGAAAAACGGTCGTGTGTGAGTCTGCCAATTATCTTTGAATCTACCTAAGGGTGTCCTGGCCCTAACCCTCTCTCCCACAGTTCTGTTTAAGAGACAATAAATCTCTGCGTTCAAAAAGTGTCTGGCGCCCACCTGTTCATCTTGCATTACACCCACCATGCCTTGTAGCGCACTCTTCACAGAAGCATGTCAGCTGTCTCTAACTCTGGAGGTCACCATTAGGCCTCAAGTGGCCCGGGACTTTTTCTACATACTGATCAAATTGAATTGGCTTTCATGTACATACTTAGTAATTACACATTACAACGAAGCATTTAAAACATTTGGACAATATTAGTTACATCCAGATGATTTACATGGTCATCTAAAAACAAACACTTAAATTACTACATTTCCCATTCATTTTATTTTTTGGGAGGATTTAAGACTTCTTCTTCTTCTTGGTTGTGGCTCTTGACTAGTAGTTGAGTTTTGCACATACTAAGTGTGGCAAAGGGAATAAAAGGAACCCAGTGCCAGGCTTAACACTTATATCCTCTCTGGAGACTCCTGAAGGTGGGTAGAAAGTAAAAGTTTGCAGAAGGCCAGTAAAAAACAGGAAAAGTTCCATTTTGGCTAAACTTTCAACCAACACAAACTCTTCTTCCTGGGGGAACAAAGTCAACTCAGTATGACAAAATTTATACTTAGCCACTGTTTTGCAGTCTGGAAATAAAAGAATTAGAACTAAATTAATAGCTGGAATGGTGTGGTAGAGTAAGCCGGACCCATGGTACATGTACTCCAACAACCAAACTGTGATGTGGAAGGCTACTAGATACCTAGCAGCTGTGCAAAAACACACTGAAAGCTACATAATGGGTCATCACGCTTTAACTATTTATCCACACCTTACCGATGAATTGGCCTTTGTTAGTGCCACAAAGTATGTTGATGGTGGTGTATACATGCATTACATAATCAATGAAGACCAGTCCTTGATGTAAAAGCTTCACTCAAGCATTCTCTTCCACACAGGTGCCTCTGCAATTAATACCCATTTTTTTGGGGGCTTGTTTTTCACACATATCCCTCATTGGGATCCAACCACTTTCCAGCACACGATTATCTGAAAACCCACCTCAATGAGCATCGAGAGTGACCTATTCTGTGTGGAGACAGAAATACCCTGCTGACCTGACTATCCGGTTTTTGTGACCCCTTCCTAATTGGGTGTCCTGCAACCCTACCAATGCATTAGTCCTATATTACTTTTTTGATGTATACAAATCAGTACGACTGAAACCCAATACTACATTTAGAATGCTCTCCTGGGACTTTATGCCATTTTTTCTCTTGTTCAGGCTTCACACTTCAGAGTTTTCTTATAGTAAAATTTATAATTTGGCAATAATCCAATGTGCTTTCTTGGAATGTACTTCAAATTTAGGAGAAACAATAGCATGGCAGACAAGGGGAACCGCCGGGAATCCCGGCAGGAAAATAAAGAACATGTTCTCTTTTTTCCTGCCGGGATTCCCGGCGGTTCCCCTTGTCTCTGCAGTTTTCCAATGATAAACACTGTGAGGCAGTGCCAATGGAGCATACACACGGCCAGGATTCCCGACCAAAGCTCTCATGGCAGTTTTCCTGTCGGGAAACCCGGCCGTGTCTAGGGGTAATGCAGGACATCAGCGCTGACAGATCAGCGGACACAGCATCGAAGGAGGAGCGGCGGCGGCAGGAGAGGAAGAAGAACACCGGACAAAGAAGACAGAAGAACAATGTACCACCATACTCATTCACATAAGGGGAGCCGGGATCTGGGGCAGCCAGCGACAACCACCGGGCAAGGGTTGTCGGGAAGAGGCCCTTGTCTCCATCAACATGGGGCAAGGTGCTTTGGGGTGGTAGGGCGCAGAGCCGCCCTGCCCCAAAGCACCATGTTGAGAGCATGCGGCCTGGTATGGTTCAGGAGGGGGGGCACTTGTTCGTCCCCTCCCTTTCCTGACCTACCGGGCTGCATGCTCGGATAAGGGTCTGGTATGGATTTTGGAGGAACACCCACCCAATTTATTTTAAATTTTGGTGTGGGGGGTGTCCCCTCTGAATCCATACTAGACCCTATGGTGTATTTAGGTTTTGTGCTGCCCTAGGCCTGACTAAACTCGTACAACCCCTAATATAAATATGATCCACCCCTTCCTGTCAAGGTACACCCCTTCCTGTCAAGGTACACCCCTTCCTGTTTAAGACCTGCCCTGAGATTTTCCAGTGGGGACACTCCTTCTGAGGGCCTTGGGGGGGGACCCTTAATCTGCAGAGATTTCCTCTCACTTCCTGTTTGGCTTTGAGGCAGGAAATAAAGAGAAACTTTACTCTATCCAAAATGAAAAAAAAAAGTGTTGCTTAAAGTTTCACTGATGGGCACCGATAAGGCGGCACTGACGGGCACTGATAAGGCTGAGATGGCACCAATGAGGTGGCACTGCTAAATTTATGGAGGACTAAGAGGATATAACCATGCCAGTGGGTGCAGCAGAAAACATATAGCACAGTGAGGAATGTATGTGGTCCAGACAGTGAGCAAAGGAAGGATTGGGGGCAGGAACAAATAAATCCATCTGTTTATTTTTCTCATCAGCAATCAACAGAAATAAAATGAAGATTCCATAATATGTACAACTGACACAAGCAAAGGATTGCAGGAGAGTCCTACTACCTACCTGACAGGCATAGGTGACCATGTCAGTGTCCCTTGTGTCCCCACCATCCCTATCATACCAGCAGCAGTATGGCCGCTTTATGGGGGCGCCAGACCGATTTGTCTTGCAGCCCAGTCCACTTCATAAAACTGGTGCTGCACTAAAAGTGTAGCGAAAGTTGGCGGGGACTCTTTTCATGCTGCCCCCCTGCAAAGTGCTGCCTAGGCCTGGGACATTGCTTTACCTGCCCATGCCATTCTGCCGATGTATATGTACGTGAGTCAGTCGGCAAGTGGTTAATAGTGCCCATCCGTCCTTAATACTCAACTGAGTCCGATTTCGATCCAGCGCTATGCATGTCTGCAGCAGTTCTTCTCTCACTCTCCCCGCTCTCACAGGCTTGGCTTAGAGCATTGGGAGCCATTGGCTCCAGCTGCTGTCAGTCAAAAGCTGTGAGCATAGCTCAGGGGCGGGGCCTAGTCCCACGGTCATTGTGTGATTGTCAATTAAGCTTTTCATATTGATGTAACAATTTAAAATAAACAGCGCACCCAACCAGCTTATAGTGACATTTCTTTGGGTGTTGATTTATTTAAACACATTTTAGAGTGTTGCTTTCTCTGAGAGTCACAATTATTTTCACTGTGTGTCATTTAATAGTCACCAAGTGCAGATTTTTTTTACACAATCGACAAAGACAGTGAGGCTCCGGATCAAGCACACACAAGTGCCCCATAGCAGACAAGGGGGAGGAGCCAGGAGGGCCAACGGGGGACCTGAGAAGAGGAGGATCAGGGCTGCTCTGTGCAAAACCATTACGCAGAGCAGATAAGTATAACATCTTTATTATTTTAATGAAAAAAATGTACAGCTTTACAGTCACTTTAAGAAGCAAGAGATCTTAAAATTGAGAATTTTACAATTATATTGGAGACTAGAGAAAGGCTTGATACTAGAGTTGAGCGGACACCTGGATGTTCGGATTCGGGTCCGAACCCGAACTTTAAAAAAAAAGTTCGGGTTCGGGAACCCGAACCCCATTGTAGTCAATGGGACACAGACTTTTAGGGAAAAAAATACACGGAGGTCCCCGCAAATTCAATAACCAGACCCTTTAGGTCTGGTATGGATATTTAAGGGGAACCCCCGCCGTCAATTAAAAAAAAAAAATGACGTGCGGTTCCCCCTAAATATCCATAACCAGACCCTTCAGGTCTGGTATGGATATTAAGGGGAACCCCACCGTCAATTTAAAAAAAAAATGACATGCGGTTCCCCCTAAATATCCATAACCAGACCCATTATCCGAGGCACGTTGACCTGGCCGGCCGCAGAAAAGAGGGGGGGACAGAGTGCGGCCCCCCCCTCCTGAAACCGCACCAGGCCACATGCCCTCAACATGGGGAGGATGTCCCCATGTTGATGGGGACAAGGGTCTCATCCCCACAACCCTTGCCCGGTGGTTGTGGGGGTATGCGGGCGGGAGGTTTATCAGAATCTGGAAGACCCCTTTAACAAAGGGGACCCCCAGATCCTGACCCCCCCCCCTTCGTGAAATGGTAGAGGTACAGTGTACCCCATTACCATTTCACGAAGGAAGTGTAAAGTCTTGTAAAAAAAACACACTGACACCGTAGAAAAAAGTCCTTTATTAATAAAAAAGAAAAAAACTCCAGCGGTGATAATCCACTCGTTCCCGGCTTCCTGCGTTGTCCTGATCCAGCGACGGCTGCGGGTGATCTCCAGCGATGAGAAGATCCTGCGACGGGTGATCTCCGCTCCAGCGATGAGAAGATCCATCCATCCAGCGCAGCATCGCCGACCTCCTCTCATCGCTGGACACAGCCCAGCGAATGACGCGACTGCAGCTGTGACATTACTTATATAGAGGAGGCAGGGCCACCCGTCACGTGACGCCGCCCCCTCTGACTACCCTCTGCTACGTCACTGGGGAAGCCCATAGTCTTTCCTCTTCCTGGGCTTCCCCAGTGACGTAGCAGAGGGTACGTCAGAGGGGGCGGGGTCACGTGACGAGTGGCCCTGCCTCCTCTATATAAGTAATGTCACAGCTTCAGCCGCTCATTCGCTGGGCTGTGTCCAGCGGTGAGAGGAGGTCGGCGATGCTGCAGCGCTGGATGGATGGATCTCTTCTCATCGCTGGAGCGGAGATCACCCGGCGCAGGATCTTCTCATCGCTGGAGATCACCCGCAGCCGTCGCTGGATCAGGACAACGCAGGAAGCCGGGAATGAGTGGATTATCACCGCTGGATTTTTTTTCTTTTTCTTTTATAATAAAGGACTTTATTCTACGGTGTCAGTGTGTTTTTTTACAAGACTTTACACTTCCTTCGTGAAATGGTAGGGGTACAGTGTACCCCATTACCATTTCACACAGGGGGGGGGGTCAGGATCTGGGGGTCCCCTTGTTAAAGGGGTCTTCCAGATTCTGATAAACCTCCCGCCCGCATACCCCCACAACCACCGGGCAAGGGTTGTGGGGATGAGACCCTTGTCCCCATCAACATGGGGACATCCTCCCCATGTTGAGGGCATGTGGCCTGGTGCTGTTCAGGAGAGGGGGGGGCCGCACTCTGTCCCCCCCCCCCCTCTTTTCTGCGGCCGGCCAGGTCAACGTGCTCGGATAACGGGTCTGGTTATGGATATTTAGGGGGAACCGCACGTAATTTTTTTTTTTAATTGACGGCGGGGTTCCCCTTAATATCCATACCAGACCTAAAGGGTCTGGTTATTGAATTTGCGGGACCTCCGCGCATTTTTTTCCGAACTCCGATCCCGGACCCGAACTTTTTTCAATTATTCGGGTTCGGGAAAAACCTAAAGTCCGTACCGAACCCGAACTTTACAGTTCGGGTTCGCTCAACCCTACTTGATACTGAAGTATAGATTTTGAGGGCAGAAAAACACTTTTTCTGAATAGAGCAGATACTCTAGCCCTGGATAACAGGGACGAATTCCCTATATATTTGGTGAGGGGAATGTGTAGGAAACTAGGAATATAACATTTATAAAAAAAATGTATATAAAATTCCCTGTAAACGTATTAAGCCGGATTCACATACATCGGGCGCATATTTATGCCGGCGTAGCGTATCTCTTTTACGCTACGCACAGATGCAAGCACTGGATTCACAAAGCACTCGCTCCGACTCGCTGTTAAAGATACGCTGGGTTTCCTCTGCGTAAGCCTGCGTAGGTGGAAGTGGGCGTGAGCCATGTAATGAGGCGTGACCCCATGCAAATGATGGGCCAAGCGTCATAGAAGTACTTAAAATGAACGGCGCATGCGCCGTCCCGTAAACGTATCCCTGTGCGCATGCTCAGAATCACGTCGGAATTACTTCCTAAGATACGACGGATCACTGCCTACGACGTGAACGTAACCTACGCGCAGCCCTATTCACGTACTACCTAAACGACGTAAAATACGACGGCTGTGTTCCCTGGTCCATACCTTAGCATGACTTGCGCCTCCTATATGGGGAATAACTTTACGCCGGACGTACGACATACGCAAACTGCGTATATTATGCGCCGGGCGCAAGAATGTTCGTGAATCGGCGTATCTCCCTCATTTGCATATGTGCATAGAAAATCAATGGGAGCGGAAAATGCGCCCAGTATAAATATGCGCCCAAGATACGACGGCGTAGGATAGTTACGTCGGTCGTAGGAAGCCTATTTTCAGGCGTATCTAGTTATATGGGCACGGCGCACACATACAACGGCGCACATTTACACTTACGCGGCGTATCTCGAAATACGTTGGCGTAAGTGCTTTGTGAATCCGGGCTTTTCCTAGTTAAGAGGAATGTTTCATTACAGGATTTAATCGTATATCCTGTTCTTGGGGTGAAGCTAGAAGACCCCTGATATCTTCATTGAGAGGACCTTGTTGTCACTACTGTCACATTAGGGGCTTGTCAGTACATACATATATACAGTACATGGTTAGGACAAATGTTAATACATAAACACATATTACACATCCCTACACACACCAGAAGAGGAAGAAGTAGCCATAGAGCCTCTTCCAGCCTTGCAAATGTGGCCTGTGCATCCATGAGGTAATGAGCCCCAGTCATGAAAGGATTAAATAAAAGAGGAAGCAATTCAAATGTAAATATATCACATTTTTATTGTGTGTTTATGAAAGTATAATTATGGATCTATACACATTTTTTCCTGTTCCAACTATATATACTCTGAATAAACCAAGAGTCCTTTGGTAAAATCAATTGGCCAGAAGTGAAGATCTAGTGATCCTCTCACCCATTCGCTGACACACTTTTGACCAAGAGATTCCAAGCCTGCCCACCACGCCAAGGTAGACTCTTCTAGGGCAGGACCTACACTAACTACACTAAGCTACCCTACTGGATGCTAGTCATCCTTTTTCTAATGTTGGGTGTATGTATGTAGTAGGCCTCATCCTATAATCTGTGTGTGGGCGTTCTACTCTCTCCTAATATGGTTGTGTGTGTGTGCGCGCATCTCTCTAAAGCATGGACCAGTCAGTCAGTTTATGTACATCTGGATGTGTGTTAGTGTAGGTTAGTGCATGCCAGTGCAGTGTGTGTCAGTAAATAAACGTTCATCAGTAATTACCAGAAATAAAATGAAGATTATTTAATATGTAAAACTGATACAAGCAAAGGATTGCAGGAGAGTCCTACTACCTACCTGTCAGGTATAGGTGACCATGTCAGTGTCCCTTGTGTCTGCACCATCATACCGGCAGTAGTGCGGCTGCTTTATGGGGGCACCAGACCGATTTGTCTTGCGGCCCAGTCCACCTCATAAGACTGGCACTACACTAAAAGTGTAGCACAAGCCGACGGGGACTCTTTCCATGCTGCCCCCCCTGAAAAGTGGAGTGTTCACCTGAGAGGTATTAGCTCAATTAGAGTGAAGCGACTCCTTCTCTGTAGTAGTAGTCTGGAGTGTTCACCTAGAGGTGTTAGTTCAATCAGGTGAAGTGACTCCTTTTCGGTAATAATAGTCTGGAGTATTCACCTGAGAGGTGTTAGTTCAATCAGGTAAAGTGACTCCTTTTCGGTAATAATAGTCTGGAGTGTTCACCTGAGGCCGTTTTCATCAGTTCACCGCTGAAGCAGACCGATGTTCTGATGTGCGTACACACCATCAGTTCAAAACCCGATCGGGGTCAGAACGCGGTGACGTAAAACACACGACGTGCTGAAAAAAACTAAGTTCAATGCTTCCAAGCATGCGTCGACTTGATTCTGAGCATGCACGCGTTTTGAACCAATGCTTTTGTGTACCAACCATCGGTTTTGACCGATGGTCAGTCGTCCATCGGTTCGATTTTAAAGCAAGTTCTAAAACTTTGGTCTGAAGGACAGAAGTCCAATGGGCCGTACACACGGTTGGTTTGGACCGATAAAACTGGACTTCGGTCCGTTTTCATCGGTTTGGACCGGTCGTGTGTACGCGGCCTGACAGGTGTTAGTTCAATCAGGTGAAGCGACTCCCTTTCGGTAATAATAGCCTGGAGTGTTCATCTGAGAGGTGTTAGTTCAATCAGGTGACGCGACTCCTTTTCTGTAATAATAGCCTGGAGTGTTCACCTGAGAGGTGTTAGCTCAATCAGGTGACGCGACTCCTTTTCGGTAATAATAGTCTGGAGTGTTCACCTGAGAGGTGTTAGTTCAATCAGGTGAAGTGACTCCTTTTCGGTAATAATAGTCTGGAGTGTTCATCTGAGAGGTGTTAGTTTCAATCAGGTGAAGTGACTCCTTTTCGGTAATAATGGTCTGGAGTGTTCACCTGAGAGGTGTTAGTTCAATCAGGTGACGCGACTCCTTTTCTGTAGTAATGGTCAAGAATATTTTTTTTTGTCTAGACATCATCTACTGTAAGCAGAAAATGTACATGTTGGTATACATTACCCCATGATGTTTTCAGGGGATCTGAAAGAGATTAATATACATTCCGGAAAACCTGGATGGGGGCTCCATTTTCATCAATGCCCACGACAGCAATAATGATCAGACCGCCTTCATGTGGAGCCACGTACCAACTTGGAATAAATGTTCGGCACACGGGACAAGTCGGGCTTTGGTCAAGCCACCTGTGGATACAAGGAGAGTGGAACCTGTGAGTACAGTTTATTTCTATAGAGTCCTCTGCACCATACTCACAGAGGCAAATGGAACAGGTAGGCTGCTCCATTGCCGGTGGTCTCGGAGGCGCTGGGTGCTGATCCCTGGCGGCGTCCACCATTGCCGGTGGTCTCGGAGGCGCTGGGTGCTGATCCCTGGCGGCGTCCACCATTGCCGGTGGTCTCGGAGGCGCTGGGTGCTGATCCCTGGCGGCGTCCTCCATTGCCGGTGGTCTCAGAGGCACTGGGTGCTGATCCCTGGCAGCGTCCTCCATTGCCGGTGGTCTCAGAGGCACTGGGTGCTGATCCCTGGCAGCGTCCTCCATTGCCGGTGGTCTCAGAGGCACTGGGTGCTGATCCCTGGCGGCGTCCTCCATTGCCGGTGGTCTCAGAGGCACTGGGTGCTGATCCCTGGCCGCGTCCTCTCTTCTCCTCCGAAGCTGTCCTCTCGTCCGGTGGGCGATCGGATCCACTTCTCCCTCCTGGTGCGATCGCCTTCCACTTGCCCGGCGTCGAGAAGGACGTGGCATCTTAATGCCGCTGTACCTGAAAAAGAAAACAAAAAACAAAAAAAAATTATTAATAATAAAATATACAATAATAATAATAATAATAATAATATGATAATGGAAATATATTTGAATTAAAATGCTAATAATCGCAGGAAACACAATGTGACTCGATCAGCTCCCAGTGCAGGAATGATATGAAACAACTTCAGCCCACTATGACATCACACATCTCATACCAACTTTTCAGGCCCGGACACTGACTGGGAATACCTTGGTCATGTAACACTGTAGCCAAATAAATGTTATATAATTTTAAAGATTTTACATACAATTAAACTGTACTATGGTTATTTAAATGGCTGGGTATGTTGAGCATAATTCTCAGTATCTGTTCTTATTCTGTATGTATCAACCCTACACAGTACAACTTCTCTTGTCCTGTATGCCGAGTGCAATTCTCGGTATCAGTTCTTATTCTGTATGTATGGACCTTGCACAGTACCACTTCTCTTATTCTGTATGCTGGGTGTAATTCTTAATAACTTATTATTGTAGGCGACTTCATACTGCGTCACTGAATGATCCTGAGCAGGGCCGCCATCAGGGTTGGACCACGGTTCTCCTGTAGGGGGCCCGGACAGCAGGCGAATCAGACGGTGGGGTGATTAAGAGTAATTGCAGAACAATGTTCTGTGCTCCTCTCTGCAGCAACTTAAAGCGGGGTTCCACCTGCAATTTATTTATTTTTTAAGTCACCAGCTACAAACACTGCAGCTGCTGACTTTTAATAAGGACACTTACCTGTCCTAGGCGCCTGCGATGTCGGCCCCCTGAGGCCGATCCCTCGATCGTGGCAGGTCCTGGCACCGCCATCCTCACTAAGGTAAACAGGTAGTGGAGCCTTGCGGCTTCACTGCCCGTTTCCTACTGGGCATGCGCGAGTCTCACGGTGCCGTATGAATGGGCGGCTGATCTCTGGGATACACACAGTTCCCAGAAGGCAGCGCGCACCATTCCCCAGAAGACAACGCAAGGATGAAGACCAGCCGCGGACTAGGAAGAGGCAGATTAGGAAGATCCGCCTAGCAACCGCAATTTCTGGTAAGTAAAACATTTTTTATTTTCTATTTTTTTTTCTTTTTTTTTGTGGCATTTTGGTGTAATTTTTTTTTTTCACATGCAGAAGTGAACGCATACGTAAGTCCCGCCCACATATGAAAATGGTGTTCAAACCACACATGTGAGGTATCGCTACGAATGTTAGAGCGAGAGCAATAATTGTTGCCCTAGACCTCCTCTGTAACTCAAAACATGTAACCAGTAAAAAAAAAAAAAAATTAAGCGTCGCCTATGGGGATTTTTAAGTAGCGAAATTTGGCGCCATTCCACGAGCATGTGCAATTTTGAAGGGTGACGTGTTAGGTATCTGTTTACTCGGCGTAACTTCATCTTTCACATTATGCAAAAACATTGGGCCAACTTTACGGTTTTGTTCTTTAAGCACAAAACGGTCACCCCCCCCCCAAAAAAACATGTTAGAAAATTGCTGCGCAAATACCGTGCGAGATAAAATGTGAGAGCACCGAAAGCTGAGAATTGGTCTGGTTAGGAAGGGGTTTTAAGTGCTTAACACTTTCCCTGCCGAGTCATTGTAAAATTATTATTGCTCGGGACCTGGTGCGCGTGCCCGGCGGCCGCGATGTCCGCCGGGCACCCGCGATTGCCCGCAATCATGGCAGGACCATGGATCTGTGTGTGTAAAAACACAGATCCATGTCCTGTCAGCGGTGAGGAGACCAATGTGTGCTCCCAGTAAAGAGGAACACACATCGGTCTCCTCCCCTTGTGAGTCCCCTCCCCCCTACAGTTAGAACACACCTTAGGGAACATATTAACCCCTTCAGCGCCCCCTAGTGTTAACCCCTTTCCTGCCAGTCACATTTACACAGTAATCAGTGCAGTTTTATAGCACTAATCTGTATGTAAAAATGTGTCAAAAGTGTCCGATATGTCCGCCGCAATGTCACGGTCACAATAAAAATCGCAGATCGCCGCCATTACTAGTAAAAAAAAAATATGCCATAATTATATTCCCTATTTTGTAGATGCTAGAACTTTTGCACAAACCGATCAAATACGCTTTTTGCTATATTTTTTTACCAAAAATATGTAGAAGAATACGTATCGGCCTAAACTGAGGAAAGAATTTTTTTATTTTTTTTAAATTATGACATTTATTAAATCAAAAAGTAATTACAAGATATTGTGTTTTTTTCAAAATTGTCGCTCTTCTTTTGTTTATAGCGCAAAAAATAAATACCGCAGAGGTGATCAAATACCACCAAGAGAAAGCTCTATTTGTGGGGAAAAAAGGGCGTCAATTTTGTTTGAGAGCCACGTCGCACGACCGTGCAATTGTCATTTAAAATGCGACAGCAGAAGGGGGTGAAAATGCCCTGTATGGAAGTGGTTAATGACCAGGCCATTTTTTGCGATACGTAACTGCGTCACTTTAACTGACAATTGCGCGGTCGTGCGACGCTGTACCCAAACAAAATTGATGTCCTTTTTTTCCAACAAATAGAGCTTTTTTTGGTGGTATTTAATCACCTCTGAGGTTTTTATTTGTGTCAATTTTGAAACAAAAACAATATTTCTTACTTTTTGCTATAATAAATATCCCCAATTTTTTTTTAAAAAAAAACAAACTTTTTCATCAATTTAGGACAATATATTTTCTTCTACATATTTTTGTTGAAAAAAACAAAGAAAACAAGGCATTCCCAGCGCAGTCCCTGTAAAAGGAATAAAAGTGACACATTTTTTTTTTTTAAATACAGTGTAAAAATTCTAAATAAAAGGTAAAACAAATAATAAAAAAAAAAATTTAAACTCACCCCAACCCGCCAAGATCGCGTGCAGAAGCGAACGCATACGTGAGCAGCGCTGCATATGAAACCACACATGTGAGGTATTGCTGCAATCATTAGAGCGAGAGCAATAATTCTAGCCCTAGACCTCCTCTGTAATTCAAAACATGCAACCTGTAGAATTTTTTAAATGTCGCCTATGGAGCGGGCTCAACTTTGAAGCGTGGCATGTTGGGTATCAATTTACTCGGCGTAACATTATCTTTCTTAATATAAAAAAAAAAAATTGGGCTAACGTTACTGTTGTCTTATTTTTTCATTGAAAAAAGTAATTTCTTTCCCCCAAAAAAGTGCGCTTGTGTAGCGCCCTGCTCCCAAAGATGGGGGCGCTATTTTAAATTGATGGGATATCTGGGCCAATAGTTGGGCCCAGACTTGCTGTAAATTTGCCTCTGCCCCCTCTGGGCTTTCACACTGGAGAGACAGCAGTGGCTGTTTTAGGGAGCTTTGCAGGCGCCATTTTTAGCGCAATAGCGCCTGCAAAGCTCCCAGTGTGAAAGCAGCCTTACTCTGCAATGAGCCCGCTCGGGGGAACTGTCAGATTTAACGTCTGCGTCATATATTGTCCTTGTTAAGAAGGCGTTTTTGCTCAGAAGTTGCTCTATTTCTTCCCTGTTCTGTTCACTTCCTGCTTGTCTGATTGTTACTGACCACCGTGATGGGAGGCTTTACTGCGGTGGTCAGTGATGTGCTCGCCTCCTCCTGGGAACTACATCTGTGCGGCAGGACGCTCTCTACGTGTTAGAGACTTCAAGGAGGTGTGAATTACTGGGTGTGCCGCAATGCATACTGGGAAATGTAGTTCTTACATGAACGAGCGCCGCAAACCAGGAAGTGAATGAGAGAACAGAAACTAGAACGCCTGAGGTGATATGGATGAAGGAATTTAATAGGTATTTACTCGTTTTTTAACAGAATCATTACACCATTCTGTTTGTCTACCTTACAGACATTAATTTTAGGCAAAACATTTTTTTCCTTTAACAAGGACAATATATGGCGCACACGTTGAATCTGACAGTTGGGGTAGTATAGTGTATTATAATGACGAGTTGGGGTAGTATAGGGTAGTATAATGATGGATTGGGGTAGTATAGGGTATTATAATGATGGGTTGGGGTAGTATAGGGTATTATAATGATGGATTGGGGTAGTATAGGGTATTATAATGACGGATTGGGGTAGTACAGGATATTATAATGATGGGTTGGTATAGTATAGGCCCTATACTATACCAACCCATCATTATAATACCCTATACTACCCCAATCCATCATTATAATACACTATACCAGGGGTTGACAAATTTGCTTGGAATCTAGGAGCCAGGTAAAAAAGTTAGGAGCCAGAAAACGCGCCCCGTCCCGACGAGCTTGCGCGCAGAAAGCGAACACATACGTGAGCAGCGCCCGCATATGTAAACGGTGTTCAAACCACACATGTGAGGTATCACCGCGATTGGTAGAGCGAGAGCAATAATTCTAGCCCTAGACCTCCTCTGTAACTCAAAACATGCAACCTGTAGATTTTTTTTTAAACGCCGCCTATGAAGATTTTAAATTGTAAAAGTTTGTCGGCATTCCACGAGCGGACGCAATTTTGAAGCGTGACATGTTGGGTATGAATTTACTCAGCGTAACATTATCTTTCATAATATAAAAAAAAAATGGGGATAACTTTACTATTGTCTTATTTTTTAATTAAAAAAAGTGTTAATTTTTTTCTCCAAAAAAGTGCGCTTGTAAGACCGCTGCGCAAATACGGCATGACAGAAAGTATTGCAACGTTTGCCATTTTATTCTCTAGGGTGTTAGGATAAAAAATATATATAATGTTTGGGGGTTCTAATTAGAGGGAAGAAGATGGCAGTGAAAATAGTGAAAAACAACATTAGAATTGCTGTTTAACTTGTAATGCTTAACTTGTAATACCAACGGCCACCACCAGATGGCGCCAGCTCACATCTGGTGGTAATAACTTGTAATACCAACGGCTCACCACCAGATGGCCCCAGCTCAAAAAAAAATAAAAATAAAAAAAAACATTTTTTTTTTTTTGCCCCCCCTTCCAAGCCAAGTTGCCAGGGCCCTATTTCTAGTCGCCATGGCGACCTGGCGCCCGGGATTTGTCGAGCCCTGCACTATACTACCCCAATCTGTCATTATAATACCCTATACTATAGGGTATTATAATGACAGATTGGGGTAGTATAGTGTATTATAATGATGGATTGGGGTAGTATAGTGTACTATAATGATGGGTTGGGGTAGTACAGGGTATTATAATGATGGGTTGGGGTAGTAGAGGGTATTATAATGATGGGTTGGTATAGTGCAGGGTACTATAATGATGGATTGGGGTAGTATAGTGTACTTTAATGATGGATTGGGGTAGTATAGGGTATTATAATGACGGATTGGGGTAGTATAGGGTATTATAATGACGGATTGGGGTAGTATAGGGTAGTATAGTGTATTATAATGATGGATTGGGGTAGTACAGGGTATTATAATGATGGATTGGGGTAGTACAGGGTATTATAATGATGGATTGGGGTAGTATAGGGTATTATAATGATGGATTGGGGTAGTATAGGGTATTATAATGACGGATTGGGGTAGTATAGGGTACTATAATGATGGATTGGGGTAGTACGGGGTATTATAATGATGGATTGGGGTAGTACAGGGTATTATAATGATGGATTGGGGTAGTATAGGGTATTATAATGATGGATTGGGGTAGTATAGGGTAGTATAATGATGGGTTGGGGTAGTATAGGGTATTATAATGAGGGGTTGGTATAGTATAGGATATTATAATGGCAGATTGGGGTAGCATAATTAGGAGGGGGGGGGTCTATGGTGATGGAGGGGGTGACACCCCTGCCCCGAGGGACAGCCTGACCTGATTGGATGACTGGGGAGACAGGCACCGCCCTCCCCCCCATGGACTTGTGATGATCACAAAGCTGGGACAGTGTACGGGTGGCGATCATTATGATTGCTGCGATCATTCCACACTGCCTACCCCCCAATGTCCCCCCCCCCCCCCGAACATCACTGCCCGGCCTCACCTGTAAGGTTACATGGAAAATAATGACACTTACTTTCTCTCCGATAGATTAGTGAAGTCGCTGTGGTTGTAGTACTCGGATGATTCCACCTGGAGCGCTGTCCTGTCCTGTTCGAAAACAAGAAAGTAGAAGACGCTCCCTCGTCCGAATACTGCCTCAAAATGGCGCCGGTGTCAGGCGAGCGGTTTATGACTCATCCACCAGCACGCGCTGCGCTGTGACGTCCCGCCGATCCACAATGTATGCTGGCACGAGACTCGGCAGCTGAAGAGAGGATTAGGATTTCTCCTCCCTCCCTCCAGCCTGCAGGTGGCACAAGAGAGCACCTCTGTGCAGTGAGGGAAGGCTGGCTGTGACATGAGGAGTGCGGAGATCTCCGGAGGAAGAACAGAGGAGGGCCAACCATGTCTTCCCGGTAAGGGGCTGTGTGTGAGAGATCTCCCCTCCCCCTCCTCTGTGTGTCATTTATTATTATTATTATTATACACCATTCATACCTCTCCAGTGTGTGACTTTACACTAAGAGCTTACACTCTAATACATGATCTGTCCTGTATACATTCCCCTCTGATCTGTCCTGTGCTATCCTGTATACCTGTCATGTGTATATATTCCCATCTGATCTGTCCTGTGCTATCCTGTATACCTGTCATGTGTATATATACCCCTCTGATCTGTCCTGTGCTATCCTGTATACCTGTCATGTATATATACCCATCTGATCTGTCCTGGGCTATCCTGTATACCTGTCATGTATATATACCCCTCTGATCTGTCCTGTGCTATCCTGTATACCTGTCATGTATATATACCCCTCTGATCTGTCCTGTGCTATCCTGTATACCTGTCGTGTATATATTCCCCTCTGAGCTATCCTGTATACCTGTCATGTGTATATATACCCCTCTGATCTGTCCTGGGCTATCCTGTATACCTGTCATGTATATATACCCCTCTGATCTGTCCTGAGCTATCCTGTATACCTGTCATGTATATATACCCCTCTGATCTGTCCTGTGCTATCCTGTATACCTGTCGTGTATATATTCCCCTCTGAGCTATCCTGTATACCTGTCATGTGTATATATACCCCTCTGATCTGTCCTGAGCTATCCTGTATACCTGTCATGTATATATTCCCATCTGTCCTGTGCTATCCTGTATACCTGTCATGTATATATTCCCATCTGTCCTGTGCTATCCTGTATACCTGTCATGTGTGTATATATACCCCTCTGATCTGTCCTGTGCTATCCTGTATACCTGTCCTGTATATATTCCCCTCTGATCTGTCCTGAGATATCCTGTATACCTGTCATGTGTAGATATTCCCCTCTGATCTGTCCTGTGCTATCCTGTATACCTGTCATGTGTAGATATTCCCCTCTGATCTGTCCTGTGCTATCCTGTATACCTGTCATGTGTAGATATTCCCCTCTGATCTGTCCTGTGCTATCCTGTATACCTGTCATGTGTATATATTCCCCTCTGATCTGTCCTGTGCTATCCTGTATACCTGTCGTGTATATATTCCCCTCTGATCGGTCCTGTGCGATCCTGTATACCTGTCATGTGTATATATTCCCCTCTGATCTGTCCTGTGCTATCCTGTATACCTGTCATGTGTATATATTCCCATCTGATCTGTCCTGTGCTATCCTGTATACCTGTCATGTGTATATATTCCCATCTGATCTGTCCTGTGCTATCCTGTATACCTGTCATGTGTGTATATATACCCCTCTGATCTGTCCTGGGCTATCCTGTATACCTGTCGTGTCGGTTTCAATGCCCCAGCTAAGCCCCTCCCCTGATGACAGTGTTGAGCCCGGTGATTGGTCGCTGGGCTGTGTGTAGGAGGCGGGGCTGGGAAGGTCCTATGGAAGTAGTGGGGGAGGGTCACAGATCTCGCCTTGTTATGGACATGCTGGTTCCAGGGCAGTGACTCCTCACCATCCAATCACTGATCTCCATGGGCGGCCCTACAGGCCACAAATGCCGCAAAGTAGATCTTGGTGCGTTTTGCCAGTTTGATGGCGACTAACGCCGCGTCGTCCACACAAATCTCCATTCTCAGAGAGGTGTCACATTTCTATCACTGAAGAGAGAGTCTCCTTTGTGTGCCACAAAAACACCGGATTTCACACCGGATCCCAAACCGCGAAATGTCACCGCCGCTCCAAGCTGGCCGATCACCAGAAATATTGTGTGTGAGAAGTTCCTGTGATTGTTGGTGGAGTCATACCGACAATAAGATCTCCCCCCCCCCCCCCTCCTGTGCGTCTGATTCCCCCCCCCCCCCCTGTGCGTCTGATTTCCCCCCCCCTGTGTGTCTGATTCCCCCCCCCTGTGTGTCTGATTCCCCCCCCCCTGTGTGTCTGATTCCCCCCCCTCCTGTGCGTCTGATTCCCCCCCCCCCCTCCTGTGCGTCTGATTCCCCCCCCCCCTCCTGTGCGTCTGATTTCCCCCTCTCCTGTGCGTCTGATTTCCCCCCCCCCCCCCCTCCTGTGCGTCTGATTTCCCCCCCCCCCTCCTGTGCGTCTGATTTCCCCCCCCCCTCCTGTGCGTCTGATTCCCCCCCCCCCCTCCTGTGCGTCTGATTCCCCCCCCCCCTCCTGTGCGTCTGATTTCCCCCCCCCTCCTGTGCGTCTGATTCCCCCCCCCTCCTGTGCGTCTGATTTCCCCCCCCCCCTCCTGTGCGTCTGATTCCCCCCCCCTCCTGTGCGTCTGATTCCCCCCCCCCTCCTGTGCGTCTGATTCCCCCCCCCTCCTGTGCGTCTGATTCCCCCCTCCTGTGCGTCTGATTTCCCCCCCCCTCCTGTGCGTCTGATTCCCCCCCCCTGTTCGTCTGATTCCCCCCCCCCTCCTGTGCATCTGATTCCCCCCCCCCCTCCTGTGCATCTGATTCCCCCCCCCCCTCCTGTGCGTCTGATTTCCCCCCCCCCTCCTGTGCGTCTGATTCCCCCCCTCCTGTGCGTCTGATTCCCCCCCCCTCCTGTGCGTCTGATTCCCCCCCCCTCCTGTGCGTCTGATTCCCCCCCCCCTGTTTGTCTGATTCCCCCCCCCCCCTCCTGTGCGTCTGATTTCCCCCCCCCTCCTGTGCGTCTGATTTACCCCCCCCCCCCTCCTGTGCGTCTGATTCCCCCCCCCCCTGTTCGTCTGATTCCCCCCCCCTCCTGTGCGTCTGATTCCCCCCCCCCCCTCCTGTGCGTCTGATTTACCCCCCCCCCCCTCCTGTGCGTCTGATTCCCCCCCCCCTCCTGTGCGTCTGATTCCCTCCCCCCCCTCCTGTGCGTCTGATTCCCCCCCCTCCTGTGCGTCTGATTCCACTCCCCCTTCCTGTGCGTCTGATCTCTGCCCCCCCCTCCCGCGTGTCTGATATCTGTGCCCCCCCCTTCCGCTTGTCTGATATCTGTGCCCCCCCTCCGGCGTGTTTGATCTCTGTGACCCCCCCCCTCCGGCGTATCTTATCTGTGGCGCCCCCCCTCCGGTGTGTCTGATCTCTGGAACCCCCCCCCCCCCCTAACGCACGCGGCAATACCTCACATATGTGGTTTGAACGGCGCTTACATATGTCGGCGGGACTTACGTGTGTGTGTGTGTACGCTTCTGCGTGCGAGCTACTGGGGACAGGGTCATTTTTTTTATTTATTATTGTTTTATTATTTTTTGTAAACCTCCCTTGTAATAGGAAAGGTGTGTGGCAGGTTTTCTTTATGGCGAGATGGGGGTCAGTAAGACCCCCCCCCCCCCCATCTCTCCTCCAGGCTGGAAAGCATTAGATTGTGATTTTTTTTTATCGATCTCATGCTTACTAGCCGCAATCGCGGCTTTGTTTACTTCCAGGTACCCGGGCGTGATGTCATGGCACGGGAGAGCCCAGAGAAGCACCGGATGGCGGCGGGGACGTCCCCACCCGCCGCCTATAAGAATGATCAAGCGGCGGAACTGCCGCTATGATCGTTCTTATGGTGCACAGAATCGCCGGGACGAAAGAATGATATCTGAATGATGCCTCTAGCTGCACCCATCATTCAGATATCACAAAGCCCAGGACATCATATATGACGCCCACCCGGGATGGGAGATCCCCTGTGTGGACGTCGTATGACTATGTGCGGTAGTGAAGTGGTTAAAAGAATGCTAAATCTTTCACACGTACGGACAAACGGTCCGTTTTTTACAAGTCCGTAAACGGACTTGTAATGCTTCCCTATGGGATTGCAGACGTTAGCGGAGGATGCATCCGCTAACATCTGCAAACATCCGCTTTTGCGTACGGAAGAAAACCCTATTTTTCTTCCGTCTGGCGGAACGGATCGGATGAATACGGACACACGGTCCGTATTCATTTGATTCCCCATAGGAGAGAGCGGAGGAAAGACAGAGCGGTCTCTGCACAGTGTGCGGGGACTGCCCTGTCCGCCGACTGCTCAGCGGGGATTTACGGATGATCCCCGCTGAGCCGACGGACACACACGGGGCGGATCAATACGGATCTGCTCCGTGTGAAAGGGTCCCAAGAGTTTCAATTTATATGCAATCAGGCAGGCCCTCGCACTACATGGTTTTGATAAATCCGAAGACCAAATTCTGCAGAAAATCTGATGGTGTGTATGGGGCTTTATACACCTTGTTATGGCGGACACATCAGACACTTTTTTGACACATTTTTGGGACCATTGTCATTTTCACAGCGAAAAGTGGTATAAAAATGCACTGATGACTGTGAAAATGACAATGGAAGTGAAGGGGTTAACCAGGAGGGGGGCGCTAAGGGGTTAAGTGTGTCCTAAGGGAGTGATTCTTACTGTAGGGGGGCGTGGCAGGACGTGTGACATCACTGATCGCCATTCCCTATAACAGGGAACAGACGATCAGTGACACTGCCGCAGAGAAGAACGGGGAAGGTGTGTTTACACTCGCCTCTCCCCGTTCTTCAGCTCCTGTGACCGATCGCGGGACACCGGCGGCGATCGGGTCACGGATCTTCGGACCGGGTTGCAAGAGCGCTGCAGGCGACGCTCGGGTGACCAATGGCTGAACAATTAAAGGGCAACGTACCTGTGCCCAGCCGTGCCATTCTGCCGACGTTGGGCGGTCCTTAAGTGGTTAATTTTATAGTATATTTTATGTCATTACCATGACCTTCTCAAGAAAGAAAAATCGCACTCCTGATGTGTCTCATATGTGAGAATTATTTGTTGTTTGTACCCTTTGTAGGGCCAGGAAAATGTCCTTATTTTTTTTATTTATTATTAGTTAAAGAAAAATCCTTCTTTATATTGACTGAATATTTATTTATTTATTACTACCAATAAATACCACCAAATAAAAAAAATTCAAATTTCCCACTCCTGATGCTCATGAGCAGGGCTCTCAAAGTACCGGCCCGCGGACCGGTTATAAATGGCCTGAAGGCGGGGGGGGGGGGGGGAGATCTGTGCCCTGAGGGTTAATAATGCGTTTGCTGGGGGTTAAAGCGGGAGTTCACCCGAAAAAAAAAATTTAACATTAGATTGGGCCTAATTACGGGAAGCAGAATCGGGTGTTTTGTTTAAAATGAATGCAGTACTTACCGTTTTAGAGATAGATGTTCTCCGCCGCTTCTGGGTATGGGCTGCGGGACTGGGCATTCCTATTTGATTGACAGCCTTCCGACGGTCGCATACAGCGCGTCACGAGTTGCCGAACGTCGGTGCGGCTCTATACGGCGCCTGCGCACCGACGTTCGGCTACTTTCGGAAACTGGTGACGCGCTGTATGCGACGGTCGGAAGGCTGTCAATCAAATAGGAACACCCAGTCCCGCAGCCCATACCCGGAAGCGGCGGAGAGCATCTATCTGTAAAACGGTAAGTACTGCATTCATTTTAAACAAAACACCCGATTCTGCTTCCCGTAATTAGGCCCAATCTAGTGTTAAAAATAGATTTTTTTTGGGTGAACCTCCACTTTAATAATGCGTCTGCTGACACCAGTGCTGGGGGTTAATGATGCGTTTGCTGACACCAGTGCTGTGTGTGTGTGTGTGTGTGGTGGATAGTGTAGTTTGTGTAGTAGTCAGTATAAGAATCGGGTAGGTTAGTGTAGTGGTCAGTGTGTGTAGTGTGGTGTGTATTGGTCTGTGGATAGAGTATTGTGTAGCGGTCAGTGTGGTGTATAGTGTAGTGGTCAGTATAGGCATCAGGTAGGTCAATGTGGTCAGTGTATAGTATAGTGGGTAGTGTAGTGGTCAGTATAGGAATCGGGTGATGTGTAGTGGTCAGTGTATAGTGTATTGTATAGGAATCAGGTAGGTCAGTGTGTAGTGTAGTGGTTAGTGTGTAGTATAGTGGTCAGCAGGGGTCGACAATATCCGGGCGACAGGTCGTAATTGCGACAAATTGTGACCTGGCGCCCGCGGCTTCGCGGCCTCAATTACCGGCTGCCCGCGGGCCCACCGCAATCGCGTATCTTCCGTGCGCCCCCACCTCGTGATCGCCTTGTGAAGTCCCAAGCTCTTCCTTCTGTGAGCTGGTGCCATCTGGTGGTGGCCGTTGGCATTACAAGTTAAAACAGCAATTCATTTTTCACTATTTTCACTGCCATCTCCTTCCCTCTAATTAGAACCCCCAAACATTATATATTTTTAATTCTAACACCCTAGAGAATAAAATGGCGATCGTTGCAATACTTTCTGTCACGCCGTATTTGCGCAGCGGTCTTACAAGCGCACTTTTTTGGGGAAAAAATAAACTTTTTTTTTTTTTTATTAAAAAATAAGACAACCGTAAAGTTATCACAAAATTGTGAAAGACAATGTTACGCCGAGTAAATTGATACCCAACATGTCACGCTTCAAAATTGCATCCGCTCGTGGAATGCCGACAAACATTTACCCTTTAAAATCTCCATAGGCGACGTTTAAAAAATTCTACAGGTTGCATGTTTTCAGTTACAGAGGAGGTCTAGAGCTAGAATGATTGCTCTCGCTCTAACGATCGCGGCGATACCTCACGTGTGGTTTGAATACCGTTTACATATGCGAGCGCTACTCACGTTAGCTCATCGGGACGGGGTGCGTTTTCTGGCTCCTAATTTTTTTTTAGCTGGCTCCTAGATTCCAAGCAAATTTGTCAAAGCCTGGTGGTCAGTATAGGAATCGGGTAGGTTAGTGTGGTGTGGTCGCTTGTAGGAATCAGGTAGGTTAGTGTAAGCAATGATATAGGTCAGTGTATTGTGTAGTGGTCAGTATAGGAATCGGGTAGGTTAGTGTAAGGGTCAGTATGGTGTGTGTAGTGTAGTGGTCAATATAGGAATCGGGTGATGTGTAGTGGTCGGTGGATAGTGTATTGTATAGGAATCGGGTAGGTCAGTGTGTACAGTAGTGTTCGATGTTGGTGTAAGGAATGAAAGGTCGATGTATTGTGTAGTGGTCAGTATAGGAATCGGGTAGGTCGGTGTAGTGGTTGATTGTAGGAATCAGGTAGGTTAGTGTAAGGGTCAGTGTAGTGGTCAGTATAGGAATCAGGTAGGTTAGTGTGTCACTATAGGAACCATGTAGGTCAGTATAGGAATCGGGTAGATTAGTGGTCAGGTAGGTTGGTGTAGGGATCAGGTAGGTCAGTACTATTGTAGGAAGGAAAGGGACTCGGGGAGTGCGAAAGTCCTTGCCCCGGGCGCTGACAACCCACGCTACGCCATTGCCTCCACCTATCATCAGAATGCATGTGCTTCCACTGTGGAGTCACTTATAAGTTGGTGATGGGGACTACAGATACCAGGGTGCCTTGACAAGGCTCTGTAGCTTACGCATGCATTTAAAAATGTGTGCAGACTAAAGCCCGGTTTTTAATGCATACTGTTAGATGGGTTGATTTGGTTGTCTGCGAGCTGGTCGGTAAGTAAGCTTGTGTTTTTTTTTTTCTTTGCCCTGTTTATAATGGTGGTGATGTCAGGACTGTGATAGTGTGTCGGACAATCTGACAGTAACTGAAACTGGGTGGGAACTGACTGACATCACCAGTGGCACTAATACAGTGATCGGTGATGATACTATGCACTGTGACTGTACTAATGACACTGGCTGGGAAGGGGTTAACCTCTCTGAGTAATCACAGGGTTTAGAGTGTGCCTAAGCAGTGTTAATGTGTGTATTATGTGCTACTTTTTACTAAATATCTTTTTGTTCCTTCTCCTTGCGGGCGCTGTACCCACAAGAGGCCAGCGACGTACAGGTACATGGTGTCTTTAGGAGCCGCCTGTCCACAGTACAAAGCGGGTGGGCAGTCCTAAAGAGGCGATTACAAAGACATTTTAGACAACTCTGCACTCCTAACCTTGTGGTAACAGTTTGGGGAAGGCCATTGTCTGGTCCAGCATGACTGTACCCCTGTGTACAATGCCAGCTTCATGAAGACATGGTTTGGTGTGGAGGAACTTGAGTGTCCTATTCAGAGCCCCGACCTCAACCCCACTGATCACCATTGGGAATTGAAAGCAGATTGCAAGCCAGGTCGGTTCATCCAACATCACTAACTGTCCTCACAAATGTATTTTGGCTGAATGGGCACACATTTCCACAGGCTTCCTCCACTGGACAACCTTTCCAGAAGAGTGTAGGATGTAATGGCTGTAGGTGGAAACTATGGTTTTGGAATGGGATGACCAACAAGCTCATATAGGTGTGATGACAAGGTGTCCATATAGAATATAAAGAATCAGTTGCTCGATCTCTAACATCAGTCTTTAACACTAAAATATCAGTTTTGGGTGGACTGATCCTTTTAAAGCTGAATTCCAGCTTTTGATATACTTTACATAGTTTTTTTGGGGCCAACATGTGAGGCCGCTGGATGTGCGTTATAAACTGTACATAGCTTAGGCTACATACTGCAGCTCTGTGTTCCGGGTTGGAGCCGAGACCTCCCCGTCTCATACCCATAACACAGCAGAGCCTATCTGATTGGTGCTCAGCAGGGGTCAAGTCCTGGGGGGAAAAAGTGTGGGAACTCCCACCCTAGATCCACTCCCCCACCAAAAAAAGAAAAATGATACGCTCATATGCATAATTACTAAACCACACTTTTTTTTTTTTTCCGAACATCGGTAATCCTTTATGTTACTGGCCGTTTCCTGTATATGGATTCATCGGGTAGTGTGCGGGTATTCCGTCACTTCCTCGATGCCGCAATGTCTCCTGGGAGCTTTTGTCATTGTTCCCAGGAGACATTGCGGAGGTCTGCCACAAGTTATCGTAGATTTAGGCTTTAACCACTTCCAGCCCAAGGACGTCATATGACGTCCTGGACTTTCAGTGGGGATATCTGAATGATGCCTGCAGCTACAGGCATCATTCAGATATCCATCTCTTCAGCCGGCGAATCTCTGCACCATAAGAATGATCATAGCGGCTGTTCTGCCGCTTGATCGTTCTTATAGGTGGCGGTAGGGGATGCCCCCCCCCCTCCCGCCGCCATCCGGTGCTTCTTCGGGCTCTCCCGTGCCATCGGAGACCCGGAGAAACGATCCGCCGGCGTCCGATGGAAACCATAGAATAGACTGGTGACCAGATGGTCACCAGTCATCTCTACGATCGTCGGAGGCCCGGGCGCGATGTTATGACGTCACGCCTGGGTCCCGGAATGTAAACACAGCCGCAATCGCGGCTGAAAGCATTAGATCAGTGAATTTTTTTTCACGATCTAATGCTTTCCAGCCTGGAGGAGAGATGTGGGGTCTTATTGACCCCGCATCTCTCCCATAAAGAGTACCTGTCACACACATTCCTATTACAAGGGAAGTTTACATTCCTTGTAATAGGAATAAAAGTGATAAAAAAAAAAATAGCAAAAAAAGTGTAAAAATAAAAAGTTGAGTAAAATAAAAAAAAAATAATAAAACATTTTTTTAAACGCCCCTATCCCCGTTAGCTTGCGCTCAGAAGTAAACACACAGGTAAGTCCCGCCCACATATGTAAACGCCGTTCAAACCACACATGTGAGGTATCGCCGCGTGTGTTAGAGCGCCAGCAACAATTCTAGCACTAGACCTCCTCTGTAACTCTAAATTTGTAACTTGTAAAAAAAAAATAAGCGCCGCCTATGGAGATTTTTAAGTACTGATGTTTGGCGCCATTCCATGAGTGTGCGCAATTTTAAAGCGTGACATGTTGGGTATCTATTTACTCGGCGTAACTTCATCTTTCACATTATACAAAAAAATTGGGCTAACTTTACTGTTTTGTTATTTTTTAATTCACAAAACCGTTTTCTCCCCCAAAAAAAGGCGTTTGAAAAATTATTGCGCAAATACTGTGGGAGATAAAAAGTTGCAATGGCCGGCATTTTATTCCCTATGGTGTCTGCTAAAAAAACATATATAATGTTTGGGGGTTCTGAGTAATTTTCTAACAAAAAAATTATGATTTATGCATGTAGGAGAGAAGTGCCAAAATAGGCCCGGTATGGAAGTGGTTAAGCAAGTTCTTTCTAAATCCCGCGATAACTTGCGGCAGACCTCCGCAATGTCTCCTGGGAACAATGACAAAAGCTCCCAGGAGACATTGCGGCATCGAGGAAGTGACGGAATACACTACGCGATGAATCCATATACGTGGCTCCCCAAGAAAAATTTTGTTTGGGAGCCACGTCGCACGACCGCACATTTGTCAGTTAAAGCGACGCAGTACCGAATCGCAAAAAGTGGCCTGGTCTTTAGCCATCCAAATGGTCTGGGGCTTAAGTGGTTAATGTTACCCCAACATTTCATATTGCTGATTATGTGTCTGTGTAGCCATGTACTTGTGCTAAAAAGAATCCTGTTGCATTGCTTCCTTTGTGTGAAATCCCCGGTGCTCCTTCCAGTTGTCCTCCGTTTCCGATTTCAAATGACATTCTTGTCTCTGTCCTTTTTTTCATTTCAGGTTGCTGAGAAAGTGAAACATTTCTTCAGGATGTACTCCATTAATGGGCACAAAATGACGGCCCTGAGGCCGGCATACCATGCCGAGAGCTACAGCCCTGATGATAACCGGTTTGACCCCTGACCATTGCTGTATGATGCATCGTGGACATCAATTTAATCCGTTTTTCATTTCCATACTAAATGTTGAATATAATTTATTTTTCTACTGACTTGTTTTTTTCCTCGGCTACACATAGAAACCAATTGCGGCTTTTTCCTGATGAAGTGGGCGTTGTCCCATGATATGCATAGAGATTACAGTGTCTGTACAAGATGTATTATTTTGCTATTAAGGGTGTGGTCTTTGTGGACCATGGAATCAGGACCATGGGAGGGACATGTCAGTTGCTAAAAGGTACTCCATATTCCCATTGCACACGTTCCTGGAAAAGCTCTCAAGGGATTGGGTGCTGCAGGAACAACCAGCTGGGAACTGGTTCAGAAGTCACAAGGAAAATGTCTGCCAGCACACCATGGATTAACAAGGAAGTGTCCAAGCGAATTGTTTAATGCATGATCACATCAAAAGAGTAGTGCAACGTTTCAGAGTCACATAGGACCCCTTCGTCATGTTACATGCCTGACGAAGGGGTCCTACGCGACTCCAAAATGTTGCATTACTCATTTGATGTGATCATGCATGAAACAATTCGCTTGGATGCATCCTTGGGTTTTTAACCGATGCTTTTGCATACTAACGATCGGTTTTGACCTATCGGTTAGGCATCCATCGGCTCAATTTTAAAGCAAGTTATCATTTTTTTGACCGAAGGTTAACCACTTGCCGTCGCCGCACCGTCATAATACGTCCACAAGGTGGCTCTCCTAGGCGAGAGCACGTATTATGACGTCCTGCCTTTTAGCCGCCACTAGGGGCGCACGCGCGCCGCCGGAGGCGCGCGCGCTCGCCCCCGACTCCCGTGCGTGTGCCCGGCGGGCGCGATCGCCGCCGGGCACACGCAATCGCTCGGTACAGAGCGGGGAACGGGAGCTGTGTGTGTAAACACACAGCTCTCGTTCCTGTCAGCAGGGGAAATGCTGATTTTCTGTTCATACAATGTATGAACAGAAGATCAGTGTTTCCCCTAGTGAGGCCACCCCCCCCCCCCACACAGTAAGAACACACCCAGGCATGCTTAACCCCTTCCCCGCCCCCTAGTGTTAACCCCTTCACTGCCAGTGGCATTTTTATAGTAATCTAATGCATTTTTATAGCACTGATCGCTATAAAAATGCCAATGGTCCCAAAAATGTGTCAAAAATGTCCGAAGTGTCCGCCATAATGTCGCAATACCGAAAAAAAAATCGCTGATCGCCGCCATTACTAGTAAAAAAAAATATTAATAAAAATGCCATAAAAATACCCCCTATTTTGTAAACGCTATAACTTTTGCGCAAACCAATCAATAAACGCTTATTGCGATTTTTTTTTTACGAAAAATATGTAGAAGAATACGTATCCGCCTAAACTGAGGAAAAAAAAATGTTTTTTTATATTTTTTTATATATTATACAGCAAAAAGTAAAAAATATTCATTTTTTTCAAAATTGTCGTTCTATTTTTGTTTATAGCGCAAAAAATAAAAAACGCAGAGGTGATCAAATACCACCAAAAGAAAGCTCTATTTGTGGGAAAAAAAGGACGCCAATTTTGTTTGGGAGCCACGTCGCACGACCTCGCAATTGTCTGTTAAAGCGACGCAGTCCCGAATCGCAAAAAGTACTCTGGTCTTTGGGCAGCAATATGGTCCGGGGGGTAAGTGGTTAAAGAACCTATGGGGCCTACACACGATCGGTTTGGACTGAAGAAAATGGTTCTTCAGACCGTTCTCCTCTGGCGATCCTATCGTGTGTACGAGGCCTAAGCATGTTGATCTGTTAGGCCTCATACACACAGGTATATTAACATACTCTTATCTACACTGGATCTTTCAGGGGATGGCAAAAAGGTAAAAAATTCTGTTTTGGTGCAGAACTATGCAAGTTGATGCAAATTTACAGGCATATGGCCTTGAGAATAAACTCATTCTACTGGCCAGAATATTAATTTATTCTGGGGGCTGGGTGGAGAGATACACACACAAGGTTTTTTACCTAAATTCATAAAATGCAAGTTAAATTAAAGCAATCATTTTTTATTAAAAAAAATCTTCATAGATGGTTTCCTTTATATTTTTTACACTGATTATCATCTATAGTCATTCTGTTTGGGGACTTTTTCACTGTATCTGATACAAATGTATATTTCTGAGCATTGTGTACCTGATATGTGCATGATATATTTATTTTGGAAATATTGATCACAAGAAACAGGAATTTATTATACAGGATTTATATAGCACCAACAAAATTAAGGCAGACATTACAGTTACATTACAATTTAGCACAAGAGGAATCCGAGGGCCCTACTCGTTGGAGCTTAAAATCTAGGTGGGAGGGTAATTAATACAAAAGGTAATAGCTGTGAACACCTGATACACAGTCAGTGGGGCTGATTTTCTAAAACTGGAGAGTACAAAATCTGGTGCAGCTGTGCACGGTAGCCAATCAGCTACAGCTTGTTTAATTAAAGCTGAGCTTTTTAGGCTGGGCTTCTCCTCAATTAGTTTTGCACTCCTGTGACCCGTTTTCAGCGGAGAGCGGTCTGAAGTCCGCTCTTAGCTGACGTCACTGCCATCAGTCGGGGCAGCGCGTCATCACGACTTCCAAGTCGGGATCCGCCAGCTGCCCTGATTGATGGCAGTCTCAGCGAGCTGCTGAGACAGCCTCTCCCCGCCCTTCTACGGCTCAGCTCTCCAATGAGCGTGGAGAAGCAGAGAGGAAAGACGCTGACTGACAACTGCGATGTTCGGTGGCTCGGTTCTCAGTGCACAGACGGCGGGGGACAGCTGGAGCATCGGTCTAATGCTCCATCCACCAAGATAAGTATGAATATAAAATAAAAAGAAAACCATACTTCTTTTTTAAGCTTTGATAAAAAAAAAATGGAAGCCGATTGGTTTCTTTGCAACCAGACTTGCACTTTCCAGTTTTAGTAAATCAACCCCACTGTGTATATGTAAGGATAGTCATGTCACTGGGTTAGGTATATGTAAGGATTTTCAATCACTTTAAGTCAGGTTAATGAGGGCACAAATTATTGACTTTTTCACAGGTTTTTGATCAATAAAAATTTGAAAGACGCTGCATTCACTTACATGGGCTTTTGATGCATGTGCGGTATGCACATGTCATCCAGATAATCTAACGTCATGGTTGGTATCTGGGAGTTAATCTGGACGGGGAGGGATGTTTTTGTTTTATTTTTAGGGATTTTTTTTTATAAAATTTCATACAGCATTGTTTTCAGTGGGTACAGAATTGAAAAACACGAAACGGAGCCTACACATATAGATGTAGCATGCTGATGTTTAGGCAGGGCTGCTATCAAATTTAGTTGCCTTGGCCAATTGTTAGGACATCAATTGATTTCCCCCTAATTCTGGAATTGCTGCACGTTTCTCCTCTGTCACTAGGTGGCATTGTAACTAATAACACAAGGGCAGAGCAAAAACAGATTAGGAATGAATAGGGCATTTCAGCCAATGATCAGGGATTTTCTTGTGTCCCTTGGCCTGCTGGAAGAGCCTATTTATTTGGGTGGAGTCAGGTGATCAGGGTTCTGTGCCACCAAGACGGCTGCCTGTTGTACTGCCCCGGGCTACTAGGCCAGAAACCTAATGCTTCTCCAAGGGACATCTGGCTGCTAGGCTGTCTGAGGGCCTATCCAGAAGCAGGAGAAGCAGCGTAGGATTGGGACTGCTGACTTGTAGTCCAACCAGAAGTAACGGTTCTGCTGGCCGGGGAACCAGTTTTGGTCGGAGGTAGAGAAGAAGTTGTCGCCACTAAGGGACCATCCATCTTGCTACCGGAGACCACTGTGAGTAAGCTGAGGCCAGTACCAGAGCTGACTTCTCACCAGCCAGGGGCGGCGAAGAAGTGGGAAAACTTCAGCAAGTGCCAAGTCAGGGACCCAGCAGGACAGCAGACGTGATGCTTGCAGAGCATCAGTGAGTGCCAAGCCAGGGACCTAACGTGTCAGCAGGGGTGAAGTTTGAAGAGTATCTGTAAGTGACAAATCATAGACCCAGCAGGGAAGCGGGGGTAACACTTGAGAAAGATACTGTGTGCTAACAGTGGAAGAGCTCAGGGGATTTAGTGGCTAGTAAAAGAGACTGGGAGCTTGTTAGTTGAAGACCCATAGTGAGTGTTGGTGGGGTAAACTAAGAACTTTTTGTGTTGCAAATAGTTGAATTCAATTGCTACGAGATTGTTGCCATAGGAGACAGCGGCCCTACCTATACAGAAGTGGTGTCCAGCAGGAGGACTTCACCTGTATAGCTGTCTGCTTATAGAAGTCTCATGCCGCGTACACATGACCGTTTTTCGGGTTTGTAAAAATTAAAATTTTTAATGGTCTAGAAAAAAACGTTTTTTTCAACCTGATCGTTAAAACGGCCTTGCCTACACACGATCGTGAAAAAATGCTCTAGCAAAGCGCGGTGACGTACAACGGCACTATAAAGGGGAAGTTCCATGCGGATGGTGCCACCCTTGGGGCTGGTTTTGCTGATTCACGCTTTGCAGTCTTCGTGCTTTTCAGTCTGTTACAGCGTGATGAATGTGCTATCTCCATTACGAACACTAGTTTTACCAGAACGAGCGCTCCCATCTCATAACTTGCTTCTGAGCATGCACGTTTTTTTCACACCGTTAAAGCCCACACACGACAATTTTTTACAATGTTAAAAACGACAGCGTTAAAAACGACGTGAAAAATAAGAGCATGTTTTAAATTTCATTGCCCATTTTTTACATTGTGAAAAATGCTCTGGAGCCCACACACGATCGTTTTTAATGACATAAAAAAAACGTAATTTTTTACAACCCGAAAAACGGTCGTGTGTGAGTCTGCCAATTATCTTTGAATCTACCTAAGGGTGTCCTGGCCCTAACCCTCTCTCCCACAGTTCTGTTTAAGAGACAATAAATCTCTGCGTTCAAAAAGTGTCTGGCGCCCACCTGTTCATCTTGCATTACACCCACCATGCCTTGTAGCGCACTCTTCACAGAAGCATGTCAGCTGTCTCTAACTCTGGAGGTCACCATTAGGCCTCAAGTGGCCCGGGACTTTTTCTACATACTGATCAAATTGAATTGCTTTCATGTACATACTTAGTAATTACACATTACAACGAAGCATTTAAAACATTTGGACAATATTAGTTACATCCAGATGATTTACATGGTCATCTAAAAACAAACACTTAAATTACTACATGTTCCCATTCATTTATTTTTTGGGAGGATTTAAGACTTCTTCTTCTTCTTGGTTGTGGCTCTTGACTAGTAGTTGAGTTTTGCACATACTAAGTGTGGCAAAGGGAATAAAAGGAACCCAGTGCCAGGCTTAACACTTATATCCTCTCTGGAGACTCCTGAAGGTGGGTAGAAAGTAAAAGTTTGCAGAAGGCCAGTAAAAAACAGGAAAAGTTCCATTTTGGCTAAACTTTCACCAACACAAACTCTTCTTCCTGGGGGAACAAAGTCAACTCAGTATGACAAAATTTATACTTAGCCACTGTTTTGCAGTCTGGAAATAAAAGAATTAGAACTAAATTAATAGCTGGAATGGTGTGGTAGAGGTAAGCCGGACCCCATGGTACATGTACTCCAACAACCAAACTGTGATGTGGATGGCTACTAGATACCTAGCAGCTGTGCAAAAACACACTGAAAGCTACATAATGGGTCATCACGCTTTAAACTATTTATCCACACCTTACCGATGAATTGGCCTTTGTTAGTGCCACAAAGTATGTTGATGGTGGTGTATACATGCATTTCATAATCAATGAAGACCAGTCCTTGATATAAAAGCTTCACTCAAGCATTCTCTTCCACACAGGTGCCTCTGCAATTAATACCCATTTTTTTGGGGGCTTGTTTTTCACACATATCCTTCATTGGGATCCAACCACTTTCCCAGCACACGATTATCTGAAAACCCACCTCAATGAGCATCGAGAGTGACCTATATCTGTGTGGAGACAGAAATACCCTGCTGACCTGACTATCCGGTTTTTGTGACCCCTTCCTAATTGGGTGTCCTGCAGCCCTACCAATGCATTAGTCCTTTATTACTTTTTTGATGTATACAAATCAGTACGACTGAAACCCAAATACTACATTTAGAATGCTCTCCTGGGACTTTATGCCATTTTTTCTCTTGTTCAGGCTTCACACTTCAGAGTTTTCTTATAGTAAAATGTATAATTTGGCAATAATCCAATGTGCTTTCTTGGAATGTACTTCAAATTTAGGAGAAACAATAGCATGGCAGACAAGGGGAACCGCCGGGAATCCCGGCAGGAAAAAAGAGAACATGTTCTTTATTTTCCTGCCGGGATTCCCAGCGTTTTTTGTCTCTGCAGTTTTCCAATGATAAACACTGTGAGGCAGTGCCAATGGAGCATACACACGGCCAGGATTCCCGACCAAAGCTCTCATGGCAGTTTTCCTGTCGGGAAACCCGGCCGTGTCTAGGGGTAATGCAGGACATCAGCGCTGACAGATCAGCGGGACACAGCATCGAAGGAGGAGCGGCGGCGGCAGGAGAGGAAGAAGAACACCGGACAAAGAAGACAGAAGAACAATGTACCCCATACTCATTCACATAAGGGGAGCCGGGATCTGGGGGCAGCCAGCGACAACCACCGGGCAAGGGTTGTCGGGAAGAGGCCCTTGTCTCCATCAACATGGGGCAAGGTGCTTTGGGGTGGTAGGGCGCAGAGCCGCCCTGCCCCAAAGCACCATGTTGAGGGCATGCGGCCTGGTATGGTTCAGGAGGGGGGGCACTTGTTCGTCCCCTCCCTTTCCTGACCTACCGGGCTGCATGCTCGGATAAGGGTCTGGTATGGATTTTGGAGGAACACCCACCCAATTTATTTTAAATTTTGGTGTGGGGGGTGTCCCCTCTGAATCCATACTAGACCCTATGGTGTATTTAGGTTTTGTGCTGCCCTAGGCCTGACTAAACTCGTACAACCCCTAATATAAATATGATCCACCCCTTCCTGTCAAGGTACACCCCTTCCTGTCAAGGTACACCCCTTCCTGTTTAAGACCTGCCCTGAGATTTTCCAGTGGGGACACTCCTTCTGAGGGCCTTGGGGGGGGACCCTTAATCTGCAGCGATTTCCTCTCACTTCCTGTTTGGCTTTGAGGCAGGAAATAAAGAGAAACTTTACTCTATCCAAAATGAAAAAAAAAAGTGTTGCTTAAAGTTTCACTGATGGGCACCGATAAGGCGGCACTGACGGGCACTGATAAGGCTGAGATGGCACCAATGAGGTGGCACTGCTAAATTTATGGAGGACTAAGAGGATATAACCATGCCAGTGGTGCAGCAGAAAACATATAGCACAGTGAGGAATGTATGTGGTCCAGACAGTGAGCAAAGGAAGGATTGGGGGCAGGAACAAATAAATCCATCTGTTTATTTTTCTCATCAGCAATCAACAGAAATAAAATGAAGATTCCAAAATATGTACAACTGACACAAGCAAAGGATTGCAGGAGAGTCCTACTACCTACCTGACAGGCATAGGTGACCATGTCAGTGTCCCTTGTGTCCCCACCATCCCTATCATACCAGCAGCAGTATGGCCGCTTTATGGGGGCGCCAGACCGATTTGTCTTGCAGCCCAGTCCACTTCATAAAACTGGTGCTGCACTAAAAGTGTAGCGAAAGTTGGCGGGGACTCTTTTCATGCTGCCCCCCTGCAAAGTGCTGCCCTAGGCCTGGGACATTGCTTTACCTGCCCATGCCATTCTGCCGATGTATATGTACGTGAGTCAGTCGGCAAGTGGTTAATAGTGCCCATCCGTCCCTTAATACTCAACTGAGTCCGATTTCGATCCAGCGCTATGCATGTCTGCAGCAGTTCTTCTCCACTCTCCCCGCTCTCACAGGCTTGGCTTAGAGCATTGGGAGCCATTGGCTCCAGCTGCTGTCAGTCAAAAGCTGTGAGCATAGCTCAGGGGCGGGGCCTAGTCCCACGGTCATTGTGTGATTGTCAATTAAGCTCTTCATATTGATGTAACAATTTAAAAGAAACAGCGCACCCAACCAGCTTATAGTGACATTTCTTTGGGTGTTGATTTATTTAAACACATTTTAGAGTGTTGCTTTCTCTGAAAGTCACAATTATTTTCACTGTGTGTCATTTAATAGTCACCAAGTGCAGATTTTTTTTTACACAATCGACAAAGACAGTGAGGCTCCGGATCAAGCACACACAAGTGCCCCATAGCAGACAAGGGGGAGGAGCCAGGAGGGCCAACGGGGGACCTGAGAAGAGGAGGATCAGGGCTGCTCTGTGCAAAACCATTACGCAGAGCAGATAAGTATAACATCTTTATTATTTTAATGAAAAAAATGTACAGCTTTACAGTCACTTTAAGAAGCAAGAGATCTTAAAATTGAGAATTTTACAATTATATTGGAGACTAGAGAAAGGCTTGATACTAGAGTTGAGCGGACACCTGGATGTTCGGATTCGGGTCCGAACCCGAACTTTAAAAAAAAAGTTCGGGTTCGGGAACCCGAACCCCATTGTAGTCAATGGGACACAGACTTTTAGGGAAAAAAATACACGGAGGTCCCCGCAAATTCAATAACCAGACCCTTTAGGTCTGGTATGGATATTAAGGGGAACCCCGCCGTCAATTAAAAAAAAAAAATGACGTGCGGTTCCCCCTAAATATCCATAACCAGACCCTTCAGGTCTGGTATGGATATTAAGGGGAACCCCACCGTCAATTTAAAAAAAAAATGACATGCGGTTCCCCCTAAATATCCATAACCAGACCCATTATCCGAGCACGTTGACCTGGCCGGCCGCAGAAAAGAGGGGGGGACAGAGTGCGGCCCCCCCCTCCTGAACCGCACCAGGCCACATGCCCTCAACATGGGGAGGATGTCCCCATGTTGATGGGGACAAGGGTCTCATCCCCACAACCCTTGCCCGGTGGTTGTGGGGGTATGCGGGCGGGAGGTTTATCAGAATCTGGAAGACCCCTTTAACAAAGGGGACCCCCAGATCCTGACCCCCCCCCCTGTGTGAAATGGTAATTGGGGTACACTGTACCCCTACCATTTCACGAAGGAAGTGTAAAGTCTTGTAAAAAAACACACTGACACCGCAGAAAAAAGTCCTTTATTAATAAAAAAGAAAAAAACTCCAGCGGTGATAATCCACTCGTTCCCGGCTTCCTGCGTTGTCCTGATCCAGCGACGGCTGCGGGTGATCTCCAGCGATGAGAAGATCCTGCGACGGGTGATCTCCGCTCCAGCGATGAGAAGATCCATCCATCCAGCGCAGCATCGCCGACCTCCTCTCATCGCTGGACACAGCCCAGCGAATGACGCGACTGCAGCTGTGACATTACTTATATAGAGGAGGCAGGGCCACCCGTCACGTGACGCCGCCCCCTCTGACGTACCCTCTGCTACGTCACTGGGGAAGCCCATAGTCTTTCCTCTTCCTGGGCTTCCCCAGTGACGTAGCAGAGGGTACGTCAGAGGGGGCGGGGTCACGTGACGAGTGGCCCTGCCTCCTCTATATAAGTAATGTCACAGCTTCAGCCGCTCATTCGCTGGGCTGTGTCCAGCGGTGAGAGGAGGTCGGCGATGCTGCAGCGCTGGATGGATGGATCTTCTTCTCATCGCTGGAGCGGAGATCACCCGTCGCAGGATCTTCTCATCGCTGGAGATCACCCGCAGCCGTCGCTGGATCAGGACAACGCAGGAAGCCGGGAATGAGTGGATTATCACCGCTGGATTTTTTTTCTTTTTCTTTTATTAATAAAGGACTTTATTCTACGGTGTCAGTGTGTTTTTTTACAAGACTTTACACTTCCTTCGTGAAATGGTAGGGGTACAGTGTACCCCATTACCATTTCACACAGGGGGGGGGGTCAGGATCTGGGGGTCCCCTTTGTTAAAGGGGTCTTCCAGATTCTGATAAACCTCCCGCCCGCATACCCCCACAACCACCGGGCAAGGGTTGTGGGGATGAGACCCTTGTCCCCATCAACATGGGGACATCCTCCCCATGTTGAGGGCATGTGGCCTGGTGCTGTTCAGGAGAGGGGGGGGGCCGCACTCTGTCCCCCCCCCCCTCTTTTCTGCGGCCGGCCAGGTCAACGTGCTCGGATAACGGGTCTGGTTATGGATATTTAGGGGGAACCGCACGTAATTTTTTTTTTTAATTGACGGCGGGGTTCCCCTTAATATCCATACCAGACCTAAAGGGTCTGGTTATTGAATTTGCGGGGACCTCCGCGCATTTTTTTTCCCGAACTCCGATCCCGGACCCGAACTTTTTTCAATTATTCGGGTTCGGGAAAAACCTAAAGTCCGTACCGAACCCGAACTTTACAGTTCGGGTTCGCTCAACCCTACTTGATACTGAAGTATAGATTTTGAGGGCAGAAAAACACTTTTTCTGAATAGAGCAGATACTCTAGCCCTGGATAACAGGGACGAATTCCCTATATATTTGGTGAGGGGAATGTGTAGGAAACTAGGAATATAACATTTATAAAAAAAATGTATATAAAATTCCCTGTAAACGTATTAAGCCGGATTCACATACATCGGCGCATATTTATGCCGGCGTAGCGTATCTCTTTTACGCTACGCACAGATGCAAGCACTGGATTCACAAAGCACTCGCTCCGACTCGCTGTTAAAGATACGCTGGGTTTCCTCTGCGTAAGCCTGCGTAGGTGGAAGTGGGCGTGAGCCATGTTAATGAGGCGTGACCCCATGCAAATGATGGGCCAAGCGTCATAGAAGTACTTAAAATGAACGGCGCATGCGCCGTCCCGTGAACGTATCCCTGTGCGCATGCTCAGAATCACGTCGGAATTACTTCCTAAGATACGACGGATCACTGCCTACGACGTGAACGTAACCTACGCGCAGCCCTATTCACGTACTACCTAAACGACGGAAAATACGACGGCTGTGTTCCCTGGTCCATACCTTAGCATGACTTGCGCCTCCTATATGGGGAATAACTTTACGCCGGACGTACGACATACGCAAACTGCGTATATTATGCGCCGGGCGCAAGAATGTTCGTGAATCGGCGTATCTCCCTCATTTGCATATGTGCATAGAAAATCAATGGGAGCGGAAAATGCGCCCAGTATAAATATGCGCCCAAGATACGACGGCGTAGGATAGTTACGTCGGTCGTAGGAAGCCTATTTTCAGGCGTATCTAGTTATATGGGCACGGCGCACACATACGATGGCGCACATTTACACTTACGCGGCGTATCTCGAAATACGTTGGCGTAAGTGCTTTGTGAATCCGGGCTTTTCCTAGTTAAGAGGAATGTTTCATTACAGGATTTAATCATATATCCTGTTCTTGGGGTGAAGCTAGAAGACCCCTGATATCTTCATTGAGAGGACCTTGTTGTCACTACTGTCACATTAGGGGCTTGTCAGTACATACATATATACAGTACATGGTTAGGACAAATGTTAATACATAAACACATATTACACATCCCTACACACACCAGAAGAGGAAGAAGTAGCCATAGAGCCTCTTCCAGCCTTGCAAATGTGGCCTGTGCATCCAAGAGGTAATGAGCCCCGGTCATGAAAGGATTAAATAAAAGAGGAAGCAATTCAAATGTAAATATATCACATTTTTATTGTGTGTTTATGAAAGTATAATTGTGGATCTATACACATTTTTTCCTGTTCCAACTATATATACTCTGAATAAACCAAGAGTCCTTTGGTAAAATCAATTGGCCAGAAGTGAAGATCTAGTGATCCTCTCACCCATTCGCTGACACACTTTTGACCAAGAGATTGCAAGCCTGCCCACCACGCCAAGGTAGACTCTTCTAGGGCAGGATCTACACTAACTACACTAAGCTACCCTACTGGATGCTAGTCATCCTTTTTCTAATGTTGGGTGTATGTATGTAGTAGGCCTCATCCTATAATCTGTGTGTGCGTTCTACTCTCTCCTAATATGGTTGTGTGTGTGTGTGCATCTCTCTAAAGCATGGACCAGTCAGTCAGTTTATGTACATCTGGATGTGTGTTAGTGTAGGTTAGTGCATGCCAGTGCAGTGTGTGTCAGTAAATAAACGTTCATCAGTAATTACCAGAAATAAAATGAAGATTATTTAATATGTAAAACTGATACAAGCAAAGGATTGCAGGAGAGTCCTACTACCTACCTGTCAGGTATAGGTGACCATGTCAGTGTCCCTTGTGTCTGCACCATCATACCGGCAGTAGTGCGGCTGCTTTATGGGGGCACCAGACCGATTTGTCTTGCGGCCCAGTCCACCTCATAAGACTGGCACTACACTAAAAGTGTAGCACAAGCCGACGGGGACTCTTTCCATGCTGCCCCCCCTGAAAAGTGGAGTGTTCACCTGAGAGGTATTAGCTCAATTAGAGTGAAGCGACTCCTTCTCTGTAGTAGTAGTCTGGAGTGTTCACCTGAGAGGTGTTAGTTCAATCAGGTAAAGTGACTCCTTTTCGGTAATAATAGTCTGGAGTATTCACCTGAGAGGTGTTAGTTCAATCAGGTAAAGTGACTCCTTTTCGGTAATAATAGTCTGGAGTGTTCACCTGAGGCCGTTTTCATCAGTTCACCGCTGAAGCAGACCGATGTTCTGATGTGCGTACACACCATCAGTTCAAAACCCGATCGGGTCAGAACGCGGTGACGTAAAACACACGACGTGCTGAAAAAAACTAAGTTCAATGCTTCCAAGCATGCGTCAACTTGATTCTGAGCATGCACGCGTTTTGAACCAATGCTTTTGTGTACCAACCATCGGTTTTGACCGATGGTCAGTCGTCCATCGGTTCGATTTTAAAGCAAGTTCTAAAACTTTGGTCTGAAGGACAGAAGTCCAATGGGCCGTACACACGGTTGGTTTGGACCGATAAAACTGGACTTCGGTCCGTTTTCATCGGTTTGGACCGGTCGTGTGTACGCGGCCTGACAGGTGTTAGTTCAATCAGGTGAAGCGACTCCCTTTCGGTAATAATAGCCTGGAGTGTTCACCTGAGAGGTGTTAGTTCAATCAGGTGACGCGACTCCTTTTCGGTAATAATAGTCTGGAGTGTTCATCTGAGAGGTGTTAGCTCAATCAGGTGACGCGACTCCTTTTCGGTAATAATAGCCTGGAGTGTTCACCTGAGAGGTGTTAGTTCAATCAGGTGAAGTGACTCCTTTTCGGTAATAATAGTCTGGAGTGTTCATCTGAGAGGTGTTAGTTCAATCAGGTGAAGTGACTCCTTTTCGGTAATAATGGTCTGGAGTGTTCACCTGAGAGGTGTTAGTTCAATCAGGTGACGCGACTCCTTTTCTGTAGTAATGGTCAAGAATATTTTTTTTTGTCTAGACATCATCTACTGTAAGCAGAAAATGTACATGTTGGTATACATTACCCCATGATGTTTTCAGGGGATCTGAAAGAGATTAATATACATTCCGGAAAACCTGGATGGGGGCTCCATTTTCATCAATGCCCACGACAGCAATAATGATCAGACCGCCTTCATGTGGAGCCACGTACCAACTTGGAATAAATGTTCGGCACACGGGACAAGTCGGGCTTTGGTCAAGCCACCTGTGGATACAAGGAGAGTGGAACCTGTGAGTACAGTTTATTTCTATAGAGTCCTCTGCACCATACTCACAGAGGCAAATGGAACAGGTAGGCTGCTCCATTGCCGGTGGTCTCGGAGGCGCTGGGTGCTGATCCCTGGCGGCGTCCACCATTGCCGGTGGTCTCGGAGGCGCTGGGTGCTGATCCCTGGCGGCGTCCACCATTGCCGGTGGTCTCGGAGGCGCTGGGTGCTGATCCCTGGCGGCGTCCTCCATTGCCGGTGGTCTCAGAGGCACTGGGTGCTGATCCCTGGCAGCGTCCTCCATTGCCGGTGGTCTCAGAGGCACTGGGTGCTGATCCCTGGCAGCGTCCTCCATTGCCGGTGGTCTCAGAGGCACTGGGTGCTGATCCCTGGCGGCGTCCTCCATTGCCGGTGGTCTCAGAGGCACTGGGTGCTGATCCCTGGCCGCGTCCTCTCTTCTCCTCCGAAGCTGTCCTCTCGTCCGGTGGGCGATCGGATCCACTCCTCCCTCCTGGTGCGATCGCCTTCCACTTGCCCGGCGTCGAGAAGGACGTGGCATCTTAATGCCGCTGTACCTGAAAAAGAAAAAAAAAAAAAAATTATTAATAGTAAAATATACAATAATAATAATAATAATAATAATAATAATAATATTAATATGATAATGGAAATATATTTGAATTAAAATGCTAATAATCGCAGGAAACACAATGTGACTCGATCAGCTCCCAGTGCAGGAATGATATGAAACAACTTCAGCCCACTATGACATCACACATCTCATACCAACTTTTCAGGCCCGGACACTGACTGGGAATACTTTGGTCATGTAACACTGTAGCCAAATAAATGTTATATAATTTTAAAGATTTTACATACAATTAAACTGTACTATGGTTATTTAAATGGCTGGGTATGTTGAGCATAATTCTCAGTATCTGTTCTTATTCTGTATGTATCAACCCTACACAGTACAACTTCTCTTGTCCTGTATGCCGAGTGCAATTCTCGGTATCAGTTCTTATTCTGTATGTATGGACCTTGCACAGTACCACTTCTCTTATTCTGTATGCTGGGTGTAATTCTTAATAACTTATTATTGTAGGTGACTTCATACTGCGTCACTGAATGATCCTGAGCAGGGCCGCCATCAGGGTTGGACCACGGTTCTCCTGTAGGGGGCCCGGACAGCAGGCGAATCAGACGGTGGGGTGATTAAGAGTAATTGCAGAACAATGTTCTGTGCTCCTCTCTGCAGCAACTTAAAGCGGGGTTCCACCTGCAATTTATTTATTTTTTAAGTCAACAGCTACAAACACTGCAGCTGCTGACTTTTAATAAGGACACTTACCTGTCCTAGGTGCCTGCGATGTCGGCCCCCTGAGGCCGATCCCTTGATCGTGGCAGGTCCTGGCGCCGCCATCCTCACTAAGGGAAACAGGTAGTGGAGCCTTGCGGCTTCACTGCCCGTTTCCTACTGGGCATGCGCGAGTCTCACGGTGCCGTATGAATGGGCGGCTGATCTCTGGGATACACACAGTTCCCAGAAGGCAGCGCGCACCATTCCCCAGAAGACAACGCAAGGATGAAGACCAGCCGCGGACTAGAAAGAGGCAGATTAGGAAGATCCGCCTAGCAACCGCAATTTCTGGTAAGTAAAACATTTTTTATTTTCTATTTTTTTTTCTTTTTTTTGTGGTATTTTGGTGTAATTTTTATTTTTTTCACATGCAGAAGTGAACGCATACGTAAGTCCCGCCCACATATGAAAATGGTGTTCAAACCACACATGTGAGGTATCGCTACGAACGTTAGAGCGAGAGCAATAATTGTTGCCCTAGACCTCCTCTGTAACTCAAAACATGTAACCAGTAAAAAAAAAAAAATTTAAAGCGTCGCCTATGGGGATTTTTAAGTAGCGAAATTTGGCGCCATTCCACGAGCATGTGCAATTTTGAAGGGTGACATGTTAGGTATCTGTTTACTCGGCGTAACTTCATCTTTCACATTATGCAAAAACATTGGGCCAACTTTACGGTTTTGCTCTTTAAGCACAAAACTGTCCCCCCCCCCCCCCCCAAAAAAACATGTTAGAAAATTGCTGCGCAAATACCGTGCGAGATAAAATGTGAGAGCACCGAAAGCTGAGAATTGGTCTGGTTAGGAAGGGGGTTTAAGTGCTTAACACTTTCCCTGCCAAGTCATTGTAAAATTATTATTGCTCGGGACCCGGTGCGCGTGCCCGGCGGCCACGATGTCCGCCGGGCACCCGCGATTGCCCGCAATCACGGCAGAACCATGGATCTGTGTGTGTAAAAACACAGATCCATGTCCTGTCAGCGGTGAGGAGACCTATGTGTGCTCCCAGTAAAGAGGAACACACATCGGTCTCCTCCCCTTGTGAGTCCCATCCCCCCTACAGTTAGAACACACTTTAGGAAACATATTAACCCCTTCAGCGCCCCCTAGTGTTAACCCCTTTCCTGCCAGTCACATTTACACAGTAATCAGTGCAGTTTTATAGCACTAATCTGTATGTATAAATGTGAATGGTCACAAAAATGTGTCAAAAGTGTCCGATATGTCCGCCGCACTGTCACGGTCACAATAAAAATCGCAGCTCGCCGCCATTACTAGTAAAAAAAAAAAAATATGCCATAATTATATTCCCTATTTTGTAGATGCTAGAACTTTTGCGCAAACCGATCAAATACGCTTATTGCGATATTTTTTTTACCAAAAATATGTAGAAGAATACGTATCGGCCTAAACTGAGGAAAGAAATTGTATTTTATTTTTTAAATTATGACATTTATTAAATCAAAAAGTAATTACAAGATATTGTGTTTTTTTCAAAATTGTCGCTCTTCTTTTGTTTATAGCGCAAAAAATAAATACTGCAGAGGTGATCAGATACCACCAAGAGAAAGCTCTATTTGTGGGAAAAAAAGGGCGTCAATTTTGTTTGAGAGCCACGTCGCACGACCGTGCAATTGTCATTTAAAATGCGACAGCGCTGAAAACTAAAAATTGGTCTGGGCAGGAAGGGGTGAAAATGCCCTGTATGGAAGTGGTTAATGACCAGGCCATTTTTTGCGATACGGCACTGCGTCACTTTAACTGACAATTGCGCGGTCGTGCAACGCTGTACCCAAACAAAATTGACGTCCTTTTTTTCCAACAAATAGAGCTTTCTTTTGGTGGTATTTAATGACCTCTGCGGTTTTTATTTGTGTACATTTTGAAACAAAAACAATATTTCTTACTTTTTGCTATAATAAATATCCCCAAAAAATGTTTTAAAAAAACAAACTTTTTCATCAATTTAGGACAATATATTTTGAGCATACGTGAGCAGCGGCTGCATATGAAACCACACATGTGAGGTATTGCTGCAATCATTAGAGCGAGAGCAATAATTCTAGCCCTAGACCTCCTCTGTAATTCAAAACATGCAACCTGTAGAATTTTTTAAATGTCGCCTATGGAGCGGGCGCAACTTTGAAGCGTGACATGTTGGGTATCAATTTACTCGGCGTAACATTATCTTTCTGAATATAAAAATAAAACAAAAAATTGGGCTAACGTTACTGTTGTCTTATTTTTTAATTGAAAAAAGTAATTTCTTTCCCCCAAAAAAGTGCGCTTGTGTAGCGCCCTGCTCCCAAAGATGGGGGCGCTATTTTAAATTGATGGGATATCTGGGCCAATAGTTGGACCCAGACTTGCTGTAAATTTGCCTCTGCCCCTCTGGGTTTTCACACTGGAGAGACAGCAGAGGCTGTTTTAGGGAGCTTTGTAGGCGCCATTTTTAGCGCAATAGCGCCTGCAAAGCTCCCCAGTGTGAAAGCAGCCTTACTCTGCAATGAGCCCGCTCGGGGGAACTGTCAGATTTAACGTCTGCGTCATATATTGTCCTTGTTAAGAAGGCGTTTTTGCTCAGAAGTTGCTCTATTTCTTCCCTGTTCTGTTCACTTCCTGCTTGTCTGATTGTTACTGACCACCGTGATGGGAGGCTTTACTGCGGTGGTCAGTGATGTGCTCGCCTCCTCCTGGGAACTACATCTGTGCGGCAGGACGCTCTCTACGTGTTAGAGACTTCAAGGAGGTGTGAATTACTGGGCGTGCCGCAATGCATACTGGGAAATGTAGTTCTTACATGAACGAGCGCCGCAAACCAGGAAGTGAATGAGAGAACAGAAACTAGAACGCCTGAGGTGATATGGATGAAGGAATTTAATAGGTATTTACTCGTTTTTTAACAGAATCATTACACTATTCTGTTTGTCTACCTTGCAGACATTAATTTTAGGCAAAACATTTTTTTCCTTTAACAAGGACAATATATGACGCACACGTTGAATCTGACAGTTGGGGTAGTATAGTGTATTATAATGACGAGTTGGGGTAGTATAGGGTATTATAATGATGGGTTGGTATAGTATAGGGTATTATAATGATGGGTTGGGGTAGTATAGGGTATTATAATGATGGGTTGGTATAGTATAGGGTATTATAATGACAGATTGGGGTAGTATAGTGTATTATAATGATGGAGTGGGGTAGTATAGGGTATTATAATGACGGGTTGGGGTAGTATAGGGTATTATAATGACGGGTTGGGGTAGTATAGGGTATTATAATGATGGGTTGGTATAGTATAGGGTATTATAATGACAGATTGGGGTAGTATAGTGTATTATAATGATGGAGTGGGGTAGTATAGGGTATTATAATGATGGATTGGGGTAGTATAATGATGGATTGGGGTAGTATAGTGTACTATAATGATGGATTGGGGTAGTATAGTGTATTATAATGATGGATTGGGGTAGTATAGGGTAGTATAGTGTATTATAATGATGGATTGGGGTAGTATAGGGTACTATAATGATGGATTGGGGTAGTATAGGGTATTATAATGATGGATTGGGGTAGTATAGGGTACTATAATGATGGGTTGGGGTAGTATAGTGTATTATAATGATGGGTTGGGGTAGTACAGGGTATTATAATGATGGGTTGGTATAGTGCAGGGTACTATAATGATGGATTGGGGTAGTATAGTGTATTATAATGATGGATTGGGGTAGTATAGGGTAGTATAGTGTATTATAATGATGGATTGGGGTAGTATAGGGTACTATAATGATGGATTGGGGTAGTATAGGGTACTATAATGATGGATTGGGGTAGTATAGGGTACTATAATGATGGATTGGGGTAGTATAGGGTATTATAATGATGGATTGGGGTAGTACAGGGTATTATAATGATGGGTTGGGGTAGTACAGGGTATTATAATGATGGGTTGGGGTAGTAGAGGGTATTATAATGATGGGTTGGTATAGTGCAGGGTACTATAATGATGGATTGGGGTAGTATAGTGTATTATAATGATGGATTGGGGTAGTATAGGGTAGTATAGTGTATTATAATGATGGATTGGGGTAGTATAGTGTACTTTAATGATGGGTTGGGGTAGTATAGTGTATTATAATGATGGATTGGGGTAGTATAGGGTAGTATAGGGTATTATAATGATGGATTGGGCTAGTATAGGGTATTATAATGATGGGTTGGGGAAGTATTGGGTATTATAATGACAGATTGGGGTAGTATAGGGTATTATAATGATGGGTTGGGGTAGTATAGGGTATTATAATGATGGATTGGGGTAGTATAGGGTATTATAATGATGGATTGGGGTAGTATAGTGTACTATAATGATGGATTGGGCTAGTATAGGGTATTATAATGATGGGTTGGGGAAGTATTGGGTATTATAATGACAGATTGGGGTAGTATAGGGTATTATAATGATGGGTTGGGGTAGTATAGGGTATTATAATGATGGATTGGGGTAGTATAGGGTATTATAATGATGGGTTGGGGTAGTATAGGGTATTATAATGATGGGTTGGGCTAGTATAGGGTATTATAATGATGGATTGGGGTAGTATAGGGTATTATAATGACAGATTGGGGAAGCATAATTAGGAGAGAGGGGGGGGGTCTATGGTGATGGAGGGGGTGACACCCCTGCCCCGAGGGACAGCCTGACCTGATTGGATGACTGGGGAGACAAGCACCGCCCTCCCCCCATGAACTTGTGATTATCACAAAGCTGGGACAGTGTAGGAGTGGCGATCATTATGATTGCTGCGATCATTCCACACTGCCTACCCCCCAATGTCCCCCCCCCCGAACATCACTGCCCGGCCTCACCTGTAAGGTTACATGGAAAATAATGACACTTACTTTCTCTCCGATAGATTAGTGAAGTCGCTGTGGTTGTAGTACTCGGATGATTCCACCTGGAGCGCTGTCCTGTCCTGTTCGAAAACAAGTGAGTAGAAGACGCTCCCTCGTCCGAATACTGCCTCAAAATGGCGCCGGTGTCAGGCGAGCGGTTTATGACTCATCCACCAGCACGCGCTGCGCTGTGACGTCCCGCCGATCCACAATGTATGCTGGCACGAGACTCGGCAGCTGAAGAGAGGATTAGGATTTCTCCTCCCTCCAGCCTGCAGGTGGCACAAGAGAGCACCTCTGTGCAGTGAGGGAAGGCTGGCTGTGACATGAGGAGTGCGGAGATCTCCGGAGGAAGAACAGAGGAGGGCCAACCATGTCTTCCCGGTAAGGGGCTGTGTGTGAGAGATCTCCCCTCCCCCTCCTCTGTGTGTCATTTATTATTATTATTATTATACACCATTCATATCTCTCCAGTGTGTGACTTTACACTAAGAGCTTACACTCTAATACATGATCTGTCCTGTATACATTCCCCTCTGATCTGTCCTGTGCTATCCTGTATACCTGTCGTGTATATATTCCCCTCTGAGCTATCCTGTATACCTGTCATGTGTATACATTCCCCTCTGATCTGTCCTGTGCTATCCTGTATACCTGTCATGTGTGTATGTGTGTGTGTGTATATATTCATCTCTGATCTGTCCTGTGCTATCCTGTATACCTGTCATGTGTATATATACCCCTCTGATCTGTCCTGTGCTATCCTGTATACCTGTCATGTGTATATATACCCCTCTGATCTGTCTTGTGCTATCCTGTATACCTGTCATGTATACATTCCCCTCTGATCTGTCCTGTGCTATCCTGTATACCTGTCATGTATATATTCCCCTCTGATCTGTCCTGTGCTATCCTGTATACCTGTCATGTGTATATATACCCCTCTGATCTGTCTTGTGCTATCCTGTATACCTGTCATGTATATATACCCCTCTGATCTGTCCTGTGCTATCCTGTATACCTGTCATGTGTATATATATACCCCTCTGATCTGTCCTGAGCTATCCTGTATACCTGTCGTGTAGATATTCCCCTCTGATCTGTCCTGTGCTATCCTGTATACCTGTCATGTGTAGATATTCCCCTCTGATCTGTCCTGTGCTATCCTGTATACCTGTCATGTGTAGATATTCCCCTCTGATCTGTCCTGTGCTATCCTGTATACCTGTCATGTATATATTCCCATCTGTCCTGTGCTATCCTGTATACCTGTCATGTGTATATATTCCCCTCTGATCTGTCCTGGGCTATCCTGTATACCTGTCATGTGTATATATTCCCCTCTGATCTGTCCTGGGCTATCCTGTATACCTGTCATGTATATATACCCCTCTGATCTGTCCTGGGCTATCCTGTATACCTGTCGTGTCGGTTTCAATGCCCCAGCTAAGCCCCTCCCCTGATGACAGTGTTGAGCCCGGTGATTGGTCGCTGGGCTGTAGGAGGCGGGGCTGGGAAGGTCCTATGGAAGTAATGGGGGAGGGGTCACAGATCTCGCCTTGTTATGGACATGCTGGTTCCAGGGCAGTGACTCCTCACCATCCAATCACTGATCTCCATGGGCGGCCCTACAGGCCACAAATGCCGCAAAGTAGATCTTGGTGCGTTTTGCCAGTTTGATGGCGACTAACGCCGCGTCCTCCACACAAATCTCCATTCTCAGAGAGGTGTCACATTTCTATCCCTGAAGAGAGAGTCTCCTTTGTGTGCCACAAAAACACCGGATTTCACACCGGATCCCAAACCGCGAAATGTCACCGCCGCTCCAAGCTGGCCGATCACCAGAAATATTGTGTGTGAGACGTTCCTGTGATTGTTGGTGGAGTCATCCCGACAATAAGATCTCTGATCTCCCCCCCCTCCCTCCTGTGCGTCTGATTCCCCCCCCCCCTGTGTGTCTGATTTCCCCCCCCTCCTGTGCGTCTGATTTCCCCCTCTCCTGTGCGTCTGATTCCCCCCCCCCCCTGTGCGTCTGATTCCCCCCCCCCTCCTGTGCGTCTGATTTCCCCCTCCTGTGCGTCTGATTCTCCCCCCCCCCCCTGTGCGTCTGATTCCCCCCCCCCCCCCTGTGCGTCTGATTCCCCCCCCCCCCCTCGTGTGCGTCTGATTCCCCCCCCCTCCTGTGCGTCTGATTCCCCCCCCCCTCCTGTGCGTCTGATTTCCCCCTCTCCTGTGCGTCTGATTTCCCCCCCCCCCTCCTGTGCGTCTGATTCCCCCCCCCCCCTCCTGTGCGTCTGATTTCCCCCTCTCCTGTGCGTCTGATTTCCCCCTCTCCTGTGCGTCTGATTTCCCCCCCCCCCTCCTGTGCGTCTGATTCCCCCCCCCTCCTGTGCGTCTGATTCCCCCCCCCCCTCCTGTGCGTCTGATTTCCCCCCCCCTCCTGTGCGTCTGATTCCCCCCCCCCCTCCTGTGCGTCTGATTTCCCCCCTCCTGTGCGTCTGATTTCCCCCCCCCCCTCCTGTGCGTCTGATTTCCCCCTCCTGTGCGTCTGATTTCCCCCCCCCCCTCCTGTGCGTCTGATTTCCCCCCCCCCCCCCCTCCTGTGCATCTGATTTCCCCCCCCCTCCTGTGCGTCTGATTCCCCCCCCCCTCCTGTGCGTCTGATTCCCCCCCCCTCCTGTGCGTCTGATTCCCCCCCCCCTCCTGTGCGTCTGATTTACCCCCCCCCCCCCCTCCTGTGCGTCTGATTTCCCCCCCCCCCTCCTGTGCGTCTGATTTCCCCCCCCCCTCCTGTGCGTCTGATTTCCCCCCCCCCTCCTGTGCGTCTGATTCCCTCCCCCCCCCTCCTGTGCGTCTGATTCCCTCCCCCCCCCTCCTGTGCGTCTGATTCCCCCCCCCTCCTGTGCGTCTGATTCCACTCCCCCTTCCTGTGCGTCTGATCTCTGCCCCCCCCTCCCGCGTGTCTGATATCTGTGCCCCCCCCTCCTGCGTGTCTGATATCTGTGCCCCCCCTCCGGCGTATCTTATCTGTGGCGCCCCCCCTCCGGTGTGTCTGATCTCTGGAACCCCCCCCTCTAACGCACGCGGCAATACCTCACATATGTGGTTTGAACGGCGCTTACATATGTCGGTGGGACTTGCGTGTGTGTGTGTGTATGCTTCTGCGTGCGAGCTACTGGGGACAGGGGCATTTTTTTATTTTATTATTGTTTTATTATTTTTTGTAAACATCCCTTGTAATAGGAAAGGTGTGTGACAGGTTTTCTTTATGGCGAGATGGGGGTCAATAAGACCCCCCCCATCTCTCCTCCAGGCTGGAAAGCATTAGATTGTGATTTTTTTTTATCGATCTCATGCTTACTAGCCGCAATCGCGGCTTTGTTTACTTCCAAGTACCCGGGCGTGATGTCATGGCACGGGAGAGCCCAGAGAAGCACCGGATGGCGGCGGGACGTCCCCACCTGCCGCCTATAAGAATGATCAAGCGGCGGAACTGCCGCTATGATCGTTCTTATGGTGCACAGAATCGCCGGGACGAAAGAATGATATCTGAATGATGCCTCTAGCTGCACCCATCATTCAGATATCACCGCACAAAGCCCAGGACATCATATATGACGCCCACCCGGGATGGGAGATCCCCTGTGTGGACGTCGTATGACTATGTGCGGTAGTGAAGTGGTTAAAAGAATGCTAAATCTTGAGGTACCTCAGGTGACTAAAGCCCCATACACACCATCAGATTTTCTGCAGATTTTTGTCTTCAGATTTACCAAAACCATATAATATGAGGTCAAACCTTAATTAAGAGTTTCAATTTATATGCAATCAGGCAGGCCCTCGCACTACATGGTTTTGATAAATCTGAAGACCAAATTCTGCAGAAAATCTGATGGTGTGTATGGGGCTTTATACACCTTGTTATGGCGGACACATCAGACACTTTTTTTTTTACACATTTTTGGGACCATTGTCATTTTCACAGCAAAAAGTGGCATAAAAATGCACTAATGACTGTGAAAATTACAATGGAAGTGAAGGGGTTAACCAGGAGGGGGCGCTAAGGGGTTAAGTGTGTCCTAAGGGAGTGATTCTTACTGTAGGGGGGCGTGGCAGGACGTGTGACATCACTGATCGCCATTCCCTATAACGGGGAACAGATGATCAGTGACACTGCCACAGAGAAGAACGGGGAAGGTGTGTTTACACTCGCCTCTCCCCGTTCTTCAGCTCCTGAACACCGGCGGCGATGGGGTCACGGATCTTCGGACCGGGTTGCAAGAGCGCTGCAGGCGACGCTCGCGTGACCAATGGCTGAACAATTAAAGGGCAACCTACCTGTGCCCAGCCGTGCCATTCTGCCAACGTTAGGCGGTCCTTAAGTGATTAGTTTTATAGTATATTTTATGTCATTACCATGACCTTCTCAAGAAAGAAAAATCGCACTCCTGATGTGTCTCATATGTGAGCATTATTTGTTGTTTGTACCCTTTGTAGGGCCAGGAAAATGTCCTTATTGTTTTTATTTATTATTAGTTAAAGAAAAATCCTTCTTTATATTGACTGAATATTTATTTATTTATTACTACCAAAAAATACCACCAAATAAAAAAAATTAAAATTTCCCACTCCTGATGCTCATGAGCAGGGCTCTCAAAGTACCGGCCCGCGGACCGGTTATAAATGGCCTGAAGGCGGGGGGGGGGGGGGGGGGGGCTAGATCTGTGCCCTGATGGTTAATAATGCGTTTGCTGGGGGTTAAAGCGGGAGTTCACCCGAAAACAATTTTTTAACATTAGATTGGGCCTAATTACGGGAAGCAGAATCGGGTGTTTTGTTTAAAATCAATGCAGTACTTACCGTTTTACAGATAGATGTTCTCCGCCGCTTCCGGGTATGATCTTCGGGACTGGGCGTTCCTATTTGATTGACAGCCTTCCGACGGTCGCATACAGCGCGTCACGAGTTGCCGAACGTCGGTGCGGCTCTATACGGCGCCTGCGCACCGACGTTCGGCTACTTTCGGAAACTGGTGACGCGCTGTATGCGACGGTCGGAAGGCTGTCAATCAAATAGGAACGCCCAGTCCCGCAGCCCATACCCGGAAGCGGCGGAGAGCATCTATCTGTAAAACGGTAAGTACTGCATTGATTTTAAATAAAACACCCGATTCTGCTTCCCGTAATTAGGCCCAATCTAGTGTTAAAAATAGATTTTTTGGGTGAACCTCCACTTTAATAATGCGTCTGCTTACACCAGTGCTGGGGGTTAATAATGCGTTTTGCTGGGGGTTAATGATGCGTTTGCTGACACCAGTGCTGTGTGTGTGTGTGTGGTGGATAGTGTAGTTTGTGTAGTGGTCAGTATAAGAATCAGGTAGGTTAGTGTAGTGGTCAGTGTGTGTAGTGTGGTGTTTATTGGTCTGTGGGTAGAGTATTGTGTAGCGGTCAGTGTGGTCAGTATAGGCATCAGGTAGGTCAATGTGGTGTGTAGTGGTCAGTGTATAGTATAGTATAGTGGGTGGTGTAGTGGTCAGTATAGGAATCGGGTGATGTGTATAGTATATTGTATAGGAATCAGGTAGGTCAGTGTGTAGTGTAGCGGTTAGTGTGTAGTTATAGTGGTCAGCAAGGGTCGACAATATCCGGGCGCCAGGTCGTAATTGCGACAAATTGTGACCTGGCGCCCGTGGCATCGCTGCCTCAATTACCGGCCGCCGCGGGCCCACCGCGATCGCGTATCTCCGTGCGCCCCCACCTCGTGATCGCGGCAGGCCCGCGACAGCCGATGTTTGAGGCCGCGGCTTTGCGGCCTTGTGAAGTCCCAAGCTCTTCCTTCTGTGAGCTGGTGCCATCTGGTGGTGGCCGTTGGCATTACAAGTTAAACAGCAATTCATTTTTTAATATTTTTTATGTGACCTGGCTACCCGATCCCTGGATTTAAAGGACCTCTGAGAACGCTTCTCTGCCGATTACCGTTAACACACTACTATGCAATATTGATCCCTAGAGGGTCTCCTAGTTCCGGTAAGGGTCAGTGTGTTCTTTCTGGTGGTGGTGCCCCCTCTTCTTTTCACAGTGTCTGTTATTACTAGTCACTGGGAGTTAGCCAGAGTGTCCGTTCACCATACTTTTTTGCACTATTGTTTTCTTTGTTTTTCTTTTTTACTGGGCCGAGTCCTTTGAAGTTGGAGTTTCTGCAACAATCCAGATTGGATCTTTCATTGTTTACATCGTGGATGGCTCATTTTGATCCTTGGGATCTATATTTCTGGTAAGGGTCAGCTTGAATGTGTTTACCCGGATACAGATCCAGCATTATCCACAAGATTTGATCCAGCATTATCCACAGAATTGAACTCATTTATTCTTTTTGGATTTATACACGTTTGTTTTCTTCCTTGTTACATGTGTACACATATTGGGACTTTGTATACAGTTGACCTTGGGGTCATCATTAAGAGGTGTCTTTAGCACAACTTTTTTATTTTTTCATATGGTCACCCATATACCCCTTTTTTTAGCGCAACTCCCATTCATATTATCTGTTTTTATGTTGTATAACATTTTTGAGTTGCTGCTGTTCTAGAACCTGCTGTTTTGGTATGCGCATTTTTTCACTTTCTATAGCAATTCATTTTTCACTGCCATCTCCTTCCCTCTAATTAGAACCCCCAAACATTATATATATTTTTAATTCTAACACCCTAGAGAATAAAATGGCGATCGTTGCAATACTTTCTGTCACACCGTATTTGCGCAGCGGTCTTACAAGCGCAATTTTTTTGGGAAAAAATACACTTTTTTTTTTAATTAAAAAATAAGACAACAGTAAAGTTATCACAATTTTTCTTTAAATTGTGAAAGATAATGTTACGCTGAGTAAATTGATACCCAACATGTCACGCTTCAAAATTGCGTCCGCTCGTGGAATGCCGACAAACATTTACCCTTTAAAATCTCCATAGGCGACGTTTAAAAAATTCTACAGGTTGCATGTTTTGAGTTACAGAAGTGGTCTAGGGCTAGAATGATTGCTCTCGCTCTAACGATCGCGGCGATACCTCACGTGTGGTTTGAATACCGTTTACATATGTGAGCGCTACTCACGTTAGTGTTCGCTTCTGCGCGCAAGCTCGTCGGGACGGGGCGCGTTTTCTGGCTCCTAACTTTTTTAGCTGGCTCCTAGATTCCAAGCAAATTTGTCAAAGCCCGGTGGTCAGTATAGGAATCGGGTAGGTTAGTGTGGTGTGGTCGCTTGTAGGAATCAGGTAGGTTAGTGTAAGCAATGAGATAGGTCAGTGTATTGTGTAGTGGTCAGTATAGGAATCGGGTAGGTTAGTGTGGTGTGTAGTGTAGCGGTCGATGTAGGAATCGGGTAGGTTAGTGTAAGGGTCAGTATGGTGTGTGTAGTGTATTGTGGATAGTGTATTGTGTAGTGGTCAGTATAGGAATCGGGTGATGTGTAGTGTAGTGGTCGGTGGATAGTGTATTGTATAGGAATCGGGTAGGTCAGTGTGTACAGTAGTGTTCGATGTTGGTGTAAGGAATGAAAGGTCGGTGTATTGTGTAGTGGTCAGTATAGGAATCGGGTAGGTCGGTGCAGTGGTTGATTGTAGGAATCGGGTAGGTCGGTCTAGTGGTTGATTGTAGGAATCGGGTAGGTTAGTGTAAGGGTCAGTGTAGTGGTCAGTATAGGAATCAGGTAGGTTAGTGTGTCACTATAGGAACCATGTAGGTCAGTATAGGAATCGGGTAGATTAGTGGTCAGGTAGGTTGGTGTAGGAATCAGGTAGGTCAGTACTATTGTAGGAAGGAAAGGGACTCGGGGAGTGCGAAAGTCCGCAGGTTTGGGGGCGCAAATGATTTGCCTTGTCCCGGGCGCTGACAACCCACGCTATGCCATTGCCTCCACCTATCATCTGAATGCATGTGCTTCCACTGTGGAGTCACTTATAAGTTGGTGATGGGGACTACAGATACCAGGGTGCCTTGACGAGAATCTGTAGCTTACGCATGCATTTAAAAATGTGTGCAGACTAAAGCCTGGTTTTTAATGCATACTGTTAGACAGGTTGATTTGGTTGTCTGCGAGCTGGTCGGTAAGTAAGCTTGTGTTTGTTTTTTGTTTTTTTTTCTTTGCCCTGTTTATAATGGTGGTGATGGCAGGACTGTGATAGTGTGTCAGACAATCTGACAGTAACTGAAACTGGGTGGGAACTGACTGACATCACCAGTGGCACTAATACAGTGATCGGTGATGATACTATGCACTGTGACTGTACTAATGACACTGGCTGGGAAGGGGTTAACCTCTCTGATTAATCACAGGGTTTAGAGTGTGCCTAAGCAGTGTTAATGTGTGTACAGTATTATGTGCTGCTTTTTACTAAATATCTTTTTGTTCCTTCTCCCTGCGGGCGCTGTACCCACAAGAGGCCAGCGACGTACAGGTACATGGTGTCTTTAGGAGCCGCCTGTCCACAGTACAAAGCGGGTGGGCAGTCCTAAAGAGGCGATTACAAAGTCATTTTAGACAACTCTGCACTCCCAACCTTGTGGTAACAGTTTGGGGAAGGCCATTGTCTGGTCCAGCATGACTGTACCCCTGTGTACAATGCCAGCTTCATGAAGACATGGTTTGGTGTGGAGGAACTTGAGTGTCCTATTCAGAGCCCCGACCTCAACCCCACCGATCACCATTGGGAATTGGAAAGCAGATTGCAAGCCAGGTCGGTTCATCCAACATCACTAACTGTCCTCACAAATGTATTTTGGCTGAATGGGCACACATTTCCACAGGCTTCCTCCACTGGACAACCTTTCCAGAAGAGTGTAGGATGTAATGGCTGTAGGTGGAAACTATGGTTTTGGAATGGGATGACCAACAAGCTCATATAGGTGTGATGACAAGGTGTTGTGAGAGATTAGCTCGTGGGGATCACCTTTTCTGAAATCACAGTCTGTAAGCAGGCACTTTCTTTTAAGTCTGGCGGATGCCAGATTTTATTTATAAACGGTTTGCAGATTAAAATAAACGAAACAGTAAATTAAATCCTTGCCGTCCGGCGCTAAACTAAACAAACAGGATCTCCTCTCTATACAGTGTGGGGCTAGTCCCTGACACCCACAAAACATGCAGTAAAGCAAACCTTTTCAGTCCAGCACTCAGCGCTCCCCTCACTCAGGTCCCTTCCTGAGTTTCAAGCCAGAGCCCTGTTGTGCTCTCTTCCTGGACATTTAAAGTCCAGCTGATTGTGGACTCCAGTGGACCCAAACATCCGGACCGGAATTCTAGCCAGGCCCAGAGGCTGTAAAACCCGGAATGGATTCCGGTTCAGTCTCTCATAATGGAACGTATGCGAGGTGAAATGTACCTATGATCATGTATCGCACCTCGCATACTGTCACATATCCTCCCCCTCTGCTCAAGCCCCTGCGGCTGAGCACTTGACCCAACCATACAGTGCACACGGGAGAGGGCATCTGCATTATTTTGGAGCTTCCCTGGCCTGTGCTCCACCGTAAATTTAAAAGGCTGTAGAGCCAGGAACCACCTTGTCACACGAGCATTTTTCTCCCTGTTATCACACATCCACTTCAGGGGAGCATGGTCTGTGACCAGCTTAAATGACCTCCCCAGTAGGTAATACCTCAGGGAGTCTAAGGCCCACTTAATGGCGAGACACTCCTTTTCTACGATGGCATAATTTTTCTCGTGCTTGTTCAGCTTCCTGCTCAGGTATACCACTGGGTGCTCCTCACCATCCCTGATCTGTGACAGTACGGCCCCTAGTCCCACCTCAGAGGCATCCGTCTGTATAACAAACTCCTGGCTAAAATCCGGGGTTACTAGTACGGGTACCATACAAAGAGCCTGTTTTAACTTCTGAAATGCCCCCTCGGCTTCGGGGTTCCATTTGACCATGACCGACCCCTTACCCTTCGTTAGATCGGTCAAGGGGGCGGCAATGGTGGCAAAATTGGGTATAAAACGCCTGTAATACCCCGTAATGCCCAGGATGGCCCTCACTTGTTTTTTATTGACTGGTTGGGGCCATTTTTGAATTGCCTCAATCTTATTGGTCTGCGGCTTGACCATCCCCCGGCCAATAATGTACCCAAGGTATTTGGCCTCCTCCAGGCCTATGGCACATTTCTTTGGATTGGCCGTGAGACGTGCTTCCCTAAGGGAATCTACGACCGCTTGTACACGGAGCAGGTGCGATTCCCAATCTGGGCTGTGGATGACCACATCGTCCAAGTACGCCGCTGCATACGAGCGATGTGGTCTCAAAATTTTGTCCATCATTCGCTGGAATGATGCAGGGGCTCCGTGCAGACCAAACGGCATCCGCTTATACTGAAACGAGCCCTCAGGAGTGGAAAAGGCAGTCTTCTCCTTGGCCAATTCAGTAAGCGGTATCTGCCAATAACCTTTCGTTAGGTCTAGGGTCGTTATGTAGCGAGCCTGTCCCAACCTGTCCACAAGTTCGTCGACCCGGGGCATCGGGTAGGCGTCAAATTTGGACACACTGTTAAGTTTTCTAAAATCATTACAAAACCTAATACTGCCATCAGGTTTTGGGACCAGCACTATGGGACTTGACCACTCACTGTGAGACTCCTCGATCACATCCAACTCTAACATATTTTTTATTTCTTACGCAACTGCCTCTCGCCGGGCCTCTGGAATTCTATATGGTTTTACATTTACCCGAACCCCTGGTTCCGTCACTATGTCATGTTGGATCGTGTTGGTCAGTCCGGGTAAGGGGGAGAAAAAGTCTCTATTTTTCTGCACGAATGCCCTAACGTCACTTTGCTGTGCTACGGACAGGGAATCCGTGATGGGAACGTCAGGTATCACGGGTATCCGGTCTGTTGGAAGTGGGGACGTGGCCAGTAAAGTCTCTCGGTCCTTCCAGGGCTTTAAGAGATTTACATGGTAAATTTGGTGTGGTTTCCTTTTCCCTGGCTGGTAGACTTTGTAGTTTACCTCCCCCACCCTTTGGACAACCTCAAAGGGACCCTGCCACTTGGCTAAAAACTTGCTTTCTACCGTGGGAACCAGTACCAACACTCTGTCCCCCGGGTTGAAAGTACGGACCTTGGCACCCCGGTTATAGACCCTCCTTTGGGCCTCCTGGGCTCGCTCCATATGTTCCCGTACTAGGGGCAGAACGGCTGCGATTCGGTCCTGCATCAAGGAGACATGCTCTATGATGCTCCTATATGGACTGACCTCTCCTTCCCACGTTTCTTTAGCAATATCTAGCAGGCCCCTGGGATGCCTACCATACAAGAGCTCAAAGGGGGAATAGCCTGTGGAGGCCTGTGGAACCTCTCGTATGGCAAACATGAGATATGGTAGCAAAAAATCCCAGTCTCTCCCATCCTTGTCGACCACCTTTTTCAACATACTCTTCAATGTTTTATTAAACCTTTCGACCAGACCATCTGTCTGGGGGTGGTAGACAGAAGTACGGAGATGGGAGATTTTGTACAATCTACACAATTCCTTGGTAACCCTTGACATAAAAGGGGTGCCTTGATCGGTCAAGATCTCTTTTGGGATCCCTACTCGACTAAACACCTGGACTAATTCCTTGGCAATAACCTTGGCGGAGGTGTTACGCAAGGGTATGGCCTCAGGATAGCGAGTCGCATAGTCCAGGATCACCAGAATATGCTGGTGACCTCGGGCAGATTTCACGACCGGCCCCACCAGGTCCATGCCAATCCTTTCAAAGGGGACCTCAATTATTGGTAGAGGAACAAGGGGGCTGCGAAAATGGGGCGATGGTGCTGACATTTGGCACTCGGGGCACGATTCACAGTACTCCTTGACCTCTGCATGCAAACCGGGCCAGAAGAATCTTTGGGTGATTCTCTCCCTGGTTTTTTCGACCCCGAGATGTCCCCCCATTACGTGACCATGAGCCAGGTCTAGCACCACCCTGCGAAAGGGTTTGGGAACCAGTAGCTGTTCTACCTCTTCCTCTCCATGTTTTATCACCCGATATAACAAATTGTTTTTAATTGCCATGTAGGGAAAGGACACCACCCAATTAGGATCCACCGGTTCCCCATCCAACACCTTAACATTTTCCCTGGCATTCATGAGGGTGGGCTCTCGCAGCTGCTCGGTACAGAAATCCTCCCTCCTGACCTCCAAGTCGGGTACCACATTTTGGCTACTCTCCATGTCAGGGTCAGGCGAGGTTTCCTGTTCGTTACCCTCAGGCTGGGTGCTAGCTTCTAAGTCCTCCGGTTCCCCAGCCATGGCAGGGAATGGTGGAGGATCTCCGGCCTCCTCGATCCCACCAACAGCATGCCCTTCCCTTTGGCAAAACGGGTCTGGTGAGAGTTCCCATGTTTCCCCAGTAGGGGGAGCGCTATCTACGGGCCTCCCTTCACTCTCCCATAACTTCCAAAAATGAGGAAAGTCTCTCCCCACTAAGGCTTCATGGAGCAGTGAAGGTACCACCCCCACTGAATGTGTTACACAGCCCCAGGGGGTATCAACCTCAACCACCGCTGTCTGGTAGTCCCGAGTGTCCCCATGGATGCATATTACCCCAATACAACTGGGGTGTAGTTTTGCGGGGTCTACACACGCACTCCTGACTAAGGTCACCACACTACCAGAGTCTAGCAGGGCTGTAAGAGGCTTGCCATCTATTGAAATAACGCACATTTGTTTTTCAAGGCGACTCTGACTTGTCGCAACACATGCGACCTGTGCAAACAGAGAAATGCGTCTTACCCTATCAACATAATCACATTGCATAGGTTCATCATTTAGAGGGCAGTTTGCAGCAATATGGCCTAATGCATGGCAACGAAAACACCGTATTTGCCCTACCCCCAGTCCTCTTACCGGTCCCAAAAACCTTCCTGGCTTCTTTGGCCAGTCTCCAGGTCTAGGACCTACAGTCTCATCTGCTGTAACAACAGTCTTATCCACTCTCCCCAAACTCTTGAACCCCGGAACAGTCTTACCCGAACCGTTGGGAGATCTTGCACCCCGAGACACACCGAAGTGGGGCGTAGGTGGGTTTATCAAGTCCTCAGTAGCACTGTACCTCTCCACTAGGTCCACCATTTGGGCTGCAGTGTTGGGGTCCCCCTGTCCGACCCACTTTTTCAGGGTAGCAGGGAGCGCACGCAGGTACCGGTTCATTACCACACGCTCCACAATCTGGGGGCTGGTCAGAGTCTCTGGCTGCAACCACTTCCTGGTGAGGTGGACCAGGTCAAACATTTGTGACCGGGGTGGCTTGTTGCTGGAATAGGACCACTGATGCACGCGCTGGGCCCGGACTGCCATGGTGACACCCAAGCGTGCGAGTATTTCTGTCTTTAGAGTCTCATAGTCCTGGGCCTTATCTGGTTCTAGGTCAAAATAGGCCTTTTGGGGTTCTCCTGTTAGGAATGGGGCCAATAGTCCCGCCCACTGCTCTTTTGGCCATCCTTCGCGGTCAGCGACTCTCTCGAAAGTCGCCATGTACGCCTCAACATCATCCGCCGGTGTCATCTTTTGCAGGTGGTAGGAAGCACGTACAATCTTTGGTTCCGCTAACACCGGAGGTGCGGACCCCTTTTTCAGTTCCACCAGAGCTTCGGCGAACTGTCGGTTCATCTCCTGCTGGGCAGCGTGTTGTGCTGCAACGGCCTCTGCGACTTGGCGGTGTTGTGCTGCAGCGGCCTCTGCGACTTGGCGGTTTATCTCCTGCTGGGCAGCCTGTTGTGCTGTAGCGGCCTCTGCGACTTGGCGGTTGGTTTCCCGCTGGGCTGCATTGGCCTGTAGCAGGGCCTTTAATATTTCTTCCATTTTCAGAAAAGTGCCCGCTGAATCCACCACGTGTGAGAGATTAGCTCGTGGGGATCACCTTTTCTGAAATCACAGTCTGTAAGCAGGCACTTTCTTTTAAGTCTGGCGGATGCCAGATTTTATTTATAAACGGTTTGCAGATTAAAATAAACGAAACAGTAAATTAAATCCTTGCCGTCCGGCGCTAAACTAAACAAACAGGATCTCCTCTCTATACAGTGTGGGGCTAGTCCCTGACACCCACAAAACATGCAGTAAAGCAAACCTTTTCAGTCCAGCACTCAGCGCTCCCCTCACTCAGGTCCCTTCCTGAGTTTCAAGCCAGAGCCCTGTTGTGCTCTCTTCCTGGACATTTAAAGTCCAGCTGATTGTGGACTCCAGTGGACCCAAACATCCGGACCGGAATTCTAGCCAGGCCCAGAGGCTGTAAAACCCGGAATGGATTCCGGTTCAGTCTCTCATAATGGAACGTATGCGAGGTGAAATGTACCTATGATCATGTATCGCACCTCGCATACTGTCACAGTGTCCATAGACTTTTGGCCATATAGAATATAAAGAATCAGTTGCTCGATCTCTAACTCCAGTCTTTAACACTAAAATATCAGATTTGGGTGGACTGATCCTTTTTAAAGCTGAGACCTCCCCGTCTCATACCCATAACACAGCAGAGCCTATCTGATTGGTGCTCAGCAGGGGTCAAGTCCTGGGGGAAAAGGTGTGGGAACTCCCACCCAAGATCCTCTCCCCCACCAAAAAAAAGAAAAATGATACGCTCATATGCATGATTACTAAACCACTTTTTTTTTTCGATCCTTGGTAATCCTTTATGTTACTGCCCGCTTCCTGTATATGGATTCATCGGGTAGTGTGCGGGTATTCCGTCACTTCCTCGATGCCGCATTGTCTCCTGGGAGCTTTTGTCATTGTTCCCAGGAGACATTGCGGAGGTAGATTTAGAAAGAAGCAAGTTCTTTCTAAATCCCGCGATAACTTGCGGCAGACCTCCGCAATGTCTCCTGGGAACAATGACAAAAGCTCCCAGGAGACAATGCGGCATCGAGGAAGTGACGGAATGCCCGCACACTACGCGATGAATCCATATACAGGAAGCGGGCAGTAACATAAAGGATTACTAAGGTTCGCCTGCCCCTGACAGTGACTCGATCTGGGCATCGTCACTTAGTGAAGGATTGGCTCGGGCGGCTCGGCTGCTCTAGTCCTGCAAAGGGAACTGCGTTCCTGCTGTGAAAAAAGAGCTGGGACTCCGTTCCCACGCATTCCCGCAGGACTTGAGTCCTGGTGCTCAGCCATTCTTAGAAAGTGATGTATTCTAAAGAGAGGCAGCCTGATGATGTCAAAACCTCTGACTTGGCCAATCGGTGGAAGTTTTGTATTTATTGCTAGAATACATTGCTTTCTATGAATGGCTGAGGTGATCAAATACCACCAAAAGAAAGCTCTATTTGTGGGGAAAAAACAACATCAATTTTGTTTGGGAGCCACGTCGCACGACCGCACATTTGTCAGTTAAAGCGACGCAGTACCGAATCGCAAAAAGTAGCCTGGTCTTTGGCCATCCAAATGGTCTGGGGCTTAAGTGGTTAATGTTACCCCAACATTTCATATTGCTGATTATGTGTCTGTGTATCCATGTACTTGTGCTAAAAAGAATCCTGTTGCATTGCTTCCTTTGTGTGAAATCCCCGGTGCTCCTTCCAGTTGTCATCCTTTTCCGATTTCAAATGACATTCTTGTCTCTGTCCTTTTTTTCATTTCAGGTTGCTGAGAAAGTGAAACATTTCTTCAGGATGTACTCCATTAATGGGCACAAAATGACGGCCCTGAGGCCGGCATACCATGCCGAGAGCTACAGCCCCGATGATAACCGGTTTGACCCCCGACCATTGCTGTATGATGCATCGTGGACATCAATTTAATCAGTTTTTCATTTCCATACTAAATGTTGAATATAATTTATTTTTCTACTGACTTGTTTTTTCCTCGGCTACACATAGAAACCAATTGCGGCTTTCTCCTGATGAAGTGGGCGTTGTCCCATGATATGCATAGAGATTACAGTGTCTGTACAAGATGTATTATTTTGCTATCAAGGGTGTGGTCTTTGTGGACCGTGTAATCAGGACCATGGGAGGGACATGTCAGTTGCTAAAAGGTACTCCATATTCCCATTGCACACGTTCCTGGAAAAGCTCTCAAGGGATTGGGTGCTGCAGGAACAACTAGCTGGGAACTGGTTCAGAAGTCACAAGGAAAATGTCTGCCAGCACACCATGGATCAACAAGGAAGCGTCCAAGCGATTTGTTTAATGCATGATCACATCAAAAGAGTAGTGCAACGTTTCAGAGTCACATAGGACCCCTTCGTCATGTTACATGCCTGACGAAGGGGTCCTACGCGACTCCAAAATGTTGCATTACTCATTTGATGTGATCATGCATGAAACAATTCGCTTGGATGCTTCCTTGTTGATCCATGGTGTGCTGGCAATCATTTTTCAGTTGCTAAAAGGTGCCCCTCTTTATCATGTTGGAACGTTGGCAAAGTTTTGGTACATTTTCTCAGATATTGGTAAGGATATTTTCAATGCTTGATTGTAAAGAACGATCAATTAGACAGCGTGGTGGGGTCAGTTTGGTAACCTGGCTTTTGGGTAATGTTGGCCACTTTGTGGGTGGACAGTGGTCTGTAAACAGTTATTTGTTTGGTGTAAGATATTGCTGCTTGAGTCATAGTGACTAGGGTTGTCCCGATACCGATACTGGTATCGGGACCGATACCAAGCATTTGCCCGAGTACTTGTATTCGGGCAAATGCTCCCGATGCTTCACCCGATACTTGTCCTGTGTCCTCCTCCAGCCCCCCCTCCCTTTTTCTGCAGTCTCTCTCCCTCTGTGCCCCCCCCCCGCCGTGTTTTCCTTCTCCTCCGTGTCCCCTGCTGTTTCCTTCTCCTCCGTGTCCCCTGCTGTTTCCTTCTCCTCCGTGTCCCCTGCTGTTTCCTTCTCCTCCGTGTCCCCTGCTGTTTCCTTCTCCCTCCGTGTCCCCTGCTGTTTCCTTCTCCCTCCGTGTCCCCTCCTGTTTCCTTCTCCCTCCGTGTCCCCTGCTGTTTCCTTCTCCCTCCGTGTCCCCTGCTGTTTCCTTCTCCCTCCGTGTCCCCTGCTGTTTCCTTCTCCCTCCGTGTCCCCTGCTGTTTCCTTCTCCCTCCGTGTCCCCTGCTGTTTCCTTCTCCCTCCGTGTCCCCTGCTGTTTCCTTCTCCCTCCGTGTCCCCTGCTGTTTCCTTCTCCCTCCGTGTCCCCTGCTGTTTCCTTCTCCCTCCGTGTCCCCTGCTGTTTCCTTCTCCCTCCGTGTCCCCTGCTGTTTCCTTCTCCCTCCGTGTCCCCTGCTGTTTCCTTCTCCCTCCGTGTCCCCTGCTGTTTCCTTCTCCCTCCGTGTCCCCTGCTGTTTCCTTCTCCCTCCGTGTCCCCTGCTGTTTCCTTCTCCCTCCGTGTCCCCTGCTGTTTCCTTCTCCCTCCGTGTCCCCCGCCGATGTTTCCTTCTCTCCTCTGTGTCCTCCGCTGTTTCCTCCTCTTCCCCGTGCCCCCGCCGCTGTTTCCTTCTCTCCCCCGTGCGTCCCCCCCTGTTTCCTTCTCTCCCCCGTGCGTCCCCCCCTGTTTCCTTTTCTCCTCCGTGCGTCCCCCGCTGTTTCCTTCTCTCCCCTGTGCCCCCCCGGAACTGTCCGAATGGAGAGCGGCGGTAGGAGCCGGTAAATCCGGCTCCTTACTGTTCCGAATGGACAGAGTCAGCGATGACTCTGTCCATTCACAGAACTGAAACATCGTAAACTGTGATTACAATGTTTCAGTTTATGAATGAAGAGAAGACACTGTCTTCTCTCCTTTCATTTTCAGCGCAGCTGATGCTGCTGAGAAAGGGACTGGGGAATCTGTTTCCCTAGTCCCTTTCTCTGTCTCAAAGGGGAGATGTCAGAGGTCTGTTAAGACCCCTGATATCTCGCCAAAGCCCCCCCAACAGGGCTGATTAAAAAAAAAAAAAATTGCAAAAAATAAATAAAATAATAAAACAAAAATGTAAATAGTAATAAAAAATTTAAAAACACACTGACAATCCACTACCCCCCCCCCCCCCTCTAATTTTTTTTTTTAACCACTTCCAGACCGCTGTACGCATATATGCGTCCACACTTTAAAGATGGATATCTCGGTAACGGCAGCAGCTGCTGCCACAACCGAGGTATCTATCTTTAGTGTGAGCGGACCTGTTAACGATAACGGCGGTCTCCGCGGCGCATTCGCCGCGAGATCGCCGTTATCGGCGGCGGGAGAGGGGCCCCCCCTCCCGCCGCTCTCCTGCGCCCTCCGCCGCTTACCGTAGCCGTCGGTAGCGGCGGAGGAGATCGGGACTGTTCGGCAAGTGACTGGGGATGCGAGTGAGGGAAAAATCGCCCCCACCCGTCCCCATAGCTCTGCTGGGCGGAAGTGACGTCAAAACGTCAGTCCCGCCCAGCGTCTTAAAGAAACATTTTATTTTTTTTGTCATTTGAAAAAATGACAGTTTCAATTTTTTTTTTTTTTTTTTTTTGCATTTTAGTCTAAATATGAGATGTGAGGTCTTTTTGACCCCAGATCTCATATATAAGAGGACCTGTCATGCTTTTTTCTATTACAAGGGATGTTTACATTCCTTGTAATAGGAATAAAAGTGATCATTTATTATTCTTTTTTTTTTTTCCAGTGTAAAAAATTATAAAATTAAATAAAAAAAATAAGAAAAAAAAATATATATTTTAAAGCGCCCAGTCCCGATGAGCTCGCGCGCAGAAGCGAACGCATACGTGAGTAGCGCCTGCATATGAAAACGGTGTTCAAACCACACAAGTGAGGTATCGCCGCGATCGTTAGAGCGAGAGCAATAATTCTAGCCCTAGACCTACTCTGTAACTCAAAAAATGCAACCTGTAGAATTTTTTAAACGTTGCCTATCGAGATTTTTAAGGGTAAAAGTTTGACGCCATGCCACGAGCGGGCGCAATTTGTAAGCGTGACATGTTGGGTATCATTTTACTCGGCGTAACATTATCTTTTACAATATATAAAAAAAATTGGGCCAAATACGGTGTGACAAAAAGTATTGCAATGATCACCATTTTATTTTCTAGGGTGTTAGAAAAAAATAAATATATAATGTTTGGGGGTTTTAAGTAATTTTTTAGCAAAAAAAAATGTTTTAGTCTTGTCAACCCCGAATCTGAAAAACACCCAAAGTAGAGAAGTGGTTAAAAAAAAAACGCCACTGTAAAAAATAAAAATAAAATAAAGAAAAAAGAAAAAAAACAAAAGAAAAAAAACGCAACTGTCACATCACATTAAAAAAAAAAAAAAAGTATCGGTATCGGCGAGTACTTGAAAAAAAGTATCGGTATTTGTACTCGGTTTTAAAAAAAGTGGTATCGGGACAACCCTAATAGTGACTAAGCATTTTGGTCTGTTATTGGTTAACAGCTGTTCTGCTTGATATTAAAGATTAACGTTTATTTCATAATTAAAATTGATTTAAACCCAATAAAGCGTCTGCGGACTGAACTTTACCACGATCTTTGCTGTGTGCTTACTTAATTATAGACGTATGTTGTTACGGTATTATATGTCCCCAGAGAGACATGTACACCACAGTCACCATAGCCCTCTATTTAGAATATACAGTAATTAATGTAAAAACATATGGGTGATAGGGGTGTACAATCCCATGCTAGGGCCACAAAAGAAAAAAGAAAAGTAGAACCATGGAATTGTTATCCCTATCACCCATATGTTTTTAAATCAATTATATTCTTAATAGAAGGTGGTAACTGTGGTGTACATGCCTCTCTATGGCTGCTTTGCTGGCTCTTTTTGTTTTGTGTTTTAGGTCAGTGGTTCTTAACCCTGTCCTCAAGTACCCCCAACAGGCCATGTTTTCAGGTTTTCTTTTATCTTGCACAGGTGCTTTAAATCAGAGTCAATGGCTTGGTATTTTGGACAGCTATTTTATCTAAGAGAAATTCCCAAAACATGGCCTGTAGGGATACTTAAAGGGGTTGTAAAGGTAAAAAAAATATCCCTAAATAGCTTCCTTTACCTTAGTGCAGTCCTCCTTCACTTACCTCATCCTTCCATTTTGCTTTTAAATGTCCTTATTTCTTTTGAGAAATCGTCACTTCCTGTTCTTCTGTCTGTAACTACACACAGTAATGCGAGGCTTTCTCCCTGGTGTGGAGAAAGCCTCTTGAGGGGGAGGGGGCAAGCAGGAGGGCCAGGACGCTCTCCACTTTGCAGATAGAGAAAGGAGCTGTGTGTTAGTGGGGGTCCTGACACTCCTTCTCGCCCCCTCCACCCTCAAGTGTGTAGTGACAGACAGCAGAACAGGAAGTGAGGGTTTCTCATAAGAAATAAGGACATTTAAAAGCAAAATGGAAGGATGAGGTAAGTGAAGAAGGACTGCACTAAGATAAAGGAAGCTATTTAGGGAAAAACATTTTTACCTTTACAACCCCTTTAACCGTAGGACAGGGTTGAGAACCACTGTTTTAAGTGACAAGCTGCTGAGCGCTGGATTAGTGACAAATCTTTTGGTGGCAAACAGCTGGCCAAGTTAGCATTTACTTCAGGTCAGTCCTCCAGACTCACCTCTGGATTATATTCAGCTTTCCTTTTGGATCTTTTGACCTGCTCCCTCACCCACCCTCCCGTTTCTTATTCCACCCTCCCCTTTCTTATTTTTTTCCTCATTGCAGTCCATCTTTATGGGGTATTGTGTGGTACCTGGCATGGTGAAGGGTCCTTTAGTAGTGGGGGGAGATTGGTGATTTAGTTCCTCCCATGCACTCCCATGTGCAAGGTGAGTGGCCCTGCCCACATGTGCACGAGAGCCATGAAGGGACTGTAAACCTAGTATGCTGGGCATGCGCTGGTGACGTCAACTGCTGCAAAACATGTAAATATCTCCTAAACTGCACGTTTATGAGATAATAATTTTATCTACAGGTAAGCTTTATTATAAGCTTACCTGTAGGTAAAAGTTGCAAAGCGCCATTTACTACCTCTAATGCCTTGTACACACAACCGGTTTTCCTGACATGCCAAAACCCCACGTTTTTCCCAACGTGATCCCTCTCAAGCCTGCCTTGCATACACACGTTCAGTCAAAAAAAAAAAAAAAGACCAAAGCGCAGTGATGTCCAACATGTACGATGGCACTATAAAGGGGACGTTCTATTCAAATGTAAAAGTTTGGTTTGAGATGATTCGCGCTTTTCAGCCTTGTGCTTTTATAGTCTGTTGCAGCGTGACGAATGTGCTATCTCTATTACGAACGCTAGTTTTACCAGAACGAGCGCTCCCGTCTCATACAGTAGGTGCACGCGATATTGTGTCAATCTCGCTCCCTTTCTCGGTGAGATTGAGCACCTACGAGCCCCATCGCAGGAGCCAGCGCCGAGCTGGCCAGCCGCGATGGAGAAAAAGCCGTCATAGAAGCGACGGGAGATCCGACTTGGATTCCCGCCAATTCCACACGTGATGCGGCGTTTGTTATGAATCCTGAAGGGGAAGTCCCCGCCGGATTTTAAATAAAAATTCGGCATGGGTTCCCCCCTCAGGAGCATACCGGGCCCTTAGGTCTGTTATGGGTTGTAAGGAGAGCACCGCCGTTTTTTTCGGCGTAGGGGGGGTCCCCCTACAATCCATACCAGACCCGTATCCAAAGCACGCTACCCGGCCGGTCAGGAAGGGAGTGGGGACGAGCGAGTGGCCCCCCCCTCCTGAGCCGTACCGGGCTGCATGCCCTCAACATGGGGGGGTTGGGTGCTCTGGGGCAGGGGGGCGCACTGCGGGGCCCCCCCACCCCAGAGCACCCTGTCCCCATGTTGATGAGGACAGGGCCCCTTCCCGACAACCCTGGCCGTTGGTTGTCGGGGTATGCGGGCGGGAGGCTTATCGGAATCTGGGAGCCCCCTTTAATAAGGGGGCCCCCAGATACCGGCCCCCCACCCTAAGTGAATGAGTATGGGGTACATCGTACCCCTACCCATTCACCTGCAAGAAAAGTGGTAAAAACACAAATAAACCACACAGGGTATTAAAATATTTTATTAGTCTGCTCCGGAGGCCTCCCCTGTCTTCTTTAGCTCTTTTACCAGGGGAGGCTTCTTCTTCCGATTTCCGGGGGTCTTCTCCTGCTCTCCGGGGTCTTCACCGCTCTTCTGTGACGTCTTCTCCGCTCCGGGGGGTCTTCTCAGCTCTTCTGTGACGTCTTCTCCGCTCCGGGGGTCTTCTTAGCTCTGGGGGGGTCTTCTTCTATATTCGCCGCTCTCCGCTCTTGACTCGGCGCACACCGGTTCTTCCTCCCGCTGTCCGGTTCCTTCTCCTTCAGGGCTGGCCGCCGGTATACTGGCGGCGGTCAGTCCGCTCTTCTGTAACGTCATCTTCTTCTCTTCTTCTCTTCTCGTCTTCCGTCTTCTCCAGATGTTGACACGCCGGTCGGCTCTTCTCGCTGCAATGACGTGTGCCCGGCTTGCGTCGGATTTATATAGGCTTCACAGTCCCATCATGCTCCGGTAGGTACCAAGTGGGTAGGTATCACATGGGTAGGTACCAGAGCATGATGGGACTGTGAGGCCTATATAAATCCGACGCAAGCCGGGCACACGTCATTGCAGCGAGAAGAGCCGACCGGCGTGTCAACATCTGGAGAAGACGGAAGACGAGAAGAGAAGAAGATGATGTTACAGAAGAGCGGACTGACCACCAGCCCTGAAGGAGAAGGAACCGGACAGCGGGAGGAAGAACCGGGGTGCGCCGTGTCAAGAGCGGAGAATATAGAAGGAGACCCCCCCAGAGCTGAGAAGACCCCCGGAGCGGAGAAGACGTCACAGAAGAGCTGAGAAGACCCCCCGGAGCGGAGAAGACGTCACAGAAGAGCTGAGAAGACCCCCCGGAGCGGAGAAGACGTCACAGAAGAGCGGTGAAGACCCCGGAGAGCAGGAGAAGACCCCCGGAAATCGGAAGAAGAAGCCTCCCCTGGTAAAAGAGCTAAAGAAGACAGGGGAGGCCTCCGGAGCAGACTAATAAAATATTTTAATACCCTGTGTGGTTTATTTGTGTTTTTACCACTTTTCTTGCAGGTGAATGGGTAGGGGTACGATGTACCCCATACTCATTCACTTAGGGTGGGGGGCCGGTATCTGGGGGCCCCCTTATTAAAGGGGGCTCCCAGATTCCGATAAGCCTCCCGCCCGCATACCCCGACAACCAATGGCCAGGGTTGTCGGGAAGGGGCCCTGTCCTCATCAACATGGGGACAGGGTGCTCTGGGGTGGGGGGGCCCCGCAGTGCGCCCCCCTGCCCCAGAGCACCCAACCCCCCCATGTTGAGGGCATGCAGCCCGGTACGGCTCAGGAGGGGGGGGCCCGCTCGCTCGTCCCCACTCCCTTCCTGACCGGCCGGGTAGCGTGCTTTGGATAAGGGTCTGGTATGGATTGTAGGGGGACCCCCCTACGCCGTTTTTTCGGCGTAGGGGGTGCTCTCCTTACAACCCATAACAGACCTAAGGGCCGGTATGCTCCTGAGGGGGGAACCCATGCCGAATTTTTATTTAAAATCCGGCGGGGACTTCCCCCTCAGGATTCATAACAAACGCCGCACACGTGTAGAATTGGCGGGAATCCAAGTCGGATCTCCCGTCGCTTCTATGACGCGCTTGCTGGAATGTGCTGTCACTATTCCAGTGAGTGCGAGATGTCGGCGAGATCTCGGCACCATGTCGCCGAGAATCAGCGCGATGCTGTCGTGCTAAAAACACAATATCACAAACACCTACTGTACTTGATTCTGAGCATGCGTGTTTTTTTTCCCCCCCTTGGAAAAGCATACACATGAGCGGTTTTAGCGACAAGAAAAAGACTGACGGGAAAAAATAGAGCAGGTTCTAATTTTTTTGTGGGCAGTTTTCTTGTCGGGAAAACTGATATGGAGCATACACACGACCAGTTTTCCTGACCAATCTAAAAAATGTGTGTACGAGGCATAAGTCTTGGTGACTAAGCATGTTGGTCTGTTAATGGTAAACAGCGGTTCTGTTTGGTATTAAAGGATAAAGTTTATTTCATAATTAAAATAAATGTAAACCCAATGAAAAGCTTGTGGCCTAAACGTTCACACAATCCTTGTTGAGAGTTTAGTTTATTATTTAAGTATGTTGTTATGGTATGATGGGTATTAATGGGGTGTACAATTTTAAGTGTTTGGAGTAAGATACCGCTGCTTGAGTCTTCAAGACTAAAGCCTCGTACACACGATCAGTCCATCCGATGAGAACGGTCCAAAGGGCCGTTGTCATTGGTTAACTGATGAAGCTGACTGATGGTCCGTCGCACCCACACACCATCGGTTAATTAACCGATCGTGTCAGAACGCAGTGACGTAAAACACAACGACGTGCTGAAAAAAACTAAGTTCAATGCTTCCAAGCGTCGACTTGATTCTGAGCATGCGCGGGTTTTTAACCAATGCTTTTGCATACTAACGATCGGTTTTGACCTATCGGTTAGGCGTCCATCGGTTCAATTTTAAAGCAAGTTCTCATTTTTTTTGACCGAAGGTTAAATAACCTATGGGACCCACACACGATCGGTTTGGACCGATGAAAACGGTCCTTCAGACCGTTCTCCTCTGGCGATCCTATCGTGTGTACGAGGCCTAAGCATGTTGATCTGTTAGGCCTCATACACACAGGTATATTAACATACTCTTATCTACGCTGGATCTTTCAGGGGATGGCAAAAAGGTAAAAAATTCTGTTTTGGTGCAGAACTATGCAAGTTGATGCAAATTTTCAGGCATATGGCCTTGAGAGTAAACTCATTCTACTGGCCAGAATATTAATTTATTCTGGGGGCTGGGTGGAGAGATACACACACACACACACACACAAGGTTTTTTTTACCTAAATTCATAAAATGCAAGTTAAATTAATGCAATAATTTTTTATTTTAAAAATTCTTCATAGATGGTTTTCTTTATATTTTTTACACTGATTAACATCTATAGTCATTCTGTTTGGGGACTTTTTTTACTGTATTTGATACAAATGTATATTTCTGAGCATTGTGTACCTGATATGTGCATGATATATTTATTTTGGAAATATTGATCACAAGAAACAGGAATTTATTATTATACAGGATTTATATAGCACCAACAAAATTAAGGCAGACATTACAGTTACATTACAATTTGGCACAAGACGAATCAGAGGGCCCTACTCGTTAGAGCTTAAAATCTAGGTGGGAGGGTAATTAATACAAAAGGTAATAGCTGTGAACACCTGATACACAGTCAGTGGGGCTGATTTTCTAAAACTGGAGAGTACAAAATCTGGTGCAGCTGTGCACGGTAGCCAATCAGCTTCAGCTTGTTTAATTAAAGCTGAGCTTTTTAGGCTGGGCTTCTCCTCTGGGTCACAGAAGTGCATTTAGTTTTGCAATCTTGTGACCCGTTTTCAGCGGAGAGCGTTCTGAAGTCCGCTCTCAGATGACGTCACTGCCATCAGTCGGGGCAGCGCGTCATCACGACTTCCAAGTCAGGATCCGCCAGCTGCCCTGATGGATGGCAGTCTCATGTTCTAAATTTTTAATGGCCATTTTTTACATCGTGGAAAAAATGCTCTGGAGCCCACACACGATCGTTTTTAATGACATTAAAAAAAACGTCATTTTTTACAACCCGAAAATCGGTCGTGTGTACGCGGCATCAGAGTCTGCCAATTATCTTTGAATCTACCTAAGGGTGTCCTGGCCCTAACCCTCTCTCCCACAGTTCTGTTTAAGAGACAATAAATCTCTTTGCATTCAAAAAGTGTCTGGCACCCACCTGTTCATCTTGCATTACACCCACCATGCCTTGTAACGCACTCTTCACAGAAGCATGTCAGCTGTCTCTAACTCTGGAGGTCACCATTAGGCCTCAAGTGGCCCGGGACTTTTTCTACATACTGATCAAATTGAATTGCTTTCATGTACATACTTAGTAATTACACATTACAACGAAGCATTTAAAACATTTGGACAATATTAGTTACATCCAGATGATTCACATGGTCATCTAAAAACAAACACCTAAATTACTACATGTTCCCTTTATAGAAAACATTCATCCATTTTTTGGGAGGATTTAAGACTTCTTCTTGTCACTTCTTGGTTGTGGCTCTTGACTAGTAGTTGAGTTTTGCACATACTAAGTGTGGCAAAGGGAATAAAAGGAACCCAGTGCCAGGCTTAACACTTATATCCTCTCTGGAGACTCCTGAAGGTGGGTAGAAAGTAAAAGTTTGCAGAAGGCCAGTAAAAAACAGGAAAAGTTCCATTTTGGCTAAACTTTCACCAACACAAACTCTTCTTCCTGGGGGAACAAAGTCAACTCAGTATGACAAAATTTATACTTAGCCACTGTTTTGCAGTCTGGAAATAAAAGAATTAGAACTAAATTAATAGCTGGAATGGTGTGGTAGAGGTAAGCCGGACCCCATGGTACATGTACTCCAACAACCAAACTGTGATGTGGATGGCTACTAGATACCTAGCAGCTGTGCAAAAACACACTGAAAGCTACATAATGGGTCATCACGCTTTAAACTATTTATCCACACCTTACCGATGAATTGGCCTTTGTTAGTGCCACAAAATATGTTGATGGTGGTGTATACATGCATTTCATAATCAATGAAGACCAGTCCTTGATGTAAAAGCTTCACTCAAGCATTCTCTTCCACACAGGTGCCTCTGCAATTAATACCCATTTTTTGGGGGCTTGTTTCTTCACACATATCCTTCATTGGGATCCAACCACTTTCCCAGCACACGATTATCTGAAAACCCACCTCAATGAGCATCGAGAGTGACCTATATCTGTGTGGAGACAGAAATACCCTGCTGATCTGACTATCCGTTTTTTGTGACCCCTTCCTAATTGGGTGTCCCGCAACCCTACCAATGCATTAGTCCTATATTACTTTTTTGATGTATACAAATCAGTACGACTGAAACCCAAATACTACATTTAGAATGCTCTCCTGGGACTTTATGCCATTTTTTCTCTTGTTCAGGCTTCACACTTTCTTATAGTAAAATTTATAATTCGGCAATAATCGAATGTGCTTTCTTGGAATGTACTTCAAATTTAGGAGAAACAATAGCATGGCAGACAAGGGGAACCGCCGGGAATCCCGGCAGGAAAAAAGAGAACATGTTCTTTATTTTCCTGCCGGGATTCCCGGCGTTTTTCCTCTCTGCAGTTTTTCAATGGTAAACACTGTGAGGCAGTGCCAATGGAGCATACACACGGCCAGGATTCCCGACCAAAGCTCTCATGGCAGTTTTCCTGTCGGGAAACCCGGCCGTGTCTAGGGGTAAAAAGCTACAAAGCAGGTTCTCGGTTTTCCTCTAGGTTTTCCCGGCTGACTTTTTACCGCCAGGAAAACTGATCGTATGTACAAGGCATAAGGCTACTAATGGATGGTGGTTAGAGGCAAGCTGTGTATGGTTCAGCTAATATCTTTTTTAGGAAGGATCTTTTTCAAAAACGTACATTTTGATTCTTTGCTACCAAAATGAAAGGGCAAAGTATGTGGTTTGGGATGCCTGATCTGAACCTGGCCAGTGCACTGTTTACATCCTGTGAGCTCTGTATGTACCCAAGAACGGCAGGCACGAACTCTGAAATAAAACTGAGGGGTAAAGTCAATGTTTCGAGTAAATATTGCCTAGGCTGACACAGATTTTTCACCCATCCTCCTTAGGCCTCGTACACACAATAGGTTAAACAGAGGACAACGGTCTGATGGACCGTTTTCATCGGTCAAAACCGATCGTGTGTGGGCCCCATAGGTTATTTAACCATCGGTTAAAAAAAAGCCAACTTGCTTTAAATTTAACCGGTGGATTCCTAACCGATAGGTCAAAAACGATCGTTAGTAGGCACGACCATCGGTTAAAAATCCACGCATGCTCAGAATCAAGTCGACGCATGCTTGGAAGCATTGAACTTCGTTTTTTTCAGCACGTCGTTGTGTTTTACTTCACAGCGTTCTGACACGATCGGTTATTTAACCGATGGTGTGTGGGCACGACGGACCATCAGTCAGCTTCATCAGTTAACCTATGACAACGGTCCTTCAGACCGTTTTCATCGGATGGACTGATCGTGTGTACGAGGCTTTATGCTCCCACCCCACACCTGTGTTCGCTGTCCACACAAAGAGCTTGAAAAAGATGATTAATGCACTGCCCTCATACAAATCAGACATAGTTTGGGGTTGAGGTCTTTCGGTGTAATAACATAGGAATCATTTTTTTATTGCTTTAAATTAAATGTAATAATAATAGTGACCTACCTGCAGAAAAGGGCATAAATGCATCTCGTTTTACAAATTTCCCTTTTGCATCCAAAAAGTGATTTGGGTTAAACTCATAAGGAGTTTCCCACTGAGTGTTGTCATACAAAACAGATGTGAGGAAAGGAATGACCTCTGTACCCTACAAGGAGAAGCACATTGTACAATACATAAAGATGAACTCTAGGCAGACATAAAATATACAAATGAATGCAGTTCTATATGTACTAATAGATAATTAAATCAAATTTTAATGCAAGTTGTGCCAGTTCCTGAATTTAATTAGGGATAAATCCTATTGCAGTGCTTGTACAGCAGAGCTTAACGTTGGAGAAGAAGAAGCAGCAGCACAAATGTATGTGCCAGAAAGGGGCATGCTGAAAGAAGAAGAAAGCAGTGTAATAGAGATAACCTCATCATTGTGCTGCTTCTCCTTCACTGTTCAGTCACAGACTAGGGCCAGAGGAAGTGTGTTGAATGATGTTGGTTGTCAATCCAACTAGAAATTGAGTACATCTACTGGCGGAAAAAAATTCTGCAGGGGACTGCTCTGGAATGAAGCAGCCAAGCTATTTTGTTTCTATGTTTGAAAAGCGCTGTGCAAACTGTTGGCGCTATATAAATCCTGTATAATAATAATAATAATTAGCTATAAATTTTCTACTAGAGTTCTGTTTAACCACTTCAGCCCCGGACCATTTTGTAGCTAAAGGACCAGGCCACTTTTTTCGATTCGGCACTGCGTCGAAGACAATTGCGCGGTCGTGCGACGTGGCTCCCAAACAAAATTGGCGTCCTTTTTTTCCCACAAATAGAGCTTTCTTTTGGTGGTATATGATCACCTCTGCGGTTTTTTTTTTTTTTGCGCTATACTGTAAACAAAAATAGAGCGACAATTTTGAAAAAAATTCTATATTTTTTACTTTTTGCTATAATAAATATTCCCCCAAAAATATATAACAAAAACTTTTTTTTTCCTCAGTTTAGGCCGATACGTATTCTTCTACATATTTTTCAAAAAAAAATCGCAATAAGCGTTTATTGATTGGTTTTCGCAAAAGTTATAGCGTTTACAAAATAGGGGGTATTTTTATGGCATTTTTATTAATATTTTCTTTTTCTAGTAATGGCGGCGATCAGCGATTTTGTTTCGGTACTGTGACCTTATGGCGGACACTTCGGACACTTTTGACACATTTTTGGGACCATTGGCTTTTTTTATAGCGATCAGTGCTATAAAAATGCATTGGATTACTATAAAAATGCCACTGGCAGGGAAGGGGTTAACACTAGGGGGCGGGGAAGGGGTTAAGTATGTTCCCTGGGTGTGTTCTTACTGTGGGGGGGGGGGGGGGGTGGCCTCACTAGGGGAAATCACTGATCTTCTGTTCATACGTTGTATGAACAGGGGATCAGCATTTCCCCCCCTGACAGGACCGGGAGCTGTGTGTTTACACACACAGCTCCCGGTCCCCGCTCTGTAACGAGCAATCGCGGGTGCCCGCCAGCGGGCACGCGCACGGGACTCGGGGGCAAGCGGGGGGGCGCGCGCGCCCCTAGTGGCCTGCGAGAGAGCCGACGTAGAGCTAAGGGCTCTCGCGCAGGGGAGCCAACCTGCCGCCGTGAAACTACGGTGGCAGGTCGGCAAGTATTTAACACATTATAACATGGTGTGAATATTATGATGTATTCCTCTGGAACAACCCATGGTGGATATCAGATGTTGATAGATCTCAAAAACATGGAACGTAATATTCCAGTGTTCCCAAAATCACCCGGGACTGTGCTCCCACCACCCAAGGGAGGGGTAGGTACACTTACCATTAGATGTGGAAAAAACACGCCATCGGCGAAGGGTCAAACAGGCATGGCTAGAAGCCCAGATCTTAAACCACGATCTCCTGGAGTTAGGGTATGGACGCACGCTTGCAGTAATGCAGAAGACCAGCGATACAGGAAACAGGAACTCTACCATGATCTCCTGGTTAGTGCAGTCTCCTTAAAGCTTGTCCCACCCCAGTTAAAGTCCCATAGGACAAACGCGCTTTTTAAGGACTCCTGACCCCGTAACATGTCGCATTTGGCATGTAATTTTTTTTTAGGGGTGGGCGGGTACCTAGTTTTGACAGGTACCCAGTTTCCACTTCTGCTTATGGCGCCTTGTTGCGCCGAGCAGAAGTTCTCCTTTTCTCTCCTCTCTCTCTGCAATCTTCTGGAACACGTTACAGGTCCCAGAAGATGGCCTGGCCATTCAGAACGTGCTGCGTGACTCGTGCATGCTCAGTGTGCACCCAGCTGTCACAGTCAGGTGCCCATACTTGTAATGCCGGCGCTGCGGAGAGGAGAAGAAGAGAAGCAAGGCTTTAGGCGGCCATATCACTGGACTGTGGGACAGGTGAGTGTCTGTTTATTAAAAGCTAGCAGCTGCACTTTTTGTAGCTGCTGGCTTTTAAAAAACACAGAAATGGGTTCACAGAAACTGTGCTTTTAAGATGAAAAAAACTTTCTGCCATGACAACTTTAAGTTAGATTAAAAACAGAATCCACAGATACACACAGTACAGGGAGAGAAAGGGTGATATATGTAAAATGTTATCAATTTAACGGTTTAACTTGGGGTTTTACATTTGAATTACATTTTCCTACATGATTGAGTGTGCATTTTGGTTAATATCATAATCCCAATTTAAGATAAATAAGTTATTGCAATGGAGACAATTTTTAAAAGTAAGTCTTTCAAGATGAGGTGTTCTAGTAGTATATATACAGTCAATTATGACTTGCACACTAATGTGGTCCATTGGCCACTACATTTGATACTTGATTGAGTTTTCATAAAATGTTCTTGGTAAATCATAATGAAATAGGTTCCCAGGTTTGGTTTTCCTCAATTCTCCCGATTGCTTGGGTGTGGGACTAGCATGTAGAGTATGGTGACACACATTGGCAATTTGTATGCACATACTGGGGTCAAAAATTACGCCAATTTTGTTTGGGGGCCACGTCGCACGACCGCGCAATTGTCAGTTAAAGCGCCGCAGTGGCGAATCGCAAAACCTGGCCGGGTCCTTTAGCTGCCTAAGTGGTTCTTAAGTGGTTAATAAGCGCTACATATTTTCATATTCACATTTTTGCTTTCGTCTACAGCAGTGTTGGCAGCTATTTTTTGTAGCCAAGTTTATACACAGTGCAGTATATTTTTTATATTTTTAAACCTTGATTACAGCATACCATAAATGCAGCTACAAACCTAAAAACAATGCCATCTACCGGTTATAGAATATTTCTCTACTAAAAACCAATGTACACTACAATTCTGTATTCCAGCACTAGGGGTGCAATGGATCAAAAAACTCAGATCAGAGTCACGGATCGGATCATTTTTCAGATCAGCAAAAAAAAAAAAGACAAGACAAATCTTGTTACACCCACCGGAGTTTTAGATTTCACAGTTATTTTCAACACAAAACAGAGCTTATGTGTTTAAATACAGTATATGTAAATCTGACGGACTGTTACATTTTAAAAGCAGCAAACCTGCTGACCTTACATGCTTTCTAATGTGACAGAACACCTCTGATTTTCACATTTAACTAAATGAGAAATGTGAAAATCAGAGGTGTTCTGTCACATTAGCAATCATGTAAGGTTTGCTGCTGCTTTTAAAATTTTCAAGATTTCCAAATACTGTATTTAAAGCGGGAGTTCACCCATTTATACATTTTTTTTTTTCTCCCCTTAGCTTCCTGCTCGTTCGGTCTAGGGGAATCGGCTATTTGTATTAAAATATGAGCAGTACTTACCCGTTTTCGAGCTGCATCTTCTTCCGTCGCTTCCGGGTATGGGTCTTCGGGAGCGGGCGTTCCTTCTTGATTGACAACCTTCCGAGAGGCTTCCGACGGTCGCATCCATCGCGTCACTCGTAGCCGAAAGAAGCCGAACGTCGGTGCGGCTCTATACTGCGCCTGCGCACCGACGTTCGGCTTCTTTCGGAAAATCGTGACGCGATGGATGCGACCGTCGGAAGCCTCTCGGAAGACTGTCAATCAAGAAGGAACGCCCATTCCCGCAGCCCATACCCGGAAGCGACGGAGAGGATGCATCTCGTAAACGGGTAAGTACTGCACATATTTTAAAATAAATAGCCGATTCCCCTAGTAAAAACGAGCAGGAATCTAAGGGGGAAAAGTGCCCTCTAAGGGTGAACCCCCGCTTTAAGTATATAAGCTCCATTTTGTGTTGAAAAGAACTGTGAAATCTAAACCTCCGTTGGGTGTAGAAAGATGTCCGCTTGCCCCCTTCTCACTATCATTACTGTGCAGGAGTGTGGGGTGGAGCAAGATGACGGCGAGGAAACATCACTTCCTGACGAGACAGTCGCTGCCGGGTGTACCAAGATGGCTGCCGCTCCGGAGCTAGGCCGAAGCCGGGGACTTTCTTATGGCCGAGGCTGCCGATCGCGTGGTGTGCCGATCCGAACAGGGTGACCCGTTCGGATCATGGATCGTGTCGATCCGTTGCACCACTATCCAGCACCCCCACTCAACAACAACTCCTTATGTTAGTCCTATTCCAGTTCTAAATTCTATAAATCTGTTTCTTGTAAGTGGTTTTGTCAAAACATCTTATCCACTTTTTCATCTTTAAAGAAGACAGAAGCACCATCAGTGTTAATACTGTCTGTTTTACGCTTATATTCATCCACTTCTCCTCTTAATCCATTATAATAAGCTCCTCACAAAAAGCTGACAACTTCTTCCCGGAGGGACGAACAAGGGGAAACACCAACTTTCTAATAGAATAGAATATTACTAAAAGTAATGATGGGGATCTTTTTTCTAGCACCTCCGAGAAGGGCCACATCACCCTTGAAAGCACCTTTCCTCTCCCGACTAATACAAGACCCAGAGACTAAGTTCCGCCCACCTTAAATAGGGACTCCCATGTGACACTTTAGCAGTAGGTGGAGCGACACTTAAAGTGGATGTAAACCCACTCTCATTCTTTCTAAACTACTACCATAGTGCTAAACTATAAGGATATAGATGCCTCCTGCATGTATCCTTCCATGTCAAATGTCTCCCCTCTGTCTGTTATGAGACCAGAAAAACTGCAGATTCTGTGGATACGTCTGTTGTCCGTAGCTCGTGGGTAGAGTCGTGATGTCAGTAGACTCCCCGCCCACCTCTACACTACGCTTGTCAACATGCGTTTTCTCCTGTGTAATTCTTACACTGAACTATCATCACTAACATCCAGTCAAAACCCAGAAAAGTCACCACATGACTTCAGCATGCCCAATCATGCTGAAGTGTGGAGTAGCCAATCCTAAAAGAGCTGGAGAAGAAAGGAGGAGGGGATCTGAAGTACACAGAATGCATATCTCGGGCTTGTGCATGAGATATGCAAATCACCTGTCACTCACAGCAAGGGGGAGAAACTGACTACTATTTGTGTCTGGTTTTTTTTTTACTGAAAAAAGATAAGAGAACTGCTCAGGCTGGACTAAATTTTTGTGGCAAGACTGGGCATAGATAACAATCCTATACTGTACAAGGTACAAGTTTTAATTTAAAAAATGTGGGGTTTACATCCACTTACACCCACTACGTGAACCTCTACCTGCCTACTGACAGCTATGGCAGTGGAAGACCAGAAAAGCCCATTATTTCTCTGAAATGCAGCAGGAATTTTGGGACATGGCACACTTGACATTTTTCAAGTGACCCACAAAGGTTTAGGACACATGCCTCCCCCCTACCCTCGAGTAGCATATAATTGCCTTTCTTCATAGCTTCCTGTGTAATATGTGGGTTGCCAGATTTGTAACTGGGGGGACTTGGGCTCCTTGTATGAGCTGAAAGTGAGCAAATATGGCTACAGCTGACCCTCTTTCTAAAGTACCAACAGCTTTTCAGAGCACAGGCTGACCTGGTTGGATGCACAATAGATGAATTGTTTAGATACCCACACTTAACATTGTTTTGGTAAATTTTGTAATGTGCATGGCCCAGCTTAGAAGGATCTCATCCTTTGATAACTGTTCTTTTTGGGGCGGGCAATAAAGGGCTGATTCATCCTATGTCTTCTTATACTTCTTGAGAATGGAAAGGATATGCAGTAGTTTATTCTTCTGATCCCTTACACAAGGCCAATAATAAAGGGGTTCCTCTATCATAACTATACTAAACCAAATTTGTTCATTTTACATTATGAAGCATCTATTGAGACAGCATAACACGGTCATTTGGCTTCATAATGGTCTTTGCATATGAGCAGAACTGTTTTTCCTAGTAGTTTTTTTTTAAGTGGCAATAACCTTTAACTGTACAGATCTACACTCTGAGGCCTCGTACACACGACCGTTTTCCTCGACAGAATCCATCAAGAAACTTGGTTGCAGAGCTTTTTTGCCGAGGAAAACGGTCGTGTGTATGCTTTTCATCGAGAAAACTGTTGAGGAACTCGACGAGGAAAAAAGAGTTCTCTTTTTCCTCTATGGGAGTCTCAATTTCCACGTCGTGTTCCTCGTCGGGCTGGTTTTCGACGAGAAACACGTTCGTGTGTATGCTTAGAAACCCACGCATGCTCAGAATAAAGTATGAGACGGGAGCGCACCTTCGGTAAAAGTAGGGTTTGTAATGGAGATAGCACATTTGTCACGCTCTAACAGACTGAAAAGTGCAAATCGTCTCTCACCAAACTTTTACTTAACAAGCAGTAACATAAGATTAGCAAAAGCAGCCCCTAGTGGAATCGAACTTCCCCTGCCGTTGTATGTGTTGTACGTGACCTCGAGATTTGGTCTTGACAGTGTGTATGCAAAGCATGCTTGTCAAGTTTCTCGACAAGCCTAACAAGGAACTCGTTGAGGAAAACGGTGTTTCATTTACGACGAGTTCCTCGGTCGTGTGTACGAGGCCTTAGAATTTGTTCTTTAGTTTGAATCTGTTTATTTGATGTATGATTCTTCTGACAAATGAGGAGTTTTCTGATCTCACCTTTGGGATGCAGTAACCTCGGAAATACACATCATTTGGAGTTGAGTGTGACACATTCAAAGGAACGATGTTGGCAAACCTCTGAACTTCATGTATTACTGCTTCAGTATAAGGCATATTCCTGCGATCATCAGCTCTAGGCATCTGACCTTGCTTAATTTGTGTCCGGATTTCCTCTTGTACCTTTTCTAGAAAATAAGAGTAAATAAATTTCATCAGCATGTTTATAATATATGAACATAATTATAATAAATTGCAGCTTTCCAGTCCTTAGATATAGGGCCAGATTCAGAGACATGAACGGATCTTTGTGCGGGCGTAGCGTATCTTATTTACGCTACGCCACAGCAACTTAGAGAGGCAAGTGCAGTATTCACAAAGCACTTGCGTCCTAAGTTACGTCGGCGTGGCGTAAATTGTCCGGCGTAAGCCCGCCTAATTGCAAATGTGGAAGAGGTGGGCGTGTTTTATGGTAATTACTCGTGACCCCACGAAAATGACGCTTCTTATGAACGGCGCATGCGCCGTCCGTGGACGTATCCCAGCGCGCATGCTCAAAATTATGCCGCAAATACTCCATGCTTTTGACGTGAACGTAACTTACGCCCAGCCCTATTCACGGACGACTTACGCAAACTACGTAAAACGTGAAAAATTTGACGCTGTTCTGACGTCCATACCTAACATTGGCTACGCCTCATAGAGCAGGGGTAACTTTACGCCGAAAAAAGCCTTACGCAAACGATGTAAATAAATGCGCCAGGTGCGCGTACGTTTCTGAATCGGCGTATCTAGGTCATTTGCATATTCAACGCGGAAAATCTACGGAAGCGCCCCTAGCGGCCAGTGTAAAATTGCACACAATTATACGCCGGCGTATGCAAGTTACGTCGGCGGAGGAAGCCTGTTTTTTCAATGTATCTGCCTTTGAGAATCGGCGTAAAGATACGACGGCGCAGATTTGAAATTACGGTGGCGTATTTACTTTAACCTGATGAATCTACCAGTAACAAACTTCCTGTCCTTGAATGACAACACTTACTGACCGTTCTGTGTCTAAACAACGTAATACAGGACTAAGTTCACAGTTATGCGTGACATGCACAGATGCGCTGTTCTTCTGCAGACATATGAGTGTGCCATTGATTCTTATTGGCACCCATATGCATCAACAACGATTGTGCATTTTTGCACACAAATCACATTGTGCTTTGTGGCAGCACAATTTTACAAAAAGGTCAGGGACTTCTTTCTCCACGTTTGATCAAAAAGAATGGGCTAGCCTACGCAGCATGTGTGAAAACATACGTAAACTGCACCCATGCATCAATATATGCACACCATGGCTAATGATCGCCGCTCCACTCTCTTTCTTCATAATATAATATACAGGAGCGTGTAGTTCTTTAGAGAAAGCGAAAAACAATGTAATTGATTCAATTGATTGTAATTGAAATAGTCCGCACACAAAAACTGATAATATGAGCATGCAGTGAAATTAACTAATCTGTGCCATAAATTATTTAGTAAAAAGAAAAACGTTTCAATCAGATTTTTCAATCTCTAAAAAATATGTAAAATAATTGGGCTACTGGGGGGCTGTTTTTTGGCACAAGAAACAGTCCAGGAAAGTTAAATGGGGCTTCTCTAACTTCCAAGAGCTATTTAAAGTCTATTGCACCCTGACAAAGCACCAAAAAATAATAATTCAAGTGATCCTGTCAGCACTTTTGTACAATGACATACCATATAGAAAAAGAGATACTATACTTACCTCTTTTTGGTGACCCATGTTATAAAATTCTGCCACTTCAGTGCTTCCCAGACACTGTAAGTGTTTCACATTCCGAGTGCATGGAATACCTGCTCTCAAGCTGCACAATGTAGTTGTACATCACTGCAGGATGAATGAGCCGATGGGAGGAAGAACAATATACAGCAGGGGAAACAGGTACTTGACCCATCAGTCGAATACTTGCAGCAGCTAATGCCCTGTACACCAGTAGCGTATCTAGGGTATGGCAGCCATGGCAAGTGCCATGGGCGCCATATGAAGGTGGCGCTGATGAGTGGCTGGGCAGCAAGGCACTTACCAGGGTCTGAGGGTCTCTTCTCCTCTCCTCCTGAGCATAGGCAGGATCTCGTTTTCAGCACCTTTGCTAATGGACAATGGCAGCGCTATCCCTGCTGCGTTCAGCCACAGCCCTCCCCTGTTCTCCCAGGCTCTCCCATTCCATCTTGTTGGATTGGCAGCGCACAAAGAAGGAGGAACATAAGTTTCTCCCTCTCCTCTGTGAAAACTGAGGCCTTAAGTGATGAAGATTGCATCACTTCCAGTATTGGTTCTGCAATTACCTGGCCTTGGAGGGCAGAGGAGGGATCTGGGGTCTAATAAACCCCAGATTTCTCCATAAAAAGGATATGTCACTACCCAAGGTATCACAAGGGATGATAAATATCACTAGTTTTGTTAGCTGTTTTTTTAAGGTTATCTAAAAGATGGGTTTCAAATGTTTCGACAGGGGCGCAGTTTCAGTGCTTGCCATAGGCGCTATTTTCACTAGATACGCCTCTGCTGTACACACGATTGGAATTTCTGATGGGATAAAATCCGATGGAATTTTCCGTCGGAATTCCGTTCAAGCTGTCTTGCATAAACACTGTCAGACCAAATTCCGATCTTCCAAAACACGGTGACGTAAAACACTACGATGAGCCGAGAAAAATTAAGTTCAATGCTTCAGAGGATGCGTCGACTTGATTCTGAGCATGTGTGATATGTCTCCTCCTCCAGGCAGTCCCACCCCCCACAGTTAGAAACACTCCCTAACACCCAGAAACACACATTTAATCCTTTGATCGCCCCCCTAGTGTTAACTTCTTCCCTGCCAATGACATTTATACAGTAATCAGTGGCTATTTTTAGGTCTGATCGCTGTATAAATGTCAATGGTCCCAAAAAAGTGTCAAAAGTGTCCGATGTTTGTTTGGGCCTGGTCATTAAGGGGGCAAATCCTTCCGGGGCTAAAGTGGTTAAATAGTTACTGTAAGAACACTGTGCTGTGGTGTGCCTCCACCTGTATGAGTCATTTTCTGTGTTATAGGGTGATAAATACAGGAGGAAGACAGGTCTCGTGGTCTTTGGGAGTCAGGGATTAGATACCACACTTTGAAGGATGTAATTGCTGGACTATTAGCGGGACTGCAGTGGGAACCTTAAAAGGGACTGTGGACACAGAATATCCATTATTTCACCTGTGGGGTAGGTATGCACACCACAGCATTTATTTGGCAAAGTGTTCAGAAGATGTTGTCATCCTTACTGCTACATGAGGATGACAAATGGTTCTGCCTTAAAGTGTAAACATCAGTAAAGCATTCTATGGTTAAGCTATAACCTCTGGCCTGATCTTGTGTTTAGAGTGTGAGCTCAGTGTGACAATGCTCTGGAACAGAGTGTGGTACTACAGGACAACCCTTTGGGTAACTGAGGAGCGTGAAACTAAGAAAGGAGGAGCAGCCAGCTCGGGAATGGGATTGTTGATGGCTGGGAGATGGAGGTTCCGGTGGCGGGGTGCTTTGCATGGTGAAATGCACCTTGCTGGGTGGCTGGGCTACCGAAATTTGGTCCTTAGTCACAGCACAGGGCTGATCCTAGGGACCTTTCCAGGAACTAAATTACTTTAGGGCCTTGTAAGTGTGAAGTTGTGCTTCCCTTTCTAGCTTGTTGTTATTATTCATCATCATGGAACTGTACAAAGAGCTGGTGGGAGAAATAGTGCTCCTATCGCAGTGAGGCTCAGAGACCAGTAACGAAAGTCGAAGTTTGGCTCCCACCACCCAGCTTGATAAATAAATAAATAAATCCTTGTGGGTGACACTTGAGGTGCGGGATCTAAGCACTAAACAAAGTTAACCAGAGCTCCTGATGGTTAAAGGAGTTGTAAAGGAAAACATTTTTTTGCCTAAAATTAATGTCTGCAAGGTAGACAGACAGAATAGTGTAATGATTCTGTTAAAAAAACAAGTAAATACCTATTAAATTCCTTCATCTATATCACCTCCGGCGTTCTAGTTTCTGTACTCTCATTCACTTCCTGGTTTGCATCACTCGTTCATGTAAGAACTACATTTCCCAGTATGCATTGCGTCACGTCCAGTAATTCACACCTCCTTGAAGTCTCTAACACGTAGAGAGCGTCCTGCCGCACAGATGTAGTTCCCAGGAGGGGGCGAGCACGTCACTGACCACCACAGTAAAGCCTCCCTTCACGGTGGTGAGTAACAATCAGACAAGCAGGAAGTGAACAGAACAGAGAAGAAATAGAGAAACTTCTGAGCAAAAACGAACAATGAGGAAGTGAAAAGAGGAATGTCTGCAGGTAAAGGATGCTTATTATGAAAAAAAATGTTTTCCTTTACAACCCCTTTAAGATGGGTTTTCCTGCGTGTTAGCAGCTGGTCACGGTCCTCAGGATCACCCCACCAGGAGGTTAGCAAGCACAGGTCCAGTAGCAAATATAGCTGGGACCAACCAGAAGTGTAGTCAGTAAACAAGCCAAAGGTTAGTAACAAGTGGTTGAAGGTTGGGATCAGGTGAAAGCGTAGTCGAGGAACAAGCCAAAGGTTGGTAACAAGTTGAAGTGGAAATAAAGACAGGTACAAGTTTGCAAAGAAGCAAGATATCGGCTGGGACAGGTGCCACTGAGGAAAAGTAAGAACACGCTGTCTTTCCATTTATGGGGCCCCAGGATGGTAATATTGCCTTCTGCCATGAGGAGTCACAAGCTTGCATGTTACAAGGTGGATCAAGAAATGTGAAATTTCCCCAAAAGGTGTCAGACAGGCGTATTTCCAAACTATCAAAACCTAAAAATAAAAAGTTTGGATGAAGACCCACATGCTAAATACAGGTGGAGCAGAATGGTCAAGTCGACGTTTTCCCAAAATGGCATTACTTTGTAAACACAAAAATTACTTTGTATTTCTGGATACTTCATCATCAATAACATGCTCCAGCGTAGTGTTGTAGATGTTGTCTCTGTCCCAGCTCCAAAGAGATCCAAAACTGAGTACATCAGATTTTCATCATCAAAATGCGTTTCAGCTTTGGTTGACTCCTAAAAACACAAATATCAAATGATTCAGACTCTAAATTTATTTATCATCATCTTACTTTTTATAAATATGGACAAGCCTCGTCCCATTAAAAAAAAAAGAGGCAAAGGGCTTCCAGCATAACAACAGCACATTTGCTAGGTAATGCTCTCTTGATTTATGAAAAGAAAAAACATTTCCTGACATTCACCAGAATCTGTACTTCAGTGGGGAAAGGTGCTTAATAGAAGCGCTTCCTGACGACGTGTCAATCACGAAACGTACGTCGAGGCGCCTGGTTAAGTACGCACAAACGACGCACTTCCGGTCCCGCTGGTTCTCCGGCTTGGAACGCACACCAGTTTCCCAGCGAGGAACTCTCTCCACAACTCTATTTGCTACGCTGACTAGCCTCAGTGCCGGGTCCAAGGCACTACACAAGTAAGAGGCCATTTGGCGATGCTGTATTTATGTTACATTTTATGTTACATTTTATTAAATAGTACTTCACTATGGTGGTTTCCCTCTCTCTTTGTTCAATATCATGAGAGTGCTTGAACTAAGGAAACGTAGAGCCGCGCAGCTGAATCTTGGAACTGGTTTAGTGACCAATGCTGCTGTTTGTTTATCACATTAATATATAATTTTATTGGCGCAAGATATTAAATTTCTCATACCTGGCATGAAAACACACTATAGTCAGTGGTGTATTTAGGTTTTGTGCTGCCCTAGGCCTGACTAAACTCATGCACCCCCTAATTTAAATATGACCCACCCTTTCCTGCCAAAGCCACACCCCTTGCTGTTTAAGATCCGCCCTGAAATTTTTGAGTGGGGACACTAGTTCTGAGGGCCTGGGGGGGGGGAATGGATTTCCTTAATTTGCATAGATTTCCTCTCACTTCCAGTTTGGCTATGGGGCAGGAAGTGAAGAGAAATCTCTGCAATGGGACAGGGATTGTAAAAAATAAACTGGCAGGGGCTATAACCCTCCCTTACTCTATCCAAAATGGAAAACAACGTGTTGCCTATACAGTGGTTCTACTTTAAGCACACATTTCTGTTAATTTTATGGAGAGGACTAAGAAGATTTAACCATGCCAATGGTGCAGCAGAGAACATATAGCACAGTGAGGAAGGTTTGTGGTCCAGGATGATAGGACAGTCAAAATTAGAAGCGCCCCCCCCCCCCCATAGTTGCGTAATGCCGACCGCCTGCATACCGTAAGCAGTTCGTGCTGCCCCCCTGCCTAGGCCAGGATACAGCATTGACTATAGTAATGCCTCAAGACACATGCCCAAGCAGAAGCAATCCTGGGAACATAGGAGAGAGGCCTCCAAACCAGACGTCCACCACTATTCTGATGAGGAGGACCCCCAGAATTGTGTAAGCCTGACACAGCTGGCAGTTCTGTACCAGTCAATGCGCTTACCTTCCTGCAGAGCTCTGAAAACTTCTGAAATACCTACCAACCAAATGGGACTTTGATGCTTTCGCTGACTGAGCAGAACACTATTTTAGAGAAGACCTTGCTTCTCTCCAACAGACTACCTCTGACCTAGAAGGGGAGACTGGAACTGATGGAATACGATGGATGTAAGATATGACACACCTATACTGGTCTTGTATATGAAATGCAATGGGGTCCCTGTCTATTGCAGAGACAGACTTTCTTGCTCCTTACTATCTGTATTGCAGTGTTAGCGGCTTTGTTTTTGACTAAAATATTAAACGATTGCAACTCAGTCTGCTGCCATATAATTATTCATCCATTTACAGATACCTTTTTCAATGTATATATAACACTTACCTACAAAAGCTACTTCCCCCTTTTCAAAAAACCTACTTGGGCGCTTTATGCTTCAATCTGAGGTATGTGATCCTTATAGACATACTTTTCTGACATATTTGAAATACTTTATTTGTTTTTCTTATATATTTCTTAATCCTTCTCCCTTTATGTCAGTGCTAGGTGGTTTCAGTGTACATCTGATAGGCCTGCTCTGGCCGAGGAACTCCCCTTTTCTCCCTCCCCACCTACATATCCATACTGGCTTGGGGAGTGGCAGTTGGTCTATGAGGACAGTGGCAAATGTGTGGTTTCACATGTTTTTATATGATTGCTTTTCATTTTCACTTGTTTAACACTACTTTCTAAGTACAGTAAAACCTTGGTTTGTGAGCATAATTCGTTCCAGAAACATGCTTGTAATCCAAAGCACTTATCAAAGCATTTTTTTACAGGGTATAAAAGAGAAGAGTGGCACCTCTAAGTGTAGCAATAAGTTGCTAAATGTTATACCTTCATTAAATGTAACCATATTGCTACACTTAGAGGCTCCTCTCTTCTTTTTTATACTCAGTTGTGACATGACGCTACTCTTATATCAAGACATCGCTTGTTTATCAAGGCAAAATGTATTAAAACATTTTGCTTGTCTTGCAAAACGCTCTCAAACCAAGTTACTCTTAAACCAAGGTTTTACTGTACAATATACTGTATATATCTTGCATTTCTCTGATGATGTCATCTTATATGTATGCTAATATGCTGTGATCCTTACCATAGATCATACCATAATATTCGCAAAGTTGTCCCTGAAGAAGAAACCAGTTGACTTTGAAACATGTTGGAAACAATATATGGAATTTTAAATATTGTACTGTGTACCCAATTTTACTGTATCTTTAATAAAATGTATAAATTTTTATAAGAAAAACAAATACTTTCTTGAGCCTTTAAAGTCCCACCCCATGGGGGAATTATAATTCTTGGTAAAGACTGCAATATAGGGATGTGGCCAACCTAACAATAAAACCTCTAAACCATATTAAAATCTTCCAATGGGTACGCTCGTTCTGGTGACCCTGGTGACAAACAAAAATTCCCTCACTTTGGATAGATTTTCTGTTACTAGGGGTGCTAAAATTAATCGGTGCATCGCGATTCTGGTGTCCCCGATGCGATTCCGATGCATGCAACCGGAAAAAAATCGATTACCGGGATAATGCCCGCAGCTGCAAGCATCATCCCGGTACCGTTTTTAGAGCGGGCAGTCGGCTTTCCAGTGAAAACAACCGATGTGGCTAAAAGCCACTCGGTTGTTATCCTGGAGCAGCGGGAGGGGACATCCCCCCTCCCCTTCCGCCACTCTGACTGGGCCTCCCATCCCACCGAGAGACCCGATCCACGAGCCGCTATTTCCAGCGGCTAGAGACAGACTGGAACGAAGCGTCGGCTTTGTTCCCGTCTGTATGTAAACACGGAAGCGACGTCACGACGTCGCTTCCGCTTTACTCGGCTGCCAATGGTGCCAGTTTAAAAAAAATGACAATATTCAGAATCGCAGTTTTTGGCGGTCTGAATACTTTGAGGTGCAAAGGAGGGATTTGATATTTACATTCCTTGAGACAGCAATAAAAGTGATCAAACATTTTTTTAAATAAAACACAATGTAAAAAAAATAAGTAAAAGAAATAAAAACATTTTTTTTAAAGCGCCCCTGTCCCCGCGAGCTTGCGGAGCAAAGAAAACACATACTCATTCTGCGCCCGCATATGTAAATGGTGTTTAAATCATGATCGTCAGAGCGAGAGAAATAATTCTAGCACTAGACCTCCTCTGTAACTCTAACCTGGTAACCGTTATTTTTTTTTTAAAGCGTCTGATTTTTAGGCGGGGGAGAGAATGAAGGGTTCGGTTGGCCACGTCGCTGGATTGTGGGACACAATCCAGCGACAAAATCTGCCTTTAGTTCTAGGTACCGTAGTTTGTCGCCATTCCACAAGTGTGCGCAGAAAGACACTCCCCTGTCCCATTATCCAGCGACGTGGCCACCCGAACCCTCCATTCTCTCCCCCGCCTGTCCACGGTGCTGGCAATACTACTGTAGAGATCTGGCTGTGACATCTTGCAGCTTCACAGTCGGGGTGCGCATGTCTCACTGCGCTGTCCTGCATAGCTGGGCAATCTTCTGGGACCTGTGATGTGTCCCAGAAGATCGCAGGGAGGAATGGGTGCCTAGGCGGCCCAAGCGGAAGTGGGAGCTTGTCGGTAATCGTGATGCATTGTGATGCGTCACTGAATCGAATCGAATCGCTTACCAGATAATCGTAATCTAATCGTGAGACCAGTGAAGATGCGCACCCCTACCTGTTACTTCCTGTTTTGGCACATGAAGTGACATTTGTGACATGAAGTAAAATCTTCAAAATGGAACAAATATGGCAAAAAAACAGACAGGGTTTATAACCCTCCCTAAGAGCCGGTTCACACTGGGGCGACTCGTCAGGCGACTCAGCCGCCTGACAAGTCGCGTCCCATTCTATTCACCAGAACCGTTCTAATCGGAGCGACGCAAGTCACTCCGACTTAGAAAAAGGTTCTTGTACGACTTCGAGGGGAGACTCGGGGCGATTTGCATTGACTTCTATACAGAAGTCATTTTGCTAATCGCCTCTGAAGTCGTCTTCAGGATGACTTGCCGAGTCGCCCCCGAAGTCGTGCCGCCCCAGTGTGAACCGGCTCTTACTATATCCAAACTAAAACAAAATATGCCTTTAGTTCTACAGGTGATAAAATACAGAGGGTGGGGTTATGTGCGCTTGTGAGCATACATGAAAATATTTGGAGAGGGAGAATATGAATCTGCACTTTAGGAGAGAGACTGTCATGGAAGAGATGCCAGGTAAGAATGAGAGGGACTGACATACTGTCAAAGAGGTCTTTCTAGAGAGAGAGAGGCTGCCATGGTAGAGTCTTCCAAACAAGAGAGAGTCTGCCACGTTAAAAAATGAACAACACTATTAAAGGAGTTGTAAAGGAAAATTTTTTTTGCCTAAAATTAATGTCTGCAAGGTAGACAGACAGAATAGTGTAATTATTCTGTTAAAAAACAAGTAAATACCTATTAAATTCCTTCATCTATATCACCTCCGGCGTTCTAGTTTCTGTTCCCTCATTCACCTCCTGGTTTGCATCGCTCGTTCATGTAAGAACTACATTTCCCAGTATGCATTGCGGCACGCCCAGTAATTCACACCTCCTTGAAGTCTCTAACACGTAGAGAGCGTCCTGCCACACAGATGTAGTTCCCAGGAGGGGGCGAGCACGTTACTGACCACCGCAGTAAAGCCTCCCTTCACGGTGGTCAGTAAAATCCGACAAGCAGGAAGTGAACAGAACAGAGAAGAAATAGAGCAACTTCTGAGCAAAAACGAAAAATGAGGAAGTGAAAAGAGGAATGTCTGCAGGTAAAGGATGCTTATTATGAAAAAAAAAATGTTTCCTTTACAACCCCTTTAAGCCTCATTTACATTGTAAAAATCCCAGCCATGGCAGCAATCCTGGATGTACAGGTGGATGCAGACAGTTAGAGCCGCTGGACCAAGCTATGATAGGCCCAAACACGGTCTCAGCTGTCTGCTGATGTTTGGATATAATCGCAGAGACAGTGATTACCGGTTCTGGAGACAGATAATCACCCTTAAACGCAATCTTGCAGATGTGTGAATGAGCCATTAAATGGATCTGTCAGAAACAGACTATCATGTAATAGACTTCACATTAGACATCGCATTAGCCCTACAGAAACTGGAGGATGTGAAGAACAACATTTGGAATGATTTACTTGCCCTGTCGCTGAGTGCCAATAAACTCTCATAAATGTAAAGGAAACCACAAAAATCACACAAGGTTTGTTTAAAAAATCCAGCACATTATATTAGAAAAACATATACCTGTTCTTGTTTCAAAAGATATGCATCTATATATCCAGAAATTGCATTTGTATCAAACACTTGTCTCTGTTGTTTTATGCGCTTTAAAATAAACGCTTTGACATCTTCAAAATTCTGCATAAACTGTTTGTGTGCTCCAAGAAAGTATGAGATTCGAGGAAAAAAGTTAAACATCTGTGGAGACAAACCAGTAATACTTATAACATTGGTCTATGTACATAATAATGTTGAATCACATCTAGCACCCTACGTGGCATCCTGGCCTTGTCCCCATGACTTTCAAACACTCTTTTGTTTTTTTTTTAACTGCAAAAGAAGGCAATGTATACAGGTGATACTCGGAAAATTAGAATATTGTGCAAAAGTTCATTTATTTCACTAATGCAACTTAAAAGGTGAATCTAATCTATGAGATAGACTCATTACATGCAAAGCAAGATAGTTCAGGCCGTGATTTGTCATAATTGTGATGATTATGGCTTACAGCTCATGAAAACCCCAAATCCACAATCTCAGAAAATTAGAATATTACATGCAATCAATAAAACAAGGATTGTACATCGAACAATATCGCACCTCTGAAAAGTAGAAGCATGCATATTTGTATTATTTCATTTGGTATCATAACCCTTTTTTTGGTTTGCGGTTGATGTTTACGTGAAGCTGGATGTTTAGAGGCATATATCGACACCTAGTGCTTATCCATTGTGGTAACCAGTGTTGTAAGTAACGATGGGCCTCCTGAGGGTAACGAGTAATCTACCAGATTACTTTTACCCTCTCGGCAACGCCGTTCCCATTACTTGGGCGGCGTTACCGCAATTACTTCTACTGCCACTAGATGGCAGCAGACTGGGTGGCCACAGGCCTGAGCTGGCCTGTGATAGGGTCACGGCGGGTCATGTGCTTTTTTTTTTGGTTTACCCTCCTCCCAGGGTTTGGCGGCGACCGAGTCCCTGTACTCTTTCTTTCCTGTAGCGTGCCGCCTGACGTATCTCCAACAGCACGCCAGGCAAGCGGGCCATCACTGATGACGCTGCCACCCGGCGCGCCATCATTTGGAGCGCAGACGTATCTGTTTGGGCTCCATTCCATCGCCCTCACATCTTCTAGAGACGCTGTACCACCGTGATGCACCGCGCTTTGATAGGCGGCAGTAAAGCCACTGCGGCACACCTGGGGATGTCACCTTTCCACTGGCAAGCGTCCCGATTGGAGGAGCGGGGACCCGTGTTTTTTTTCTGACCCCACCATCACGCCCTAACTGTAAGTTCAGCCCCAGCCTCTTTATGCCTAGTGGATGATTTCATCTACTGTCTGACACCCGCTCTTCTATGTACGGGCATCTATGGAGTTGTTAGTATCAGGGGACACCGCTGCATACATTACTGATTTCTTTGGTTGCTATTAAACAGCCCACATTGTAGTATAGTCTATTGTCTATTAGTTTTATATCGCATTATATTAGTTTAGCCATTCGTTTTCCCTTCTTTTTACTTTTTTCTACTTATTTACTTATCCACTAGTTTGCTACCACCCCCATTCTTAGATGGACATACATGTTGGGGAAGCTCCTGTGGCTTGGTGGGATGGTGCTATTTTGAAGTGTGCTGATATGGGAAGATTATTTTTATTGATAGTTGGAGTTATATTTGTTATGCTAGAAAAAGCTATTGATCTATATGGGATGCTGTGAGGTTATACGCAGGGTATTATGCTTCTGGGAACATACTTTATTTTTATATATTGTACCTTAAGGTACATTTTATCGTTGATACAATAAATTATAGATTATTGTAGAATATAAAAAAAAAAGTCAGTTACTTTGCTGAGTAACTAATTACTTTGCCAATGTAGTAACTGAGTCACTAACTCAGTTACTTTTTCGGACAAGTAATTTGTAACTGTAACTAATTACTTTTTTAAAGGAAGATGAGCAACACTAGTGGTAACCTTGAAATTTAACATCTAAGTGCATTTAGCACACAATTGTGGGAAGAGCTGCAAGGGTTGTGAATATAATATTGTATCTATGGAAAGTGTTGTTACCCTTGGACACATTTAACCCCCCCCCCCCCACTCACACACACACTCATTGTCTCCATAGCATTGTGGGGGTGCTCTGTAGTGCTGGGAGCAATATAACTGATGAGTGCAGCACAGGCAGAGAAAACAGGAAGTTGCCAGCTGACAAACTTTTTTTTTTTTTTTTGCAAATGCTTTCACTGTTTTTTTTAACAGACCAAAATGAAGAAAATCAATATTTTTTCACAGATATACAGTCACCTTGACATGAGAAGACACTATTTCACAATGATTCAGTGTTCTATAATCGTAAAACATGAAAACTTCCAAAGGGGCCAATAATTTTTATGGCCTTTGTTTATGTTAACATTTGTAATAATAGGTTTAAGCTAATGACCATAAAATATTAAAATGCGATGCTTACCACCATCTTAGGTGAACCAAGCAGTTTCTCATTTTCACCGACTATTCGAATAAGTTTTTTAAACTCTGTGTCTTGGTATTCAAACCTTTGTCCAAAAATGATAGAGCAGATAACATTAGACACCGCGCAGTTCATTATGATGTCTGTGTCAAATGGCTTCTCTGGAACATGTTAAAGAAAGGGAAAAGAAAACTCTGCATTAATTTAATCTGAAACAATGTTGTGTCTTGAAAATTTATGTTTGGTTAGGTCTATAGTATGCTGGTATCGGCGAGTACATGAAAAAAAGGTACTTGTACTCCGTCCTAAAAAAAAGTGGTATCGGGACAACCCTAGTAATAATAAAAGAAAGACAGTTTGTCTACTTGGACGGAGGACAAAAATGATCAGTGTCCCTAGAACAGGTAAAAATGCTAGACCAATCAACACACTTTAAATGAAAAATTAAATGACTGGCATATTATTGACAAAAATGTTATGTAAACAGGCGGGCCCCCTATTGGGTGGGGCTTATGGGCTTGAGCCCAATCAAGTCCAATGGTAAGTCCGGCGCAGAGGACAAGAAATGGTACATCAGTATTGGGAACATAATCAGCTGCAGGGAGGCCATACTTGGGATTACACCTTTGCCCTCTGCTTGTCTTTTGTATCACAGCTTTTCACAGCTCAGCTCCCATCTAAGAATTGCCATCTCCCCATGTAATAGGCATACTTTTTGAAAAGTTTCTGTTTAATTGAAGGTGTTACCATTGTGCGACTTGAAATTTTCTATAAGAGGAATTAACTCATCTTGTATCCTGGCTTCTATTGTTTTCTTTCCCATTCCAAAGTCTCGAAGAGTTGAGAGTGTGAACCTCCTAATGGCTTTCCAAAGTTCTCCATTACTAAGCACAATGCCTGAAATACACATAATACCATGTAAGCAAGTGTTTTTTTTTTATCATACACGTGGCCTTTATTTAAAGCCTGAGGCCGGGATTCAGATACATTGGCGTATCTTTGAGCGGGCGTAGCGCATCTCATATGCGCTACTCCGACGTCACGTAGAGAGGCAAGTACTGTGTTCATAAAGCACTTGCTCCCATATGTACGCCAGCGTAGCGTAAATGGGCCGGTGTAAGCCCGCGTAATTCAAAGTAGCAAGGCAGTGGGCGTGTTGTATTGTAATGAATCGTGACCCCATGTAAATGCATGGCCGATCGAACGGCGCATGCTCAGAATCACGTCGCAAATACTCCCTAAGATACGTCGGCTCAATGCTTTCGACGTGAACATAACTTACGCCCAGCCCCATTCACGTACGACTTACGCAAACAACGTAAAATACGACGCTGTTCCGACGTTTCCGACGTCCATACCTTAACATGACTTACCCCTGCTTTATGAGTGGTAAACTTACGCCGGACGTAAGCCTTACGTAAACGGCGTAGCTAAATCCGACGGGCGCAAGTACGTTCGCGAATCGACGTATCTAGGTCATTTGCATATTCGATGCGTAAATCTACAAAAGCGCCCCTTGCGGCCAGCGTAAATATGCACCCAAGATACGACGGCGTAAGAGACTTACGTCGGTCGTATCTTGGCCAAATTTAGGCTTAACTGCCTTTCTGAATAAGCGCATAGATACGACGGCGCTCATTTGGACTTACGACGGCGTATCTGGAGATACGCCATCGTAAGTCCTTTCTGAATCCCGGCCTCAGTCTATAAATGAAACGTGATCTATGAATGGAGGATGAGCAGATGATGATTGAAAGGTCTGCCCCCTCCATTCAAAGAGCCTATTTCATACATAGAAGCTGTAATTACTGTCTCTATGAATGCCAGAGGTGGGCATAAATTGTGGACACAGTTGGACACTCTTGATAAACATCATTTATCATGCAATGGGGAAATCCAGTTGGCTGGGTAAATAAAGAATAAAGTTTGCTGTTACCATTGCTGTGTTAGGGCAGGCGTGCACACTCAAACCTTGTGCATGTAAAGTTTGAACTTCAAAATTGTGGACAACATAAGAACTGATTTGGATTCGAAATTGTGCAAAAATCACCACACTGGCCAACTGAGTTTAAAACTTGTGGCTTAAGATATCATTGGCCCATACATGTTCTAAATATTGCTGGATTAGGTCAAAAGCAACCTAATGTGTGCATAAATCAGGTCAAGAAAAAGGATATTCCATACAGAAAATGATAACTTACTTACCTTTTTCTTTACTTATTAGTTGGAAGAGCGGAGTTTCTGCTCTATTTCCAAAATCATCAGCTTGGTTGACAAGGGCATCCTTCACAGCACTGTATCCAGCAATCACCACAGTCTTCCTGGGTCCAAAATGTATAGTGAAGATTTCGCCATACTTTTCATGAAGCTGCAATACAATAGCAATTTTTAGTTTAATGTAAATTGGACACATAAGGCCTCGTACATACGACCGAACATGTTTGCTGAAACACGGACATGTTCGGTCGTCTGTACGGCCGACCGGACCGGATTCCCGGCCTAGCGGACAGGTTTCCAGCTGACCAATGTTTCTTAGCATGCTAAGAAACATGTCCGTCGGACATGTCCGATGGTCAGTACGACTCATCGAACATGTCCGCTGGGCCGGAATCCCCTGCATGCGTCGAAGTGATTCGACACATGCGTGGAAGCATTGACCTTCCAGGGTCGCGCACGTCGCCACGTCATCGTCGCGGCACGGCCACGTCACCGCGTTCGCTGTCCGCAGGGAATTTGGTCTGATGGTGTGTACAGCCATCAGATCAAAATCCGGCAGCGGACATGTCCGATGAAAACGGTCCGGCGGACCGTTCTCATCGGACAGTCCGACCGTGTGTACAAGGCCTAACTCTACGGCCTCGTACACACGACCGAGTTTCTCGGCAAAAACCAGCAAGAAACTTGCTGGGAGATATTTTTTTGCCGAGGAAACCGGTCGTGTGTACATTTTCGTTGAGGAAACTGTCGAAAAACTCGACGAGCCAAAAAGAGAGCAAGTTCTCTATTTCCTCGACGGGAATGGAGAAACTTGCCTTGTCGAGTTCCTCGACAGCCTAACAAGGAACTCGACGAGGAAAACGATGTTTCGCCCGTCGAGTTCCTCGGTTGTGTGTACGAGGCTTACCTCTTTCCCGACTATCATAGTATTCTTCCACAAAAACTAGAATTTTTTCCCTCAAACATGGCACACCAATTGTGCTTCACTTGTCAATGTGCATTGTGTTGTTTTAAATAAGGCAGCAGCTATTTGTCCCAGTGCAGTTTTAAAATAGTACATGGATTCAAGGGCTCCCTCGAGTCCCAGTCGCCCCGGGAGGCCTTGACATTAAGCCCAGGGGCTGAAATGTTGCATTGTGATGGCTTTAAAGTGTTCTTGTGCCTGGGTTTACACTATTGCAAACACAGAGATCGCATCTGATTCACACCACACTGCTGTGCAGATCACATGTGTACCAAAATGCTTCAGGGACATTTTTTTCCCGCACTGGAATCACACCCATGCGATCCAATTCCTGTCCGAATTCACAGTTCACACTGCGATCTGCGAACCGATCTGGGGGTGTCATTAACTTTGTATTGACACCCGCAGCGGTTTGCAAAGGGCAGTGTAACCTGCCTGTGGGAAGGATGAGATGCGGGAGCTGAAATTGTGCTGGTTCCCGCATTGCAATAGTGTGAACTGGGGCTAAACCTTATTTTAATAAATACATTTAAAAAAATTAACAAACATGTCTATACTAACCTGCTCTGTGCAATGCGTTTTCACAGAGCAGCCCTGATCCTCTCCTTCTTTGGTCCCACGCTGGTGCTCCAGGCCCCTACTCTTTGGCGGGTGCATGCTTGCTCCTGAGCCACCCTGTCTGCGCCTATTGACACAGAGTGGGCAGATTGGCCCCCGCCCCCACATCACAGCGTTTGATTGACAGCAGTGGAGCCAATTGCTCCCGCTGCCATCAATCTGCCCAATGAGGAGGGAGACAGGGGTGAGAGCTGCTGCTCTTGTGCATGCCACTGGATTGGGCTCAGGTAAGAAAAAGTGGGGGGTGCTGCAGTGCAGAAGGTTTTTTACATTAATGTAATCCATGGCCATAATTCTCATACTGTTGACACTAGTGCACTTCAGACCCAATTTCTGTTAAACGACACCTCTACCCAAGTGTGCAACATTTCTTAGCTGGTATAGCGGTGCATGTACCAGTCTCCACCCACTTAGCAGTCTTGTCACCTCACTCCTAGTGTTACCGTATGTTACTAATGGATACAGAAAATGCACTACTCCATAACTTTATACTTGTTTCTTCATCCAGGGCCCCAATACATCTTCTTTCGTGACTCCAGGGTAGGTCCCTAAGCACTCTGTGTCATAAGATCAGGCCCAGTATGTGGGGAACCAGTCACTAGTAAGGGGGCCAAACATCACACCCCTTCACTACTAGAGTATATCTCACCCCCGCCATGTCACGCATTTCCTGGCTGGTTGGTTGCTTCAGTAATTGACACAAATATGGTAGCCATTAGCAACAGCAGCATAGCCTACTTAGGACAGCACACTGATAGTTAGACCTCTGTACTGTATCTTCTTTAACTTCTTCAATCCCCTGTTGTAAACTCTGTTCTTTTGGTATGCTTTACATACACCCCTTAAGAGACTTCGGATCAGGCAATTTAGATGAATCATAAAGATCTTTTACTGAGGTAATTGGAGGTAACACAAACAGTTCTCAGACATCTTTCACACACTTTCCTGTACAAAGTTTCTTCAGCGCCCCTGAATAGTGTCCCATGGGGTAGTCATATTTCCAGTAAGAATACCTATCAAGGAAGGTGTCCATTTTTGGCAGTAAATCCACAAGAGGGAGCAATAATCCATAACAGGGTCCAGCTTAAGGTAGCACAAGTCCATATAAATCCACAGCCTCCAGACATATTAGGAACCCCGACTGGGCTTCCCCCAAGGCGTGGCGCAGACCATCAGCATAATGGCAACATTTTGGCAGCCATTCCCCTAACTGACCTCTAAGGGCACTAATGAGCTCCTATATATATGGTATGACCTGTAGGGGTGGTAACCTTCCTGAAAAGAGCAGGAAAACCTAACCAGCAGAACCTTACCCTTCCTTCTCAGGAACCACCAGTTCAACAGGTCAACCAAGGGCACAGTGCAATAAACCTACATTGTAGCAAATAGCTTTCACACCTAAGCACTTTTCAACTGACTAAACCCGAAACATGTACATAGCAGAAGAAAAGCATTTAACACACAACACAGTATGGTATGTCTTACTGTTATACTGTAATGTTACTTTGTTGTATTGTTAACCATTCTTTGCTTTGCAGGTACGCCATTCAGCTGCAGCACAGGTTTATTTATTCTGACAGCAACAGGGTTTGCTCTCACAATACATAAAGTTGTGACTCCAGCGCTGTAGGAGGTGATTTCACCACCACAGTTAAACAAAAAGAGCATATATGCCAAAGCATGGGGGCAGGGGTGGAGGGGCTATTTGCCCCTAATATTAGGGGCGGATTGCCCCCATGCTTCGGCATATATTTTTTACTCTTTTTTTGGCACAGATTGTTGTTGTTTTATTGAGTTAATGTTTTATTGTTACCATTGTTTGCTTTTCAGGTATGCCATTCAACTACAGCACTGATTTATTCATCTTGACAGCAACAGCGTTTGCTGTCACGATATGTAAATCAGCGAATCCAGCAATGTAGGAGGTGATGTCACCACCACAGTTAAAAAAATGGTGCATGTATGGCCATCATAAGAAGTGGGTGGGCATACCCACCGATCAATCTCTTTTTTCATTCAGCCCATGGGCTGCATGAAAAAAAAGAACATTACAATATATGCACAACAACAACAACCAGCAACGTATTGGTATGTTGCTGGACTTTGAGTGGTTATACCAGAATGATGCCTGCAGGTTTAGGTATCATCTTGGTATCGTTCTTTTCAGCCAGTAGCCGGCTTTCATGTAAAACCAATCCTAGTGGCTAGATTGCTTTTAGAAGCAGCAGGAGGGAATGTCCCTCTTGCCATCTTCCATGCTTTTTTGGTCTCTCCTGTCCCACGGGTTAGACTGCCAAAAAGTCCCACACATGTGGTATCCCTGTATTCAGGAGAAGCAGCAGAATGTATTTTGGGGTGTAATTACACATATACCCATAGCATGTGTGAGCAATATATCATTTAGTGACAACTTTGTGTAAAAAAAAATGTGATAAGTATTGAGGAGTGAAATCAAAAATTTACAGCCTTAGAAAGCCAGTATGTATAACGCATGCATATTCTTAGTCCCCAAGTGCATAACTTTACATTTATCAACATTAAACCTCATCTGCCACATAGTCGCCCAATTAGAGAGAGCATTGATGTTGGCTTGTAAATTGGAGAAATCCTGTAAGGACGTTATTCCACTGCATAGCTTGGTGTCATCTGCAAAGATAGAAATTTTACTTTTGATCCCAGACCCAATATCATTTATAAAGATATTAAAAAGTAGGGTCCCAATACTGAACCTTGGGGTACACCACTGATAACCTTAGACCATTCAGAGTAAGAATCATTAACCACTACTCTCTGAATTCTGTCTTTTAGCCAGTTTTCTATCCATCTACAAACTGATATTTCCAATACTGGAGACTTTACCTTACACATTAGCCATGTGCGGAACTGTAGCGAATGCTTTTGCAAAATCCAAGTATACCATGTCCACTGCCACCCCTCTGTCCAAGGTTTTACCTACCTCTTCATAAAACAAAATCAGGTTTGTCTGACAACTTCTGTCTTTCATTAATCCATGCTGTCTGTTGCTTAAAATATTTTTTTTTCCAGCAAGAACTCATCTTTGTGGTCTTTTATTAATCTCTCCAGTATCTTCCCAACTATAGAAGTTAAACTAACAGGTCTATAGTTACTTGGTAAAGACTTTGTTCCCTTTTAAAATATAGGCACCACATTGGCCCTGTGCCAATCCAGTGGTACTATTGCTGTCATTAATGAGTCCCTAAAAATTAGATACAATGGGGCAGATCCACAGAGCGAGTACGCCGGCGTATCTACTGATACGCCGGCGTACTTTCAAATTTCCTGCGTCGTATCTTTAGTTTGAATCCTCAAACCAAGATACGATGGCATCTGGGTTAGATTCGACAGGCGTATGGCTTCATACGCCTTCGGATCTTAGATGCAATACTTCGGCGTCCGCTGGGTGGAGTTCTCGTCGTTTTCCGCGTCGAGTATGCAAATTAGCTATTTCCGACGATCCACGAACGTACGCGCGGCCGTCGCATTCTCTTACGTCGTCTCTAGTCGGCTTTTTCGGGCGTATAGTTAAAGCTGGTATTTCGTCGTGTATAGTTAGACCTGCCATGTTAAGTATGGCCGTCGTTCCCGCGTTTATTTAGAATTACGTCCATCCCGTGACGTCCATCCCGTGAATCGGGATGGACGTAATTCACGTCTATGTTAAAAAATATGACGTCCTTGCGACGTCATTTAGCGCAATGCACGGCGGGAAATTTAGGGACGGCGCATGCGCAGGTCATTCGACGCGGGGACGCGCTTCATTTAAATGAAACACGCCCCCTACTCGCTGATTTTAATTAGGCGCCCTTACGCCACGAAAGATAGACTACGCCGCCGTAACTTACGGCGCAAATTCTTTGTGGATTCAAAGTTTTAAAAGGTAAGTTACAGCGGCGTAGCGTATCTCCCATACGCTGCGCCGGTGCAGATCTCTGTGGATCTGCCCCAATGGCTTTGAAATTACAGAGCTCAATTATTTTAGGATCAGTGGGTGTATGTCATCTAGTCCAGGTGCTTTATCCACCTTTAATCTGTCTAAATATTTCTGGACCATATCACTTTTGAGCCATTGTTGATCATTTGGGGCTGTGTCACTACCACCCCCATTTTGGACATGAGATCCCCATGCCTATTTTTTAAAAGCTCTTTTCTTATAGTTTATATATTTTTTTACTTTGGCCGTGAGCCACATTGGTTTTATTTTTAGCCTTTTAAACTTATTGGCCATGGGAATATACTTTGCAGTGAGTTCACAAACAAGAATTCCCATTTCTGTTCTGTGCCCATTGATGCCATTATTCTCTCCCAGTCTAAGGCCCCATACACACGGGAGAATTTATCCGTGAATACGGTCCAGCGGACCGTTTCCACGGATAAATCCTCTCAAAGATATCCGCTGATTTCGATGGGATGGAGTGTACACACCATCCCATTGAAATCCGCGCGGAAATCCTCTGGCGATGACGTGTCGCGCCGTCGCCGCGATTATGACGCGGCGACGGGCGCGACGCTGTCATATAAGGAATTCCACGCATGCGTCAAATCATTACGACGCGTGCGGGGAATCCCTTTGGACGGATGGATCCGGTAAGTCTGTACAGACGAGCGGATCCATCCGTTGGAATGGATTCCAGCAGATGGATTTGTTGTGCAGCACAACAAATATTCGATCTGCTGGAATCCATCCCAGAGGAGATTTCTCCGCGGAAAGAGATCCGCTGGCGTGTACACACCATAGAATCTATCCGCAGAAACCCATTTGCTGGGATTTATCTGCGGATGGATTCTATCGTGTGTACGGGGCCTAAGTCTTGGAGATCAGCCCTCATCCTTGGAAAATGTGCTCTCTTGAAATTAAGTGTTTTTATCTTTCCCGTATGTGATTTTTGCTTACAGCTAACATCAAATTAATTCATGTTATGGTCACTGCTACCCAGGTGTTCCTTTATCTGAACATTAGTAATACACTCTGCATGATGGTACTGTGGACACTACATAGAAACAAGGTGCCACGTGCCATTTAGATTGGAAAGAATTGGATAAAGAGAGCTTAGACTTTTTAGGTACAACAACACAAAAACTACAAAAATATAATTTTTTTTGTAGACAATGACAAAATGGTCTGGATGACGTCACCTCGGCACACTGCCGATTGGTTGACTACAGGCGGGACGTGCATACATAGGCACCCTAGTTCGGCATCTTATCTGGCTACACTTACTTGTTGTGTCACTGCAGTGGCGGCTTTACGATTCTGAGGGATCCCATGGGTAAGGCATTATATCTTGCTGCACTACGTTGGGTTTATTATTATGACTTCTATAACGTAGATAAAAAATACCTTTTTCCACTTTTACTCTTATGCCGCGTACACACGATCGGAATTTCCGACAACAAATGTTAGATGTGAGCTTTTGGTTGGATATTCCGAACGTGTGTAGGCTCCATCGGGCATTTGCTGTCGGAATTTCCGACAACAAATGTTTAAGAGCTGGTTCTCAATTTTTCTGACAATAAAAGTTCTTGTCGGAAATTCCGATCGTGTGTATCCAATTCCGACGCACAAAAATTCTACGCATGCTCGGAATCAATTTGATGCATGCTCGGAATCATTGTACTTAATTTTTCTCGGCTTGTCGTAGTGTTGTACGTCACCGCGTTCTTGACTTTCAGAATTTCTGAGCAACATTTGTGTGACTGTGTGTATTCAAGACAAGTTTGAGCCAACATCTGTCGGAAAAAAATCCACGGTTTTGTTGTCTGAAATTCTGCGCTCTGCTATTGGCCAACCGATCTTCTGGGACCTGTGTTGTGTCCCAGAAGATCGCTGGCAGGGAGGGGCTGCCTAGGGCGAGAGGAGGAGTCACCTTAAAGGAAGCAGGAAGTGGGACAGGAAGTCCCACTAAAAATAAGGTAAACACTCCCCTCCACCAAAATAAATTACATGCCAAATGTGGCATGTAAGGGGGCGAGGAGTGCTTAAAGCGGGTGGGTGGAACTCCGCTTTAATGCATTATATGCATTAAGATAAAAAACAATGTGTGTAGCAGCCTCCCCAGCAACCCCCAATACTTGAATGGAGCTGCAGTTTGGCTTTGGTGCGCCCATAGCAAGCTGCTTGCTGTGGGGGCACTCAACAGGAGGGAGGGGCCAGGAGCAGTGAAGAGGGACCCGAGAAGAGGAGGATCCAGGCTGCTCTGTGCAAAACCAACTGCACAGAGCAGGTAAGTATAACATGTTTGTTATTTTATTTTTTTAAATAAGACTTTACAATCACTTTAAAGCAAACGTTTCCATCTTCCTACAATGTGGCGGTATAACATTTTAACAGAGTTCAAGCAAGTTGACTACATGCTTGCCAACAGTACAAAATACAATTTGATGTCAGCTCTGTATACTCTTATGGACAACAGCCTGTTTGTTTAGCGATAACTTAGTCATAAATTAATGTGGTATTAACCACTTGCCTACTGGGCACTTTTTTACTTCATTCCTGCCCAGGCCAATTTTCAGCTTTCTGCACTGTCACATTTTGAATGACAATTGCGCAGTCATGCAGGACTGTACCCATATGAAATTTTTATCATTTTTTTCACACAAATATAACTTTCTTTTGGTGATATTTATTTTTACTAAACAAAAGAAAAAAGACCACATTTTGAAAAAAATCAATTCTTGGTTTCTGTTATAAAATTTTGCAAACAGGTCATTTTTTCCTTCGCTCATGTGCGCTGATGAGGCTGCACTAATGGGCACTGACAGACAGCACTGATAGGTGGAACTGGTGAGCAGGCACTGATAGATGGCACTGATGGGCACTCATTGGCACTAATAGGCAGTACTGATGAACCCTGTTGGGGCTGCACTGATATTTAGGACACCGATGATAAGCACCCTGATTATCAGTGTAGATGTCTCCTTTCACACTTTCTGGTTACCGGATCTCCTCACACTGCGACAGTGAGATGCCACCAGGGATGGACTGGCCATTGGGACTACAGGGAGTTTCCCGGTGGGCCGATGGCTCAGTGGGCCAGCTTCAGTGACAGCAGACCGCCGCCCCCCTCCGCTCCTCTGTCTCTCCCTTCCCGCAGCGCTCACCTCCTCTCCCTCTCCGCAGCACTAACCTGGGAGGACAAAGAAGCAGGGGGAGGACCAGAGGAGCAGGGGGATGACAGAGGAGCATGGGGTGGGGACCAGAAGGAGCACAGTGGAGGGGACAGACAGCTGACTCAACAGCTATGGTCTGGGAGTTTCTCACTTCTGCCTAATCTTGTCCCATAAGGGGGGGCACCAAACTGATTATTTTTCCCGGGTGAAATAATGTCTAGCTTCCCCACTGGTACTGCCTATAAGAGTACCAGTACCAGCCATTCTACTCTAATAAAGTAGAACGGCTAGTGGTTAGTGAAGGGGGAGAGGGGGCTTGGGTGGCCGGGGGGGGGGGGGGGGGTGCGGGAGTTGTCCAGGCCTTAATGGGAGAGACCTGTCAAAGTGGGCCAGTCTGGATGAAGTCAAATTTCTGTCCCAGTCCAGCCCTGGATGCCACTCTGGATGAAGGAGCACAGGGAGACAGGGGGAACAGCGGACAGCAGCACCATCAGTCTGGGGGGAGGGACAATTTTAAATTAGCAGATTTCAATACACTAACTAATTGAAGCCAAACTCCAGCTAACACTTTTTAATCAGTTACAGCAAAAAAAAATAGTTTTAGGATAAACGTTTTCCTTAGCCACTTAAGCCCCGGACCATTTTGCAGCTAAATGCCCAGGACAGGTTTTGCGATTCGGCACTGTGTCGCTTTAACAGACAATTGCGCGGTCGTGCGACGTGGCTCCCAAACAAAATTGGCTTCCTTTTTTCCCCACAAATAGTGCTTTCTTTTGGTGGTATTTGATCACCTCTGCGGTTTTTATTTTTTGCGCTATAAACAAAAATAGAGCGACAATTTTGAAAAAAATGCAATATTTTTTACTTTTTGCTGTCATAAATATCCCCCAAAAACATATATAAAAATTTTTTTTTTCCTCAGTTTAGGCCGATACGTATTCTTCTACCTATTTTTGGTAAAAAAAATTGCAATAAGTGTTTATCGATTGGTTTGCGCAAAATTTATAGCGTTTACAAAATAGGGGATAGTTTTATTGCATTTTTATTAATTATTATTTTTTTTACTACTATTGGCGGCGATCAGCGATTTTTTTCGTGACTGCGACATTATGGCGGACACTTCGGACAATTTTGACACATTTTTGGGACCATTGTCATTTTCACAGCAAAAAATGCATTTATGTTAATTGCATTCTTTATTGTAAAAATGCCAGTTGCAGTTTGGGAGTTAATCACAGGGGGCGCTGTAGGAGTTAGTGTTCACTTTGTGTGTGTTTACAACAGTAGGGGGGTATGGCTGTAGGACTGACGTCATCGATCGAGTCTCCCTTATAAAAAAGGATCACTCGATCGATACGCCGCCACAGTGAAGCACGGGTTATCTTATGCTTTAAGATAACAAAGTAATATATATATATATACATATGAATGAAACAGTAAATACAATATATCAATAATGTTGTTAACCCCTTCACGCCGACCATACGCAAATATGCGGCCTCAGCTTGAATGGGGTGATGCCTGCAGCTGCCTTTCTTGGGATAACAATCGATGCGGCTAAGAAGCCGCTCAGCTGTTATCCCAAGCAGTGGGAGGGAAAGACCCCCTCCTGCAGCCTTCCGTGGCTCGCCCGTGCTTTCCCGTCCCACCAGGAGGCCCGAGCGACATACCAGCATGTCTGCCAGCTGGCCTGAGACCCGACGGAAGCTGGAAACGGCTTTGGTCGAGTCTTGGATTTAGTAACCCAGAAGCAATGTCATGACATCACTTCCGGTTTACAGAAGACTTAAAGGTGCCAAATTAAAGAAAAAGTTACAGTATTCAAACCAGCCAAACTTGGTGTTTTGAATACTTTTAAGTGCAAAGGAGGGATTTGGGGTCTTATAGACCTGAGATCCCTCCATAAAGAGTACCTGTCACTGCTTATTACTGTCACAAGGGATGTATACATTTCTTCTGACAGCAATAAAAGTGATCAGAATTGTTTTTCAAAGGGACAGTGTATTTTTTTTTAATAGAATAAATAAAAAGCACAAAAGCACCCCATCCCTCGCGTGCAGAAGTGAACTCATATGTAAGTCGTGACCGCAAATGTAAACCACACATGTGAGGTATTGCCGCGACAGAGCGAGAGCAATAATTCTAGCCTAAGACCTCCTCTGTAACTCTAAACTGGTAACCTGTAGAGTGTGCGCAATTTAAATGCATGACATGTTAGGTATCTATTTACGCTGCGTAACATCATCTTTCACATTATACAAAAAAATTGGGCTAACTTTACTGTTATATTTTTTTTTTTATTCATCAAAGTGTATTTTTTCCCAAAAAATTGCATTTGAAAGACCACTGTGCGAATACTGTGTGACATAAAATATTGCAACAATTGCCATTTTATTCTCTAGGGTCTCTGCTAAAAAAAATATATAAAATGTTTGGGGTTTTAAGTAATTTTCTAGCAAACAATAATTTTAAAATGTCAGAAAAAGGCACTTGTGGACACTATCTGTGAGTGTCATTTACACAGAAGTGGCTGGAGCCAGGAAACAGGGTCAGGGTGCAGAGATACAGGGGCAGATCCACCAAAAAATTACGCCGGCGTATCTATTGATACGCCGGCGTAATTAAAAATTTCCCGCATCGTATCTTTGTTTTGTATCCACAAAACAAGATACGACGGCATCTCGGGTCGATCCGACAGGCGTACGTCTTAGTACACCGTCGGATCTAAGACGAAATTTTTCGGCGGCCGCTAGGTGGCGTTTCCGTCGAATTCCGCGTCGAGTATGCAAATTAGCTAGTTACGGCGATCCTCGAACGTTTGTCCGGCCGGCGCATTTTTTTACGTCATTTGCGTTCGGCTTTTTCCGGCGTATAGTTATAGTACTGTTATGAGGCGTACTCAATGTTGAGTATGGCCGTCGTTCCCGCGTTCGCGAATAGGGATTTGCGTAGAATGACGTAACCGTCGGAAGCATTGGCTTGTTCCGGGTTAATTTCGAGCATGCGCACTGGGATACCCCCACGGACGACGCATGCGCAGTTAAAAAAAAACGTTGTTTACGTCGTCACGACGTATTTACATAAAACACGCCCTCATCACAGAGATTTGAATGGCGTGCCATTACGCCGCCAAAGATACACTATGCCGCCAAAGATACACTACGCCGCCGTAACTTACGGCGCGAATTCTTTGAGGATTCGGAAAAAAAAGGTAAGTTAAGGCGGCGTAGTGTATCTTAGATACGCTACGCCCGGCGCAATAATGCGCCGCTGTACGTGGATCTACCCCACAGCCTATGAACTTTTTATATGGTGTATCATCTATGCCTGTGTCTTAAAGTGGATAACATTTTTATAATCATAGAACTCAGAGGCATATTTAATCTGCTATATACACTATATTGCAAAATACCTGCATATGTAATACAGACACACACATTTACTCACACATACACTTTTTGAGAAAGATGGATAGATAGATAGATAGATAGATAGATAGATAGATAGATAGATAGATAGATAGATAGATAGATAGATAGATAGATAGATAGATAGATAGATAGATAGATAGATAGATAGATAGATAGATAGATAGATAGATAGATAGATAGATAGATAGATAGAAGCGCCCTTATTGTAAAACAAAAATCATGTATTATTATTAACTAGATCTACCTCCATTAGTGACTCATGTGGCTTTTTCAGGTCCATCAGATTGAGGTTCCCAATAAAAGGAAGAGGTTTAGGGCCTGGAGGCATCTTTCCATTGCTTTTCTTAGATCTATTAATCCAGAAGAAATATAATAAAATGCATATTGTAAAATACAATAGCAAGTCAATCCTTGTCAGGAAGTAGGTGAGAACAGTCATAGTGAATGGATGTTATAGTAATCTGCTAATAGCATCACTACACAACATTTATACTCATGCGATTAATTATCAACATTTTTATCTGGGAACCTGAAAATGATTCGTGGCCAGTTTCTCTAGTTTGTGATTTCATAATCTTGGATTTGTACTCCTCAAACCTGAATAACCCTTTGTTAAAGCGGGAGTTCACCCAATTCGTTTTTTTTTTTCTATTTTCCCCTTAGCTTCATGCTCGTTGTGTCTAGGGGAATCGGCTATTTGTTTTAAAATATGATCCGTACTTACCCGTTTTCGAGATGACTCTCCTCCGTCGCTTCCGGGTATGGGTCTTCGGGAGCGGGCGTTCCTTCTTGATTGACAGTCTTCCGAGAGGCTTCCGACGGTCGCATCCATCGCGTCACTCGTAGCCGAAAGAAGCCGAACGTCGGTGCGGCTCTATACTGCGCACCGACGTTCGGCTTCTTTCGGAAAATCGTGACGCGATGGATGCGACCGTCGGAAGCCTCTCGGAAGACTGTCAATCAAGAAGGAACGCCCAGTCCCGCAGCCCATACCCGGAAGCGACGGAGAAGATGCATCTCGTAAACGGGTAAGTACGGATCATATTTTAAAACAAATAGCCGATTCCCCTAGACAAAACGAGCAGGAATCTAAGGGGAAAATGTGTTCGCTATGGGTGAACCTCCGCTTTAAGTGAAAGTGGTGGTTATTTTTTGGGGGAAATTTTGATGCCAGAACAGAATGTTCACATTAATCGAGCTAATGTGTGAACAATATGTTTTGAGCATTACAAAACAAAGCCACTTATATTATATAGAAGCTACGTAATTTCTAATAAAAGAGGAGGCAAAGGGAACAGTTGTCTATGCTGAATGTAAATTTGGATACATTTATAAAATTACACAGCCATCTTGCCTGGGGTGGTGATATATCACTGGCATTCTCCTAACCTCAACCCAATAACTTTTTCACAATCCAGAGTGCTGTTGCCTGTTAGAGAAAGATAGTCTTTATGTGTGTAGCGCCCCCTTTACTTTAAGAAAGGGCACTACGCTAAAGTTAGTGGGAGAATGAGAGAGATAAGTTGCTCTCATTCTTAATTTTGTTAAATTTGGGTGTCGCCAAATCTGGATTGTTCTGTGGGTCAGTCTGCGTTCTAGGGATGTAGTTTAATCTCTGGGTGGCAGGTGGCGCCAGAGAGGTCCCAGCAGCCAATTGGAGGAGTTTTCCCTCGCGGGGCATGCTGGGGAGGAGTATTTCTGTGGCGGAGGCCGTTGTTCTGGGTTCTTTGCGGGTTCCTGGTTCCAGGTGCGGCACCCACCTTTAGGGTGTGCGTACATCGCGGGCCCCACCACTATGGCCTACCTGGTCTGGGGTCGCGCGCTACGCAGAGTTCCTGACTCTGGGCCCTCCTGGCCTGGAGTGACTGATGCTGCCAAGGGGCCCCAGTGACTTACTGGGTCCCCACTTCTACTGAGAAGATCCCAAGCTGTATGCTGTTCGATGGGGATCGGCTTGAGGAGAACCCGGAGGCAGGTTATCCAAAAGGGCTTGAACGAACCATCGGGGATCTGGTGACCGGAACATTGACAGGTACATTTGCACTGTCAACCAGTGACCCTAACGTAATTTACTGGGAGGATTCGCTCTGCTGTTCGACCCAAATCTTGCACTAGGCCTGTGGCAGAGGTCTCAACATTTAATTAGAGCCAAGTCTGTGGCAGAGACTTGTTCCTCCCAGCAATCTTAAGTGGCGCTTCGGCCAGGCTCGTGGCAGGAGTCTGTCCGGGGGCACTTCACCCACTCTAGGTAGAGTGGCGACGTACCGATAAAGCTGCTGAAAAGCAGAATTGCTTTTCCTTATCCAAAGCCTGATACTGCAAAGTTACTTTATTTCATCAACCTTTCCTGTCTACCTCAAGTTGATGTTGGCCGTGTTGGGCAGAGAAAATAAAGCATTCAGAAAACTTCAACTACAGATTGGACATTCGATTATTGCTCTGCTCACTACCTTCACCCCTAGACATCACATAGAGGTAACTTAATACGCCGATCCCAAATCAATCAGCGGCTCCTGAGGGGGTAGCGCTACATGTGTAAAGCCTGCTAAAGACATTTATATAAATACAATATATATTTTACAAGTGGACATTTTAAAAGGGTACTGATCCAGAATAAAAACAAATCTTGGGCTAATATTACATTAAAGCGGAGGTTCACCCTAAAAAACAAGTTTCTACCATGCCATCCAGCATACTAGCGTGAGCTACAGTATGCCTTTATTTTTATTTTTTGCACCGTACTCACAGTTTAATCCATTAGTTTTGTTTCAGACTCCCCGCGGGGAATAGGCGTTCCTATGCAGAGGGGAACATGATTGACGGCCGGCTATGGCGCGTCATGCTTTCCGAATATAGCCGGAGTAGGACTCGGCTCTTCACAGCGTTATACGGCGCCTGCGCACAGACTAGGAGCTGACTGCGCAGGTGCCGTGAAGAGCCAAGTCCTATTTCGGCTATTTTCGGGAAGCGTGACGCGCCATAGCCGGCCGTCAATCATGTTCCCCTCTGCATAGGAACACCTACTCCCCGCGGGGAGTCTGAAACTTAACTAATGGATTGAAAAAAATGATAAAAGTGTCATGTGAATACAGTGTAGCATGACCGTGCAATTGTCATTCAAAGAGTGACAGCGCTGAAAGCAGAAAGGGGTTAGAAGTGCCCAATAAGGGAGTGGTTTAAAAGTTGTTTTTTTATTATATACTGCAGATGAGTTACTTTATTTGAATTAGCACAAATAAAATGGTGGCAATGTTTAAAAATCCACCTATGTAATAAATGTACCAAATACTGTAATACCAAATACTGTACTAAATGAAAAGTGTAGTATCTATAACAATCCACAAGATGGCCCCAAAACAGCTCCCCCCTTAAAAATGGTTGTAAATTGACATAGATGAATTGTACCTATATGTAAAACTATAATAAGGCTTACCTATAGGTACTGTACATATCCCCTAAATGTGCACCATTTAGGAGATATTTACTGTATATGCAGCCGATGACATTATTGGCGCATTCGCTCTAAAGGAACGGCCACCCGTGCTATTCGTTTAGAAGTCCTGTGTCCTGGCCAGCGGCTCTGGCCAGTCACAAGGCCAGAGTCCACAGACCCGGAAGGAAGACAGGTGAAAATGGATGTGGCCTGCAGCGATGACAATGCATTGGTGGAGGGCGATGCATACTAGCACATCATGCATTTACTTCACAGGTCAAAAAAAAAAAAAATCCGCCTGAGATTCACTTCATCTTTAGACTCTTGCCGACAACCCCACCTACATTTACTGCGGGCAGCGGCTCCTGTGTGCAGAATCATGTACAGGTACAATATACTGCACGTTCAGGTCTGCGCCGTCGCCGGGGACTCGCTCCCTCTGTGATTGCACACAGCGGTAGCCAATTAGCGGGTCCGGCAGACCAGATGTCCAATGGGACCCGCCAATCGTTCCCGACAGAGGCAGAACAGCAGTCTTCCCACAGTTAAAACACGCCCCCCACAGTTAGCAAGCACCGCTTAGGGAAACATTTAACCCTTGTTTGCCTCTGAGGTTAACCCCTTGCCTGCAAGTGTCATTAGTACAGTGACAGTGCATATTTGTTTAGCACTGACCACTGTATTAATGTCACTGGTGTCCAAAAAAGTATCAAAATTGTCCAATTTGTTTGCCCCAATGTCGCAGTCTCATTATAAGATTCTGATTGCCGTCATTACTAGTAAAAATAAATAAAAATTCCATAAAAATATCCCATAGTTTGTAGATGCTATAACTTTTGCGCAAACCAATCAATATATGCGGATTGGGATTTTTACCAAAAACATCTGGCAGAGTACATATTGGCATAAATTGATAAAACAATAAGATCAAAAAAATAAAAATAATTATTGGGTATGTTTTATAGCAGAACGTAAAAAATATATATATATATATATACATGGTAATGCCGCGTACACACGATCGGTTCATCTGATGAAAATGGTCTGATGGACCGTTTTTATCAGACGAACCGATCGTGTGTGGGCCCCATCGTTTTTTTTCCCATCGGTGAAAAAACGTAGAACCTGTTTTAAAATTATCTGATGGTTAAAAAAACGATAGAAAAAATGGATCGTCTGTGGGGAAATCCATTGGTTAAAAATCAACGCATGCTCAGAATCAAGTCGATGCATGCTCGGAAGCATTGAACTTCATTTTTCTCAGCACGTCGTTGTGTTTTACGTCACCACGTTCTGACACGATCGTTTTTTTAACTGATGGGCAAGACTGATGAAAGTCAGCTTCATCGGATATCTGATGAAAAAATCCATCAGACCATTTTCATCGGATGAACCGATCGTGTGTACAGGGCATTTAGTGTTTTCCTGAAGCCATTTATTATCAATCAACTGTGTTTACTCTTTTTTGGTTTCAATGTTTTTATTGATATTTTGACATGAAGAAATAATATGAACAGCGTAATACAATACATTTTGCAGGATGTGAGCATAAAACAGAACAATATATACGTATCAGAAGTAAATCAAATTATATTTGAATAATACATAGAACTTATAGAACAACAAAAGTATAATTAAATAACATAGATAATACAATATTAATATATTGAACAGAATATATCGTAAATAACATATGTATATTAGAGAGAGAGAGAGAGAAAAAAAAAGGGGGGGGGGAATAAAGGGAATAATGTAATCAAGGGGATAAGTGGAAGAATATAATAAGTAAATGTATCCATGTCAAGTCAAGGAGTGGCAGAAGACAGTGTATGGAATTCCGAAGAATTAGTACATTTTATCCAATTAGCCCATGTTTTATGGAACTTAGAAGGTGAATCATTTGCCTGATATATTAGTTCTTCCATTTCTGCAATATTTAGGATTTTTTTAATCCATTCAGAGATATTTGGAGGTGATTTGCTTTTCCAGTGTATCGGTAAACATAATTTTGCAGCATTGATGAGATGTAGTAAAAGAGATTTATTTTAAGTAGAAATAGGTAAGGACATGTGATGTAATAAGTATTGAGCAGGATTATAGTCTAGTTTGTAGTCTGTTATGTGGGAGATCAAGTTATGTACTTCCTTCCAAAAGGGTTGTATACGGGGGCAATCCCACCAGATATGAAGGATTGTACCTTGAGCAGTTGTACATCTCCAACAAAGAGGACTCGTATCAGAGTTAAATTTATGAATCATGTCTGGAGTTTTATACCATCTGGAATATATTTTAAAACCATTTTCTTGTGTTAAAACATTTATAGTGGTTGTAAACCCACTTTTTGTACTTTTACCTACAGGTAAGCCTATAAAAAGGCTTACCTGTAGGTAAGGAGAATATGCATGCACAGGGGGGGGATCTACGGCGAAAGGACCGGCAGCCGCCGGACCTTGCCGAGTTTTAAATCTCCCGCGCGCACGCGACGTCATCGCCGCTCCAGCCAATCACAGCGCTGGAGCGGCGATACCCGGAAGACACGCCGAGGCAAGATGAAATCTCGCTCGGCGTGAACCAGGTAAGTGATACGTACCTCGTTCCGAGGTAAGTATTTCATAATGAGCTAATATGCGGTGCATATTAGCTCATTATGACTTTTCCCTTACAGGAGGAATTTTTTTTTTTTTTAATGCGGGTTTACAACCGCTTTAAAGATCCTTTGTGAATGTGTTCAAAAACATGTTTCCAATCATTTTCAGAAAGGCTAGTATCAAGATCTATTTCCCATTTTTGGCAAGTCAAGTCATTTTTAGGATTGAGGTTAGCAAAAATTAAAGTATAAACGATCAAAATCGTGTGTCTGTGTGGTTCAGAACTAGCACATATTTTTTCAAAAGGAGTAAGATCCTTGTTCCATATTGAAGGTCTTTTGGATTTAATTAAAAGGTTTTTTAATCTGGATATACATGGGATATGGTATATCCCTGTCTGGATAAAGTGTATTGAAGGTGTCGAAGGACACAAAATCGTCTTTATGAAATAGAGAATTAGCTCTAATAGAAGAGGCGAAAGGTAGACCGTTTATGTCAAGATTGGGGATTTTCAAGGGGAAATCTGGATTATGATCAATAGGAGTAATGGGTCCAGGAGAAGAAGCAATTGAAGTTTTTTTACAAAGTAAACGAAAGGTCAGCAAAGTGGGACCCGTGAGAGGGTGGCTTTTATAGTCAATTGGAATTTTGCAAGGATTAATCCATGGTAAGTGTTGTAGGGGTATATCAGAAACCGCTGACTCCAATTCTATCCAAGCTTTACTAGCACTGTGGAAGTGCCCATCGATCACACGGGACAGATGGCAGGGCCAATAGTATTTTTGGATATCTGGCAAAACGATTCCGCCCAATAGTTTAGGAGTAATCAATTTATCCCATTTAATTCTGGGTTGTTTAGAGGCCCAGATACATTTTAAACACATTCTTTTATAGGTGGCAAAGAAAGAAGCTGGTAGTTTAATTGGTATAGCTTGTAGGATGTAAAGAATTCTAGGGAGAATGTTCATTTTCAAAATAGCGGCCCTACCGAACCATGAAAAGAATCCTTTATTCCATTCTTGAAGGTCTTCTTGAATATTTTTAAAAATAGGAATAAAGTTAGAAGAAAATAAATCGTCTAATTTCACAGGTATTCGAATTCCAAGGTATGTTAGGGCGTGTGTGTTTTTACTCTTTTTTAAATCACAATGGCAACAGAAACTACCCAAACGACAATGATCAAAAGTTTACATACCAGTTCTTAATACTGTGTATTGCCCCCTTTAACATCAATGACAGCTTGAAGTCTTTTGTGGATGAGACTTTTTATCTTCTCAGATGGTAAAGCTGCAAAAAGCCTCCAGTTCCTATAAATTCCTGGGCTGTCTTGCATGAACTGCCCGTTTGAGATCTCCCCAGAGTGGCTCAATGATATTGAGGTCAGGAGACTGAAGTGGCCACTCCAGAACCTTCAATTTATTTTGCTGTAGCCAATGACAGGTGGACAATGTATAAAAAGGGGGGTTTTATTGTATAATAACACGTACAAAAAGAATGTTCTAGTAGTTATATATATATATAAATATATATATATAACTACTAGAACATTCTTTTTGTATGTGTTTTTATACATTGTCTACAATTCAATAATTGAGCTGCCCAAAAACCCCACTGGGGGAAATACCCTTGATATATTTTCGGGGTGAGCAGCACTATCTCTCTGCAGATTGTGTTTTCTTTCTTTTTCTATAATGACAGGTGGACCTGGCCTTATGTTTTGGATCATTGTCATGTTGGAATGTCCAAGTCCGTCCCATGCGCAGCTTCCTGGCTGATGAATGCAAATGTTCCTCCAGTATTTTTTGATAACATACTGCATTCATCTTGCCAACAACTTTGACCAACTTTCCTGTGCCTTTGTAGCTCTCACATCCCCAAAACATCAGCGATCCACCTCCGTGTTTTACAGTAGGAATGGTGTACCGTTCATCATAGGTCTTGTTGACTCCTCTCCAAATGTGGTGTTTATGGTTGTGGCCAAAAAGCTCAATTTTGGTCTCATCACTCCAAATGACTTTGTGCCAGAAGGTTTGAGGCTTGCTTCTGTGCTGTTTGGCACATTGTATGTGGGATACTTTGTGGAATTTGCGTAGTAATGGCTTTCTTCTGGCGACTTGCCCATGCAGTCTATCTTTCTTCAAGTGCCTCCTTGTTGTGCATCTTGAAACAGCCACACCACATGTTTTCAGAGAGTCCTGTATTTCACCTGAAGTTATTTGTGTGTTTTTCTTTGCATCCCAAACAATTTTCCTGGCAGTTGTGGCTGAAATTTTAGTTGGTCTACCTGGCCGTGGTTTGGTTTCAACAAAACCCCTCATTTTCCACTTCTTGATTATAGTTTGAACACTGCTGATTGGCATTCTCAAATGGCCAAGAAATCATAAATTCTGCCAGGGTATGTAAACTTATGAGCACAACTGTATATATATTTTTTTTTTTCAAAATTGTCTTTTTGTTTATAGTGCGAAAAATTAAAAACCACAGAGGTACCACCAAAAGAAAACTCTATTTGTGGGGAAAAAAAAGGACATCAATTTTATTTGGGTACAGCGTTGCACGACTGCGCAATTATCAGTTAAAGCGTCGCAGTGCCGTATCGCAAAAAATGGCCTGGAGCTGAAGCGGTTAAAAGTAAAAAACACAATCAATAAGAGTTTACTACACACAGTACAGTCACTATAAAATAAACAACATTCTTGGTTCTTTAATGAATACTTTAAGGTTGCATATAAACCTTGCTCTTTTTTGAAATCTTTGGGTATTAGGTGATCCTGAATAAAAAATATTTCCCTTCTACAGAACTTTATAAATTTCTCACTATGAAGGAAATGGGTTTAAGACTTCAAAACAGGAATAAACCGTTTTCCTGACAAGACTCCATGGCAGCAACGTGTGGGTTAGCCCCACCTCCATAACTACTCTATAGGACACCTCTCCCATAAATCTTTGCTCTGGACTATAGGCCGCGTTCCTTTTTTGTCCTCCTCCGTAGGACCAAGTCGATGGTTCTCCTACCTAAAGGTGACTCCCCTGCAATCAGGATCGGCCGAGGGACCAGGTTTCACGTCCCTCCAACAAGCCTTGACTGTTAAGCAGGGTATGGAGCATATAAGCAGAGTAGCGCTGAAGAAGCTGGAAGCCTGGCCATGGGCAGGCAAGCGTGCACAGGCCAGATTACCTAGCTATCGGCAGGTGGCAATTATCTGCAAAGTCCGGTGTGTGGGTGGTCCTCTCGGTCTAGGCGATCGTATAGTGGTGAGACAAACTACACTTTCTCATTGCAGCAGTGTTCGTTGTTATATACTGTTTGTCCCCTGTTCCTGTTCCCTTCTAGTGTCATTTACCTGGAGCATGGCGGATGGTTCCTTCTGCGCTCCAGCCATCTCACTCTCTTCCGGGTCCCAGCGTGCGCTCTGCACATGCGCGAGCCTGAATGAAAAGGAGGCCTGTTCGCGCAAGCTTCTCGTTCCTGGCGCTGACGTCACACAGAGCCAATTTTAAATTCCTGGGGAAGCCAGCAGAGCCTCGGGAATGTTTGTGGGCTTATGCGATGACTTCCCCAGGGCTCTGGCTCGGTTTTCCCAGGTAAGGATCGGTTCAGGGAGGGGATGGATGTCCTCTTTTTGCAGCCTCACGTCATGGATACCTCACTGCCCCCTAGTGGCCAGCCCTCTTGCAGCAGGTATGCATTAAGGTGGAGGAGTGAGGTACAGGGAACCAGTCTTAAGCGTATTCTCTCTCTTCTCTTTTCCACAGCCCTTCTAGGTCTAATGAACAGAACGGTTCCCGCAGAAGAAGGGGTTTGTCAAAATCACACTGCCGGCACTCCTCTTCCAGGTCCAGGCACCACGGCTCTCCGTCTGGTTCCAGACACCACAGTAGAGATCCTCCTCACACCTCCCTCTTCTTAACCCAGCAAGGGGACAGGAAAATCATGTTGGGGGTATAGGGCCCAGGTCTCTGGTGGCAAATCCCTCTGTGACCACTGTTTTTCCAAAGCAGCAGATGAGAGGGAGGGTGCACCTACACTGTAACTGCACTCTGTAACTGCACTCCTCATCTCCGCGCCCCTTCCTGTACCCCTCACCTCCAGGCCCCAACTGTACCCCTCAACACCTACACTGTAACTGCACTCCTCACCTCCTGGCCCCGTCCTGTACCCCTCACCTCTGGGTTCCTTCCTGTACCCCTCACCTCCGGGCCCCTTCCTGTACCCCTCACCTCCTGGCCCCTTTCTGCACTCCTCACCTCTGGGCCCCTTCCCGTACCCCTCACTTTCAGGCCCCTCCTCTTCACCTCCCCTCGGGAGTCTTTCTTTACTCATCTCTGGGCCCATGCCTCTCTCCTCCGGCTCCCTCCTGTGCTGCTTAATTCTGGGCCCCTCCTCTACACCTCGGGGCCTCTCCCTGTACACCCCTGACGTTCTCTCAGTTTACACACACACCTCGCTACAGCAGACATCACACAAATCAGGGCAACCTCAGGGCTCGGCGCCCCGTACAGGATATATATCCCCGCCAATCACACTCTCTTCTATCCCTCTTCTAGTGCATCGCGCCGCCCCGCCCCTTCTACACACACAGCATGGCACATTGTGACTTCCCACAACTACCAATAAAGTTGGATGGACAGGAACTGATGTCACGCGTCGTGTCACCATGGCTCCTGTGGCCATCCAGGAAGTGTAGCGGAGACAGGAATCTCCGGGAGCCGGAGAAGTGGGAGAGGGGCCGGGTGTCACCAGTATGTAGATCTGCAGAGTGGTTTGTATAAGATTACACACGGGGCTCATGTTATCTGCTGAGGAGGTACAGAGATGTCATGTCTGAGTGTAGGGATGAGGGATGATCAGAGGTGTCATGTCAGAGTGTAGGGATGAGGGATGATCAGAGGTGTCATGTCAGAGTGTAGGGATGAGAGATGATCAGAGGTGTCATGTCTGAGTGGAGGGATGAGGGATGATCGGAGGTCTCATGTCAGAGTGTAGGGATGAGGGATGATCGGAGGTGTCATGTCTGAGTGTAGGGATAAGAGATGATCAGAGGTGTCATGTCTGAGTGTAGAGATGAGAGATGATCGGAGATGTCATGTCAGAGTGTAGGGATGAGAGATGATCAGAGGTGTCATGTCAGAGTGTAGGGATGAGGGATCAGAGATGTCATGTCCGAGTGGAGGGATGAGGGATGATCGGAGGGGTCATGTCAGAGTGTAGAGATGAGGGATGATCGGAGGTGTCATGTCAGAGTGTAGGGATGAGGGATGATCGGAGGTCTCATGTCAGAGTGTAGGGATGAGGGATGTTCAGAGGTGTCATGTCAGAGTGTAGGGATGAGGGATGATCGGAGGTCTCATGTCTGAGTGAAGGGATGAGGGATGATCAGAGGGGTCATGTCCTAGTGTAGGGATGAGGGATGATCAGAGATGTCATGTCCTAGTGTAGGGATGAGGTATGATCGGAGGGGTCATGTCAGAGTGTAGGGATGAGGGATGATCGGAGGTCTCATGTCAGAGTGTAGGGATGAGGGATGATCGGAGGTGTCATGTCAGAGTGTAGGGATGAGGGATGATCGGAGGGGTCATGTCCGAGTGTAGGGATGATCAGAGGTGTCATGTCAGAGTGTAGGGATGAGGGATGATCAGATGTGTCATGTCAGAGTGTAGGGATGAGGGATGATCGGAGGTCTCATGTCCTAGTGTAGGGATGAGGGATGATCGGAGGTGTCATTTTAGAGTGTAGGGATGAGGGATGATCGGAGGTGTCATGTCCTAGTGTAGGGATGAGGGATGATCGGAGGTGTCATTTCAGAGTGTAGGGATGAGGGATGATCGGAGGTGTCATGTCCTAGTGTGGGGATGAGGGATGATCAGAGGTGTCATGTCAGAGTGTAGGGATGAGGGATGATCGGAGGTGTCATGTCAGAGTGTAGGGATGAGGGATGATCGGAGGTGTCATGTCAGAGTGTAGGGATGAGGGATGATCGGAGGGGTCATGTCAGAGTGTAGGGATGAGGGATGATCAGAGGTGTCATGTCTGAGTGTAGGGATGAGGGATGATCGGAGGTCTCATGTCAGAGTGTAGGGATGAGGGATGATCGGAGGTGTCATGTCAGAGTGTAGGGATATGAGCTGATCGGAGGTGTCATGTCAGAGTGTAGAAATGAGGGATGATCAGAGGTGTCATGTCCGAGTGTAGAGATGAGGGATGATCGGAGGTCTCATGTCTGAGTGTAGGGATGAGGGATGATCGGAGGTGTCATGTCTGAGTGTAGGGATGAGGGATGATCGGAGGTGTCATTTCAGAGTGTAGGGATGAGGGATGATCGGAGGTGTCATGTCCTAGTGTGGGGATGAGGGATGATCAGAGGTGTCATGTCAGAGTGTAGGGATGAGGGATGATCGGAGGTGTCATGTCAGAGTGTAGGGATGAGGGATGATCAGAGGTGTCATGTCAGAGTGTAGGGATGAGGGATGATCGGAGGTGTCATGTCAGAGTGTAGGGATGAGGGATGATCGGAGGGGTCATGTCAGAGTGTAGGGATGAGGGATGATCGGAGGTGTCATGTCAGAGTGTAGGGATGAGGGATGATCAGAGGTGTCATGTCAGAGTGTAGGGATGATCGGAGGTCTCATGTCAGAGTGTAGGGATGAGAGATGATCAGAGGTGTCATGTCTGAGTGTAGGGATGAGGGATGATCAGAGGGGTCATGTCCTAGTGTAGGGATGAGGGATGATCGGAGGTGTCATGTCCTAGTGTGGGGATGAGGGATGATCAGAGGTGTCATGTCAGAGTGTAGGGATGAGGGATGATCGGAGGTGTCATGTCAGAGTGTAGGGATGAGGGATGATCGGAGGTGTCATGTCAGAGTGTAGGGATGAGGGATGATCGGAGGGGTCATGTCAGAGTGTAGGGATGAGGGATGATCAGAGGTGTCATGTCTGAGTGTAGGGATGAGGGATGATCAGAGGTGTCATGTCTGAGTGTAGGGATGAGGGATGATCGGAGGTCTCATGTCAGAGTGTAGGGATGAGGGATGATCGGAGGTGTCATGTCAGAGTGTAGGGATATGAGCTGATCGGAGGTGTCATGTCAGAGTGTAGAAATGAGGGATGATCAGAGGTGTCATGTCAGAGTGTAGGGATGAGGGATGATTGAAGGTGTCATGTCAGAGTGTAGGGATGAGGGATGATCGGAGGTGTCATTTCAGAGTGTAGGGATGAGGGATGATCGGAGGTGTCATGTCCTAGTGTGGGGATGAGGGATGATCAGAGGTGTCATGTCAGAGTGTAGGGATGAGGGATGATCGGAGGTGTCATGTCAGAGTGTAGGGATGAGGGATGATCGGAGGTGTCATGTCCTAGTGTGGGGATGAGGGATGATCAGAGGTGTCATGTCAGAGTGTAGGGATGAGGGATGATCGGAGGGGTCATGTCAGAGTGTAGGGATGAGGGATGATCAGAGGTGTCATGTCTGAGTGTAGGGATGAGGGATGATCGGAGGTGTCATGTCAGAGTGTAGGGATGAGGGATGATCAGAGGTGTCATGTCTGAGTGTAGGGATGAGGGATGATCGGAGGTCTCATGTCAGAGTGTAGGGATGAGGGATGATCGGAGGTGTCATGTCAGAGTGTAGGGATATGAGCTGATCGGAGGTGTCATGTCAGAGTGTAGAAATGAGGGATGATCAGAGGTGTCATGTCCGAGTGTAGAGATGAGGGATGATCGGAGGTCTCATGTCTGAGTGTAGGGATGAGGGATGATCGGAGGTGTCATGTCCGAGTGTAGAGATGAGGGATGATCGGAGGTCTCATGTCAGAGTGTAGGGATGAGGGATGATCGGAGGTGTCATGTCAGAGTGTAGGGATGAGGGATGATCGGAGGGGTCATGTCAGAGTGTAGGGATGAGGGATGATCAGAGGTGTCATGTCAGAGTGTAGAAATGAGGGATGATCAGAGGTGTCATGTCCGAGTGTAGGGATGAGGGATGATTGGAGGGGTCATGTCCTAGTGTCAGAGTGTAGGGATGAGGGATAGTCTTCTTTGTGTTGCAGTGTGGATGCATTGCTGACTATTGTTGTTTTGTAGTGAATGCCACTGCAGTGTTGTGCGTTAATGCATATGTATGCCTGTGTTCTGTCAGATTACGGGTTGCCTAATCTGACAGAACAACTGCTCATTACCACAATGCTCTGGTGTGAAGCTAGCTTTAGGGGAGGAATCTAATATAAGACTAAGGCCCCATACTCACGAGCAAACATGTCTGCTGAAACTGGCCCGCAGGCCAGTTTCAGCAGACATGTTTGGTCGTGTGTGGGCGCGAGCGGGCCGAATTCCAGCAAACATTTGCCCGCCGGGCCTTTTCCCAGCAGACAAATATTCCTGGACTTGTTTTAAAACAGTCCGCTGGAATTCAGCCCGCTCGGACATGTACGGTCGTCAGTACAGACCTACCGTACATGTCCAGGCGCCCGCCGTCCCTCGCATGCGTCGAATGACTTCGACGCATGCGTGGAAGCATTTTAAAGGCGGGCCGCGCACGTCGCCGCGTCATTGTCGCGGCGACACCGCGTCATCGACGCGGCGACACCGCGGACACGCCCCGCGTATTGTTTACGCGCGGACTTCTGTACGATGGTGTGTACAACCATCGTACAGAAGCCCTCTGGCAGACATGTATGGTGAAAACGGTCCGACGGACCGCTTTCACCATACATGTTTGTCCGTGTGTACCCGGCCTAAGAAGTAAGGCTTGCCTGACTCAGCCCACATGTGTTTTTACCAGACATGGAAGAAGCAGATGCCAAGGCTGGTGTCCATTGTGTCGGGGAAGTTGAGTGGCTTTGCTTTTCATTGCAAGGCACTGTTATTAGATATGTGGTTAGGGGGGTTTGTATGGCTTATATGTACTAATGACTTTAGTCTTTTTTTAAAAAATGTTGTTCTTCTAAATATCTGCGGAAACATCATGGAATGTGCAAAAAAGACCGAAGCACCTTTAATTTTACACAACCTGTGCATTTGTACTCGGCCCCCTTTACTTTCATACCCCTAACTAAAATCCAGATGTCACCTAATAAGTAAACCTGTGTGTAATTTTTAATCTCAGTATAAATACAGCTATTCTGTGAAGCCCTCAGAGGTTTGTTAGAGAACCTTAGTGAACAAACAGCATCATGAAGGCCAAATGAACACATCAGACAGGTCAGGGGTAACATTGTGGAGAAGTTTAAAGCAGGGTTAAGTTATGGAAAAATATCCCAAGCTTTGAACATCTCACGGAGCACTGTTCAATCCATCATCGGAAAATGGAAAGAGTATGGCACAACTGCAAACCTACCAAGACATGGCCATCTACCTAAACTGACAGGCTGGGCAAGGAGATCATTAATCAGAGAAGCAGCCAAGAGGCCCATGATAACTCTGGAGGAGCTGCAGAGATCCACAGCTCAGATGGGAGAATCTGTCCACAGGACAACTATTGGTCGTGCAAATCTGGCCTTTATGGAAGAGTGGCAAGAAGAAAGCCATTGTTGAAGGAAAGCCATAAGAAGTGCCATTTCCAGTTTGTGAGAAGCCATGTGGGGGACACAGCAAACAGGTGGAAGAAGGAGCTCTGGTCAGATGAGACCAAAATGTAACTTTTTGGTCTAAAAGCAAAACACTATTAGCCAGATTCAGAAAGACTGGCTTAACGTTGTGCGGGCGTATCGTATCTCCGATACACTACGCCGCCGCAACTTAGAGAGGCAGGTACCGTATTCACAAACAACTTGTCCTAAGTTACGGAGGCGTAGTGTAAATGGGCCGGCGTAAGCCTGCGTAATTCAAAGTAGGCTGGTAGTGGGCGTGTTGTATGGTAATGAATCGTGACCCCACGTAAATGACGCGCCTAACGAACGGCGCATGCGCCGTCCGTGGGCGTATCCCAGTGCGCATGCTCAAAATCACGTTGCAAATAGTCGATGCTTTCGACGTGAAGGTAACCTACGCCCAGCCCCATTCACGTACGACTTGCGCAAACGACATGAAATTCTACAGCTGTTCCGACGTCCATACTTAACATTGGCTGCACCATCTTTTAGGCGGCTTATATTTACGCCTGAAAAACGCCTTACGTAAACGGCGTAGCTTACTGCGACGGGCGTACGTACGTTCGTGAATAGGCATATCTTGCTGATTTACATATCCTAGGCGTAAATCAACTTACACGCCCCTAGCGGCCAGCGTAAATAGGCAGCTAAGATACTAGGAGAATTACGCCGGTCGTATCTTAGCAACTGAGAAGCGTATCTCATTTTGAGAATACACTTAAAGAAACGACGGCGCGGATTTGGACTTACGACGGCGTATCTACTGATACGCCGTCGTAAGTCTTTCTGAATCTGGCTATATGTGTGGCAGGAAACTAACACTGCACATCACCCTGAACACACCTTCCCCACCGTGAAACATGGTGGTGGTAGTATCATGTTGTGGGGATGCTTTTCTTCAGCAGGGACAGAGAAGCTGGTCAGAGTGGTTGGAAAGATGGATAGAGCCAAATACAGGGCAATTTTAGCAGAAAACCTGTTAGCGTCTGCAAAAGGCTCGAGACTGGGGCGGAGGTTCACCATCCAGCAAGACAACGACCCGAAACATACAGCCAGAGCTACAATGGAATGGTTTAGAACTTTAGATCCAAGCATATTCATGTGTTAGAATGGGCCCGTCAAAGTCCAGACCTAAATCCAATTGAGAATCTGTGGCAAGACTTTAAAATTGCTGTTCACAGACACTCTCCATCCAATCTGACAGAGCTTGAGCTATTTTGTAAAGAAGAATGGGCAAAAATGTCACTCTCTAGATGTGCAAAGCTGGAAGAGACATCCCCAAAAAGACTTGCAGCTGTAATTGCAGCGAAAGGCGGTTCTACAAAGTATTGACTCAGGGGGGCTGAATACAAATGTACCCCACACTTTTCACATATTTATTTGTAAAAAATAAAATAAAAAAAACATTTATCATTTTCCTTCCACTTCACAATTATGTGCCACTTTGTGTTGGTCTATCACATAAAATACCAATAAAATATATTTAAGTTTTTGACAAAATGCGGAAAATTTCAAGGGGTATGAATACTTTTTCTAAGCACTGTATTGGGGCCAATTTAGACAGAAGCCAATTAACCTACCAGCATGTCTTTGGAGTTAAAGGGAGAACATGCAACCTCCAGGCAGGTAGTGTCATGGTAGGGATTCAAACCAATGACTCTAATGCTGCTAGATGGAAGTGCTAACCACTTAGCCATTCATTTATAAATGATCTGTTATCCCTTGTTTGTGGTTCTTTCATAGCCCCCCAGGTGTGTCCTGTGCAATGGATTTCTCCCGGTTTCTAGCAGATGACTTTGAGGTGAAGGACTGGGTGAACGCCGCCTTTAAGTCGGTACAGAAAGATGCTCCCGGAAAGGTAGATGCACACGCTGCAACCTTAGTTATGAAACTACAGCTCTTCATCCAGGAGGTGAACAACTCGGTTGAAGGTATTATAATAACGTTTTTTTTCTAAGTTGTAGTGTTTGCGGAGAGAGCTGATGACTGACTGGGGTTCCTTTTTTTTTTTTTTTATATAGAAAGTAGCCATCAGGCCCTGCAGAACATGCCGAGAGTCCTGCGTGATATAGAGGCCCTCAGACAGGAGGCCGCCTTCCTAAAGGAACAAATGATTCTCGTTAAAGAAGACATAAAGAAGTTTGAGCAGGACACCGCCCAGTCCATGCAGGTGAGCATTGAGGGGCTCTGCTTTATTATTTCTGGACATGGACGTCACAAATGTCAGCCGCTCAGCTTGCTAGAGACAGGAGAAAATCACTTGATTCCATTTTGGCCCCTTTTACAAAGGCGATGCGATCAGCTCCGCCGCTCAGTTTTTCAGTGTTGATTATAATCAATAAATCGTCAGTGCTAATTGAAAAAACATTATCATACATTCTTCACCAAGATAGGCATTGGGATGGATTTACTAAAACTGGAGAGTGCAAAATAGAGGACGACCGATATGGGTTTTTCTCTGGCCGATGCCGATATTTAGAAATCTGGGCGGCCGATGGGCGATATATGATGCCGATTTTTGAGGCCGATATTTTAGGCTGATTTTTTTTGGTGGCACTGGATGGCACTAATTGGCACTGGAAGATGGCACTAGCAGAAGGCACTTATTGGCACTGGATGGCACTGAAAGATGGTACTAGCAGATGGCACTGATTGGCAGGTGGCACTTATTGGCACTGGCTGGTGGCACTAATTGACACTAGCACACTAGCAGGTGGCACTGATTGGCAGATGGCACTGGTTGGCACTATCAGGTGACACTGGCAAGTGGCACTGGTTGGCAGGTGGCACTAATTGGCATTGGCAGGTGGCACTGATGGCTTTAGTTGTCACTGGTAGGTGGCACTGGATTGCACTGGCAGATGGCATTGGATGGAAGGTGGCACTAATTGGCACTGGATGGTAGCACTGGTATTGCCACTGACAGATGGCACTGGATAGCAAGTGGCACTAATTGGCACTGGCGCAAAAAAAAAATGGTGTCACCCCCCTCAGTACAGACCCCCTCTCCCTCCAGTATAGACATCCCCCCCCCCCCTGCTACAGACACCAGAGAGCGGTGTGTGTCCCACGAGCGCGGGCCCCTCCTCCTCTGTGGGCGTAAACAGAGAGGAGGGTCGCCACGCTGGGTGTACCAAGATGGCCGCGACTCCAGAGCTAGGCCTAAGCCGCAGTATTTCCTGATGCTGTGACCGCGGCGGCAATCCACAGATCCACGGATTGCCGCCGCGGTCACAGCATCAGGAAAGGCCGTGGCTTCGGCCTAGCTCCGGATCCGAGGCACCGCTAGCGGCCATGTAAAATATCGGCCTAATTTGGATAAAAATCGGCCGATGCCGATTTCTCCAAAACGGCCAAATATCGGCCGATATATCGGTCGACCTCTAGTGCAAAATCTGGTGCAGCTGTGCATAGAAACCAATCCGCTTCCAGTTTTTTTTTTTTTTTTTTGACAAAGCTTAACCACTTAAAGACCTCAGGTGTTTTTCAGATTTGGTGTTTGCAAGACTAAAACATTTTTTTCTGCTAGAAAATTACTTAAAACCCCCAAACATTATATATTTTTTTTTCTAACACCCTAGAGAATAAAATGGCGGTCATTGCAATACTTTTTGTCACACCGTATTTGCGCAGCAGTCTTACAAGCGCACTTTTTTTGGAAAAAAAATCACTTTTTTGAATTAAAAAATAAGACAACAATAAATTTGGCCCAATTTTTTTATATATTGTGAAAGATAATGTTACGCCGAGTAAAATGATACCCAACATGTCACGCTTTAAAATTGCGCCCGCTCGTGGCATGGCGTCAAACTTTTACCCTTAAAAATCTAGATAGGCGACGTTTAAAAAATTCTATAAGTTGCATTTTTTGAGCTACAGAGTAGCTCTAGGGCTATAATTATTGCTCTCGCTCTAACGATCGCGGCGATACCTCACTTGTGTGATTTGAACACCGTTTTCATATGCGGGCGCTACTCACGTATGCGTTCGCTTCTGCGCGCGAGCTCGTCAGGACGGGGTGCTTTAAAAAAATTTTTTTTTTGTTTTCTTATTTAATTTTATTGATTTTATTATTTTTTACACTAAAATATAAAAAAAAAAAAAATGATCACTTTTATTCCTATTACAAGGAATGTAAACATCCCTTGTAATAGAAAAAAGCATGACAGGTCCTCTTAAATATGAGATCTGGGGTCAAAAAGACCTCAGATCTCATATTTAGGCTTAAATGCAAAAAAAAAAAAAAAAAAAGGAAAATTTGTTATTTAAAAAAATGACAGAAAAAAAATTGTCTCTTTAAGAGGCTGGGCGGGACTGACGTTTTGACGTCACTTCCGCCCAGCAGAGCTATGAGGACGGGTGGGGGCCATCTTGCCCTCACTCAAGTCCTCACTCTCCTGGCGGCAGCATCGGATCTCCTCCGCCGCTACCGACGGCTCCGGTAAGCGGCGGAGGGCGCGGAAAAGCGGCGGGAGGGGGGGGGGGGCCCTCTCCCGCCACCGATAACGGCGATCTCGCGGCGAATCCGCCGTGGAGACCGCCGTTATCGTTTACACGGCCGCCAGCTGAAAACATGGATATCTCAGTTGTGGCAGCAGCTGCTGCCGTTACTGAGATATCCATGTTTAAAAAGAGGACGTACATATACAGTGGGGGGTCCGTAAGTGGTTTTTAAAGCAGACCTTCAGTCATTTTTTCAACTTTCAATATATTAAATCCTCTGCTCTTGTTTTAACTTGGATAGTAAAACATTGTTTTCTTCCACTAAATTCCTTTATACAGCCCACTTCCTGTTTCTTGTCTGGTAAAAAAGCCTAGGCTTATGACATCAAACCTCGTTTTCTCGCTCTTGCTCTCTCGCTCATCATAGGAGGGCCAATGAGAGCTGGAGGTGTGTGTCTGTTTAAATCTCGGAAGTGAACAGGCAGCAGCTTCAGCTGCCCACAGTTATAATGGATGCAGCCAGACTTTTCTGCAGCATATTTGGCAAGTACAGAATCACAGTATATATAAAATATGCAAAGTGGTTGGAGGGAAGCTTCAGAATGGCAAAGATGTTTTTATTACAAATTATGTGAGCAGACTGCAGCTCCTCTGGATGTAAACCCCCATACACCCATTGAAGTGAACAGCCTCAGATGATACACAGAGATGAAACAAATCTCCCTGCATACGTTTTACATTTAAATCTGCTGTCTTCAACTTTATATACTGTTTAGAAACTTCAGATCCTGTCATGCTGCGTACACACGATCAGTCCATCCAATGAGAACGGCCCGATGGACCGCTGTCATAGGTTAAAAAAAACGATCGTGTCAGAACGCTGTGACGTAAAACACAACGACGTGCTGGAAAAAAACGAAGTTCACTGCTTCCAAGCATGCGTCGACTTGATTCTGAGCATGCGTGGATTTTTAACCGATGGTTGTGCGTACTAACGATCGGTTTTGACCTATCGGTTAGGTATCCATTGGTTAAATTTTAAAGCAAGTTGGCTTTTTTTTAACCGAAGGTTAAATAACCTATGGGGCCCACACACGATCGGTTTGGACCGATGTAAATCAGACTGTTGTCCTCTGGCTATCCTATCGTGTGTACGAGGCCTTAGATTTTCTTGTCCTGTTACACAGAGTGTGATGTCTGGGCATACAGCCAAGATAGCTTAAATTGCTGATTGGAGGAAAGGCACACACTCCCTCTCATCATAGGCAGAGACTATCAGAGGTGTTTTGTAATAGGGCCAGCTCCCTGCTAATCTATTTCAGCAACCTTCCCAGACAGAAATGTCAGGCTGCTTTTATCTTATGTGTCCAAGAATTTGTCAGGAGTTATCTGGCTGATAACAAAGGAATGGGTCAGGAGAGAGCTATGAAGAGAGATAACAAAATGCTGCAGATATATGTGCCCAGCTCAAATTTCATGAATTGTGTTTACATCCACTTTAAGTGAACAAGCTGAAGTTTGAAGCTGATTGGCTACCATGCAGAGCTGCACCAGATTTTTGCACCCTCCAGTTTTACTAAATCGACCCCACTGTGCCTTTCCAACACAGAAACTGCTACATTGGAATTGTAACATATAAAGCACGCCAATGGATCAGCAATCAACGTAATTCTTGGGAATAAACTGTATTTCATTAAGTAGAATAATCTATTGATTTATATTGATACGTTTGCAGTAATTACAACTGCCACATGCAGATGTGCTTTTTTTGCTTGCAAGGGTCCCTTTGCGTTTTTTCCTGTATAGAAACTGTTAACTAAGCTATTATTAGTATGCTGCCTGCCTGCAGTATATACTGTTATGGGAAGTGGTCAAACAAACCTAGACACTTGGGGGAGTTCCCAGTATTTGGATACCAATATTTGCTCATCACTTCTCTAACCCAATGAAGTTGCCTGGTGTATCTTGTGATCGGTTTCACCTTATCTCTTTATTTTGGTTTGCCTAACCCATGACAACAGAGTGACAATCACTAGATTCTTCCCACCAGACCTCGACAAAATCCGGGCGCCAGCTCGCAATTGCGACAAGAAGGCCGCACAGCCTCGGCCTCAATTACCGGCCATTGCGGGCCCGCCGCGATCACAGGATCCTGTGTCTCCGTGCGCCCCCACCGCCGCGCGATTGCGGCAGGCTTGCAACGGCCGGTAATTTAGGCCGCGGCTTTGCAGCCTTGTAAAGGCCCAAGCTGCCTTCTGTGACCTGGCGCCATCTGGTGGTGGCTGTTGGCATTACAAGTAAAACAGCAGTTCTAATGTGTGTGTGTGTGTGTTTTTTCTTTTTTTTTTTTTTACGGTTTTCACTGCCATTTCCTTCCCTCTAATTAGAACCCCCAAACATTATGTATATTTTTTTATTCTAACACCCTAGAGAATAAAATGGCGATTGTTGCAATACTTTCTGTCACACCGTATTTGCGCAGCGGTCTTACAAGCGCACTTTTTTGGGGAAAAAATCACTTTTTTTAATAAAAAAATAAGACAACAGTAAAGTTATCCCAATTTTTTTTTTATATTGTGAAAGATAATGTTACGCCGAGTAAATTGATACCCAACATGTCACGCTTCAAAATTGCGTCCGCTCGTGGAATGCCGACAAACTTTTACCCTTTAAAATCTCCATAAGCGACATTTAAAAAATTCTACAGGTTGCATGTTTTCGGCTGCAGAGGAGGTCTAGAATTAGTGCTCTCGCTCTAACGATCGCGGCGATACCTCACGCGTGGTTTGAATACCGTTTACATATGCGGGCGCTACTCACGTATGTGTTCGCTTCTGCGCGGGAGCTTGGCGGGATGGGCGCGTTTTCTGGCTCCTAACTTTTTTAGCTGGCTCCTAAATTCCAAGAAAATTTGTCAAACCCTGCTTCCCACCCAAAGCAAACGGCATGGATAGAGGAATCTCCAAGGGAGCCGCAGCTGCTGGCACTGTCAGACAGAAACTGCACCCGATATCCAGCCAAAAATGTTCTACCTGGTTTGGTTGATTGTTTTTCAAATGGACTTTTGGTGCTTGCAGGGTCACCCACTCTGCAATTCTTGTGAAAGTTTTTCTGTTCATGGGTTTAGCTATTTTTTTTTTTTTATAATTTAGTCTGGGATTTATAAAATACATTTTATTATCTGATGACATGACTGTTCTCTGTGCAGGTCCTAGTGGAGATGGATAAAGTAAAGTCACGCATGCAGTTAGCGGAGGAGTCCCTGCAGGAAGCTGATAAGTGGAGCACGCTTAGTGCAGATATTGAGGAAACCTTTAAAACTCAGGTAAGTTCCTTGTGGTATATGCATCATTATTTTTATTTATTGTACTATCTCACTTCTGCTAATGTGTGTTTTTTTTTTTACAAGGATAAAAGTGGTTCTTTGGTCAGTTTTGGAAAGATTAAAAGTCAGCAGCTACAAAAAACTGTAGCTGCTGTCTTGGTCCTGCTGGTCCAAGGATCCAGCGCCATCCTCACCCAATCCTGTTCTTCACCAGTCCTTAGGTCCCTGGCATGTTAACTGTAGGCATCCGGCTGTGACACCTTGGCCCGGATTCTCAAACGAGTTATGCCGGCGTATCTCCAGATACGCCGTCGTAACTCTGAGTCCGAGCCGTCGTATCTATGCGCCTGATTCTTATAATCAGTTACGCATAGATTTGTATTAGATCCGACCGGCGTAAGTCTCTTACGCCGTCGTATCTTAACTGCATATTTACGCTGGCCGCTAGGGGCGTGTACGCTGATTTACGCCTAGAAATATGTAAATCAGCTAGATACGCGAATTTGCGAACGTATGCCCGGCCGATGCAGTACAGATATGCCGTTTACGTTAGGCTTTTCCCGGCGTAAAGTTACCCCTGCTATATGAGGTGTAGATGCGGCGTACCAATGTTAAGTATGGACGTCGTTCCCGCGTCGAATTTTGAAAATTTTACGTTGTTTGCGTAAGTCGTTCGCGAATAGGGCTGGGCGTCATTTACGTTCACGTCAAAAGCATTGGCTTCTTGCGGGTTAATTTGGAGCATGCGCACTGGGATACTTTCACGGATGGCGCATGCGCCGTTCGTAAAAAGCGTCATTTACGTGGGGTCACAAAAAATTTACATAACACATGCCCACATCTACCACATTTGAATTAGGCAGGCTTACGCCGGCCTATTTACGCTACGCCGCCGCAACTTTCGTTTGAGAATACGGCACTTGCCTGTAAAAGTTGCGGAGGCGTAACGTAAATAGGATACGTCACCCCCACACAAAGATACGCCATTCTACGTGAATCCGGGCCCTTGTGTCTTCAAAGCCAGCTGCACATGCACAAAATGGGCTGCGCTTTTATTGTCCCGCAGCTCTCTGGGACCTGTGACATGTCCCAGAAGGCTGTGGGCAGGAAGGGAGGTAGGAGAACTTCCACTTTGATCACGTATGCAATCCGAGTGGAAGTGGGGGTGGGTACCTGTTAAAACTAGGTACCCCCCCCCCCCCAATATGTTCCAAATATGGGGGGGGGCAGTAGGAAGAGCAGAACTTCCCCTTGTGGGTGAAGTTCTGCTTTAAAGCAGGCCAAAACTACTCTTTTAAATGTTGTATCATACTTGCCTGGCAGCAGCTCCTTTTAGCTGCTGGTTCCTGATTAAGGCAGGTCTTATGGGTACTGTCAAAGGGTGACGTTCAGGAAGGGTCAGCCAATCAGTGATTTCAAACACAGATCCCTCCTGTTGTCAGGGTCCACATGTCTTGTTGCTCCAGATGTGATTGGGAACCCAAAGCTGTTAATGGGTTGGTCTGAGATGGCAATCATTCTAGAGAATGAGTTTGTTTATACTAGGTTAAAGCGGGGGCTCACCCAAAAAATGTTTTTTTTAAATTGCATCTAGCAGAGCCAGCATACTAAGGACATTACATTTCGGCATGTCATTTTTTTTTTTCTCTGTACATACCTTTATATCCTGATGTTGTCCAGGGCTTCCGAGTTCCGATGACTGCGGGACTGGGTGTTCCTATCCTTCCGTTCGATGATTGGCGGCTTGTGAAACAGGTGACCTGTCGCACAACGCGCGTCACCAGATGTCGGGAAATAGCCGAGCTGCAAGTCGGCACTATACGGCGCCTGCGCAGTCAGCTCTACACGGCGGGCGCAGGCGCCATATAGTGCCGACTCGCAGCTCGTCTATTTCCAGAAATCTGGTGACGCGCGTTGTGCGTCAGGTCACCTGTTTCACAAGCCGTCAATCATCGAACAAAAGGATAGGAACGCCCAGTCCCGCAGTCATCGGAACCCTGAGGCAGGGATAGGAACGCCCAGTCCCGGAGTCATCAGAACGCGGAAGCCCTGGACCAAATCAGAATATAAAGGCAAGTACAGAGAAAAAAAAAATGACATGCCGAAATGTAATGTCCTTACTATGCTGGCTCTAATGTAAAAAATTCGTTTTTAGGGTGAACCTCCACTTTAAGCTTATACAGTAACAAGGCTGAGGTCACAGAGCCAGTCCAGTCTTGGAAAAGATTGCGACCATGTTGTTGGGATCCGCCCACATGCCTGGACTGGCTCCCGGCTCAGCCTCTCAGTTGACCTGTCTGCTCCCTCCCCTTCTACAGCCCAGCGCTCCGTAAATGGGGCCAGCGTAAGCGCGTGTCATTCAAATGATGTTGAGGGGGGCGTGTTTTATTTCAATTAGGTTGACCCCGCGGATTTTACGTTTTATCACGAACGGAAAAAATCCCACTGCGCATGCTCGAAATTCGTCATTGCTTTCATTTTCAAATTCGTCATTACTTTCAATGATGTCCAGCCCTATTCGCGAACGACTTACGCAAACGACGTAAAAAATTCAAAATTCGAAGCGGGAACGACGTCCATACTTAACATTGGCTGCGCCTCCTAATAGCAGGAGCAGCGTTACGCCGAAAAATCCTTATGCAAACTACGTAAAAAACTACCGCCGGGCGCACGTACGTTCGTGAATCGACGTAACTAGGTAATTTGCATATTCTATGCCGAAAACAGCGGAAGCGCCACCTAGCGGCCAGCGTGAGAATGCACCCTAAGATACGACGTCATAATAGAATTACGCCAGTCGGATCTTAGACTAATGTCGACGTATCTTGCTTTTTGAATACAGAAAGTAGATACGCCGGCGCAGCTTTGAATTTACGTGGCGTATCTATGGATACGCCGGCGTAATTCTTTGCTGAATCTAGCCCATTGTGTTCCTCCAAACCATTCTTGAATTCATTAGAGCTGGACACCTTTTTTCCATTGCTTTGTGGTCCAGTTTTGATGCTCACATGCCCATTGTGTCAGCATGGTTACCCTGACCGGTCTACAGCTACGCAGCCCCATACGCAACAACTGTGATACACTGGGGGGGTTATTTACGAAAGGCAAATCCACTTTGCACTACAAGTGCACTTGGAAATGCAGTGGCTGTAAGTCCTGAGGGGTGGATCTGAAACGAGGGGAAGCTCTGCTGATTTTATCATCCAATCATGTGCAAGCTAAAATGCTGTTTTTTTTTTTTCCTTGCATGTCTCTACAGCGACTGCACTTCCAAGTGCACTTTGCACTTGTAGTGCAAAGTGAATTTGCCTTTAGTAAATAACCCCCAATCTGTGTTCTGACACCTTTCTATGGTAACCAATATTAACCTTTTTAGCAATCTGTGCTACAGTAGCTCTTCTATTAGATCAGACTATACAGGGAAGCCCAGAGCTGCAGCTTTTTAGTTTTTCTAACCCAGTTGTCTAGTGATTACAATTTGGCCCTTGCTAAAGTTGCTCAAATCCCTACACTTGCCCATTGCTTTCAGCACATCAACTTCAGGGACAACATGTTCACTTGCTGCCCAATATAACCCACCTACTTTTAGATACCATTGTAACGAGATAAGCAATGTTATTCACTTTACCTGTCAGTGGTCATAATTTTATGGCTGATCGGTGTATGTTCAGAAAGCATCAGATGATTTACTTAGCTTTCCCTGGCACTGCCCCAATCTAAAAGCCAACAGAGTTCTCCTCAACAAAGCTCCTGTGACATATAACGCCTTGAAAAAGTATTCATACCCCTTGAAATTGTCACATTTTGGCATGTTACAGCCAACAATGTAAATGTATTTTATTGGGATTTTATGTGATGGACCAACACAAAGTGGCACATCATTGTGAAGTGAAAGGAAAATGGTTTTAATTTTTTTTTTTTTACAAAAATTTTAAGTGTGGCGTGCATTTGTATTCAGCGCCCGAGTATAGGGGCGCGCAAGTCGCGTCCCTAAAGAGCTGATGCGTGTGCCTGACAGCCACGATGTCCGCCGGGCACCCGCGATCGCTCCTAGCAGAGCGAGAACGGGGATTTGTGTGTGAAAACACACAAATCCACATTCTGAGGCTGATCTGTTGTTTCTAGTATATAGGAACTACGATCGGCCTCCTCCCCAAGTCATATATATTGGCCTAAACTGATGAAGAAATGTATTATTTATATTTTTGGGATATTTATTATAGCAAAATGTAAAAAAAAATATATATGTGTGTGTGTGTGTGTGTGTGTGTGTGTGTGTGTGTGTGTATGTATGTATGTAAACGTGTGGAGAATCAGTTTTGTTCAGCCCAGTGGCTGAATGAAAAAAACCTGAGCCATTTATAGTCAACTTCAGAAGTAAGGATGAGCTCCGGCGTGTTGGCACACTCCATGTGCAGAGCCCGCCAGGAAGTCGGCACCGCGCTGCGCTAGTCACAGGCAGGGAGACATTTCCCGATCTCTGCAGCTGAGTATCGGGATAATGTCTCCCTGCCTGTGATTAGCGCAGTGCGGTGCCGACTTCCTGGCGGGCTCTGCACATGGAGTGTGCGAACACGCCGGAGCTCATCCTTATTCAGAAGCAGCAACCTCAATAATCCTCTAATGGCCTTACACATAATCCGAAAATCGGACGAAAAATACCGCTTTCAACGCCATTGTACCATAATCAGATCGTTGGTAAAAAGCTTTCTAGAGCCGATCATGACAATTCATCCGTTTTTTTTTTTTTTTTTTTTTTTATTATTATTTGATCGGACAAGCACGGAAATTTTCCTCGTACGATACCAGATTGTACGTTTTTTGTAGTCAGTATAGTTGTCGTCCGAAAATACAATACAAATTCATTACCACACATGACATCACTTCTGATTATTTTTTTTTTTTTTCCTGTCGTACGAGAATTTTTGTGACTTTAGTAACCTATTCAATTTCTACTTGCGACTATTAAGCGAAAATAGTCGGACGGTCTGTCATCTGATTTTCGGATTGTGTGTACAGGCAGGCCATTACAGTATAACTGAACCTACAGTGGGGATCGAAAGTTTGGGCACCCCAGGTAAAAAATTGTATTAATGTGCATAACGAAGCCAAGGAAAGATGGAAAAATCTCCAAAAGGCATCAAATTACAGATTAGACATTTCCATCATTTACACTTTCAAAATTACAGAAAACTAAAAATGGCATTTGTAAGTTTGTACATTTTAAAAGCCAATATATAAAAAAAAAAAAAAAAAGCCAATATAAAGGAATATTAGTGGTAAAAAAAAGTCCTTGTGGATTTAATTAACCTTCTTTTTTTTTTTTTTTTGGTTATTTCTCCTTTAAGGGGGCGTGTCCTATGCCTACATACATTTGTTAGTAGGTGTCCCCCCTCATTCCCATCTCCAAATGTTGGGAGGTATGCTAAAAGTCTCAGTGATTGGTTCTCAGAGCAGGACAGTCCAACTTCCAACCTGGTGTATAGAGAGTTATGAAGAGATGTTATAAAAGATGAATTTTAGGCATTTTTAGCTCTTATTTCTAATGTCTGGATGACTTCATAACTGTGCTAAGGTTTTTATATTTCTTGGCACTTTTGTTTTGATGAACATGACAAACTAAGGCTTGGCTTCAGCTGATCAGTACAATGCTTGTCTCTCTTACAGAACGTTACAGTTATCTCTGAAAAGCTGACCAGTATGCAGGTGAGCCTGGCAATGCTGGTGGATACTCCCGATTATTCCGAGAAATGTGTGTACCTGGAGGCATTGAAGAATCGTCTGGAAGCTATGTGCAGTCCTCAGATAGTTGCAGCGTTTAACGGCCAGTCTGTGGGTAAGAAATACAGCTTTATAGCCAGAATCAGGGTTTCTTGACCAATATTTCTATTTAAATAAAAAGCATTTTCCAACCTTCTAAATAGCATTCAGTGTTTTTAAAGACAAGCTGATTTAGCTGGCATAACCCCAACCTGGTATCTTAAAATACTAGCTGCCTGACTGTCTCTGGCTTCAATACTTTGAGTCCATGAAATAGAAAAATCATACAGATATAAAAGCTGAGGTGGAGTCCTAACTTTTGATGTGCAAAGTTGTATCAGATTAAGCATTAACCACTTAAGCCCCGGACCAAAATGCAGCCAAAAGACCAGGCCAGGTTTTGCGATTCGGGACTGCGTCGCTTTAACAGACAATTGCGCGGCCGTGCTACGTGGCTCCCAAACAGAATTGACGTCCTTTTTTTCCCACAAATAGAGCTTTCTTTTGGTGGTATTTGATCACCTCTGCGGTTTTTTTTTTTGCACTATAAACAAAAATAGAGCGACCAGTTTTGAAAAAAATGCAATATTTTTTACTTTTTTCTATAATAAATATCCCCCAAAAATATATACATTTTTTTTTTCCTCAGTTTAGGCCAATACCTATTCTTCTACATATTTTTGGTAAAAGAAATCGCAATAAGTGTTTATCGGTTGGTTTGCACAAAATGTATAGTGTTTACAAAATAGTGGATAGTTTTATTGCATTTTTGTTAATTTTTTTTTTTTTACTACTAATGGCGGCGATCAGCGATTTTTTTCGTGACTGCGACATTATGGCGGACACTTTGGACAATTGTGACACATTTTTGGGACCATTGTCATTTTCACAGCAAAAAAATGCATTTAAATTGCAATTTTTATTGTGAAAATGACAGTTGCAGTTTGGGAGTTAACCACAGGGGGCGCTGATGGGGTTAGGGTTCACCTAGTGTGTGTTTACAACTGTAGGGGGGTGTGGCTGTAGGTCTGACGTCATCGATTGTGTCTCCCTATAAAAGGGATGACTCGATCGATGCAGCCGCCACAGTGAAGCACGGGGAAGCCGTGTTTACATACGGCTCTGCCCGTTCTTCAGCTCCGGGGAGCGATTGCGAGGGGGTGGCTAGAAACGAATAGCCACGCCCTCGTCCCGGATCGCTCCCCGACGATTTCCGACCGCCGCATGTATCCCGGGGGGGTCCCGATCGGACCCCCGACCCACGTCTAGGCAGGGACGTACATGTACGCCCATCTGCCTGTACGTGCCATTCTGTGGACGTATATGTACATGCGGCGGTCGTTAAGTGGTTAAAGCCAAACCGCCGTAGAGGAACCTCATTGGCCCATTTGTTTGTGATTCACAAAATACTGAAGTGTCAATTCCTATTTCAGTCTTTGAGGCCTTGATACCAAAGCCTTCTATTGGACTCTTGATTCGATGTGGCCTACGATCACTGGGGGATTTTTTCCAAGGTGGTCACCTCAAATCTACAGAACAATTAATAAAAGAGTTCATATTACCAGTGTCTGCCCATTTCGCGTGTACTGAATTTCCTGAGAAGTTGCCCTGTACCCAAGGTCCATATTCATCCCAAAGCATGGCATTTTTATAACAGTGACAGATCTACCGTTTAAGGCATAACAGTTTCTACGGCCTTCTACAGGCCAAAACATTGTTCATTAAATCCTCCTCCATGCAGAATTGGTAGGCAGATTTAAAACTAAGTTCCTCCCTATGCAATGGTTAGTAGGTTTTTGTCATATTCAGAAATCTACTCGTTGCTTCAATTGCTGGGAACTAGCTTTCAAAATTACAAGCAGATGGTATCTTACCCCTCACAGGACTGCAAAATTCTCCCCTTCCAATTCCCCATTATGTTGGTGTGATTGTGGGCAATTTGGTAACCTTCTGCACCTGCTATGGGCATGCCCCAATCTTACAAGCTTCTGGTGTAAAATCTTCTGTGTGATAGCGAAGCGGAGGTGACAGGAATTCTTGCCGCTCCTAATCCAGCCTTGGCAATCTTAAGTTTAGGAATCGATAGATTTCCCCCCATTTATAGATCGGGAGTCTCACATATTTTATTGGCAGCATGCATCATCATAGCAAGGCACTGGAAAGGTAACTTGGCCCCAAACTAGTCACAGGTGGTAGCTTTGGTACAGCAGAACTACACTCTTGAGGCTGGGTTCACACCTATGCGAATTGGATGCGGTGTTTTCTCTGCATTCAATTCACATGACAGGAGAATGTGACTGGCTCTCTATGGAGCTGGTTTACATATCTCCGCAGCAGGTTCGGTGTGTTTTGCAGGAAAAACGTGTGCCTTTTTTTTGGTCAGTTTCATGTCCGAATTCAGCCCAAAACTCTGGCTGAAATCAGACCTGAACTGGTGAACCAGGACGCACCAGACCCCTGCTGTGTGACGGATCCGTCTTAGGTGTGAACCCAGCCTGAAAGGCTGCTCTCACTACACTCCACTACTTTTGTTAAAGGGGTTGTAAAGGTTTGTCTTTTATTTTCTAAATTGGTTCCTTTAACCACTTAAGACCCGGACCTTTAGGCAGCTAAAGGACCCGGCCAGTTTTTGTGATTCGGCACTGCGTCGCTTTAACTGACAATTGCGTGGTCGTGCCACGTGGCTCCCAAACAAAATTGGCGTCCTTTTTTCCCCACAAATAGAGCTTTCTTTTGGTGGTATTTGATCACCTCTGCGGTTTTTATTTTTTGCGCTATAAACAAAAATAGAGCAAAAATTTTGAAAAAAATTCTATATTTTTTACTTTTTTCTATAATATCCCCCAAAAATATATAAAACATTATTTTTTTTCCTCAGTTTAGGCCGATATGTATTCTTCTACCTATTTTTGGTAAAAATCGAAATAAGCGTTTATCGATTGTTTTTTTTTTTTTTTACTACTAATGGCGGCGATCAGCGATTTTTTTCCGTGACTGCGACATTATGGCGGACACTTTCGGACAATTTTGACACATTTTTGGGACCATTGTCATTTTCACAGCAAAACATGCATTAAAAATGCATTGTTTACTGTGAAAATGACAATTGCAGTTTGGGAGTTAACCACAAGGGGGCGCTGAATGGGTTATCTGTGACCTCATGTGTGTTTCTAACTGTAGGGAGGTGTGGCTGTAGGTGTGACGTCATCGATTGTGTTTCCCTATAAAAGGGAACACACGATCGATGACGGCGCAACAGTGAAGAACGGGGAAGCTGTGTTTACACACGGCTCTCCCCGTTCTTCAGCTCCGGGGACCGATCGCGGGACTCCAGCGGCAATTGGGTCCGCGAGTCCTGCGGCCACGGAGCTTCGGACCGGGTCGCGTGCACGTGCCCGTGGCGCGCGTCATGTATATGTACGTGGATGTGCCCAGCCGTGCCATTCTGCAGACGTATATCGGCGTGAAGGGGTCCTTAAGTGGTTAAGCTAGTGCATTGTTCGTTCACTTACCTTTTCCTTCGATTTCCCTTCTAAATGTTTTTTCTCTTTGTTTGAATTCCTCACTTCCTTTTTCTCCTCAGTAAGCTTTCCACCATCATCCGAGCGGTGGAAGGTCATTTAGAACACCTTACTAAGGAGGAACAGGAAGTGAGAAATTCAGACAAAGAAAACAAAGAAATTATACAGGATGTAATTGTTGCCTACAATACCCTAATTTGCACTGTGCTGGTATAATTTGTAAATTTTGATTATACATTGTTCTTTATCACTGTGGAAGAGGCTTTTTTCCCTTTTGTTGTACTTCGCTGTCATCTGGCATTTTTTTCTTCTTTTGTACTGTGAAATATTTTCAATAAAAATTTAAAGAGGTAAAAAAAAGAGAGCAGCGCATCGTCCATTCAAAAAGTATTTTAAAGGTCTTTTTTCGCCTCTTTATTCCCCAGTAAAGCAGAACAGCAGAGTTTTTTCCCCCCACAGGTGTATATTCAACACTAGGGCAACTTTGGGAATTCAGCCATGCAGCTAGCTCTGTACACAGACTTTGCCACCTGTACAGGAACTTCCTGTTTTTTAATACCACCTATGGCTTTCCAAGCAGGTGATGACCTGAGACTAGACTCTAAGGCCCCTTTCACACTGAGGAGTTTTTCAGGCGGTTTAGCGCTACAAATAGCGCCTAAATACCGCCTGAAAAACTCATGCACGGCATTCTCAATGTGAAAGCCCGAGGGCTTTCACACTGAGGCGATGCGCTGCCGGGACCGCTCCAAACGTTCTACCAGCAGCATCTTTGGAGTGGTGAGAGGAGCAGTGTTTTTACCGCTCCTTCCCATTGAAAGTAATGGGAAACCTCGGCAATACCGCCCGCAATGCGCCTCTGCGCCCTTTTTCGGCCATTAGCAGGGGTTAATACCGCACCGCTAGCGGCCGAATACTGCCGCAATTCAGACAGTATAGCGCCGCTATTTTTAGCGGCGCTATACCACCACCGCACGTCCTGCCCCAGTGTGAAAGGGGCCTAAAGCCTTTAAAGCATAAAGATCCCATACCCGCACCACAAACCCTTTGCCCCCACCAACTAATTACTCTGTTAGTTTTTTGGGCCGGAGTTGGGCTTTAACAATTTTACTGTGCATTGGGGCTGTGCCGGCACTACACGGGTCAACTGCTTGTTTTGTCCAGGGGTAAAAGAAAGCTGTATACTCATCTGATTCTCCACTCCACCGGTAAACCGTGCCCCCCCAAGATCCAGTGGTTGACTGGTTTTGACATCCTCATGTGTAGAGCAGGTCTGTGGGTGTGATGACGTCAGGAATTGATGACCACACAAGATTGATGGTGGACCGCAGGGGAGGAGCCACAGGGACTGGTCTTGTGCGGGGGAGGATTGGAGAATTAGGTAAATAAATCTCCATTTTCCAATCCTCTAGACCAGGGGTCTCCAAACTTTCTAAACAAATGGCCAGTTTACTGTCCTTCAAACTTTAAGGGGGCCGGACTGTGGCCAGTGGAAGTAGAAAATGTCCTGGTGTCAGTGGGAGTAAACAATGGCCCATCATTGGTATTAGGGGGTGTAATCGTGCCCCATCATTGGCATCAATCTGAGGAGTAGTGCCCCATTATAAATGTCAGTGGGAGTAATAGTGCCCCATCATTGGTATCAATGTGAGGAATAGTGCCCTATTGTTGGTGTCAATGGGATGAATAGTGCCACATCATCGGTGTCAAGGTCAGTGTCTGAACTGGCGGCCTTATCATACAAGGAACCCTTTCTGGGTTTGCATAGGGATGAGTTGTTGTTTCTTTCGCCACAACCAGGACATTGAAGAACCAAAAAGAACATTTCCTTTCATCATTTACTGTAAATGTGAGTTGCGTTATTATCTCACAGCCACTACTTCCTTCAGGAAAACTCTCATTCCTTTCTTTTCTTCATCCTGGATGGACGTTGTAGGCAGCAGCTTCTCTTTCTATCATTTCTAGGTCGCTCAGACAGGCCTTCATCTAAGCTCGGGGTCTCGGGGATCTGGTCAGGGCACCACTAGATCTGCCAGTGCTTCTTCCGGCTTTTTTCCACCAAGCAACTTTTTTAAAGATTTGCAAGGCTGCCAGCTGGTCTTCTGTTCACACATTTACTAAATTCTCCCCGGGGGATATTTCGGGCTCTTATAACATCAGTTTTCAGTGTAAGCGCCTTTACACAGCTCTTGGAACTGCACACAATCCCTAGTTTTAAATTTTCTTATAAGCGATTATTTTCTGTGTTGCCCATCTCTTGGTCGGACTGCTTTTGGACATCCTAAAGGTTAAAGACTTTCTGTATTCTTCGAAGTATGAGAAGGAAAGAAAATTCTTATCTTGTAGTCTGTTGAAGGACACAGATCCCACCCTCTGTGTTTCTGATCATGCACTCGGTTCTCCTTTCAATATAAAATTGAGACATGCTGTAGAAGAGGTTATCCTGGACTGGCCTACAGCTTTATTATTTGCCAGTGTCCAATCCTTCCATAGGCAGTATAACTCAAAGGTTGAAGGCTAATGCCCTGTACACACGATCGGTTCGTCTGATGAAAATGGACCGATGGACCGTTTTCATCGGACGAACCGATTGTGTGTGGGCCCATAAGTTTTTTTTTCCCATCGGTGAAAAAAAAATAGAACCTGTTTTAAAATGTTCTTATGGTTAAAAAACCGATGGAAAAAAATTATCGTCTGTGGGGAAATCCATCGGTCAAAAATCGACACATGCTCAGAATCAAGTCGACGCATTCTCGGAAGCATTGAACTTAATTTTTCTCAGCATGTCGTAGTGTTTTACGTCACCGTGTTGGACACGATCAGATTTTTAACCGATCCGTTTTCATCAGACGAACCGATCGTGTGTACAGGGCATTACAGTGTCTCTCAATGAACTCCAAAAGTTCATAGTACAAAAGTACAAAGAGTACAAAATCTTTTTGTTTTTCTTCTTTTTAATACTTTAAGAGCTGCAGAAAATGGCCGAGACACTATGGCAGTTTTATAATATTTATGCATTTTTTTTTTTTTTTCCTGTGTGAAGTTGTTATATGTGGCTGTTAATGATGTTTGCAATTTTTCTTAACCCTTCTCACAGACCAGGCCAAGATGTTTGTGAAGGTATTCAGTGAGATTGACAGGATGCCACAATTGCTGGCCTACTACTATAAATGCCACAAGGTATGTACACTTTGTGCTCTCCTCTAATGTGTAGAAATAAAAATGATGTTTATGTTGTGGAAATCTTCCCTTTGCTGTGTCTCCAGCCTTCAATAAAAAAAAACACTAAGGCCCCTTTGACACGGGGCAGATCAGTAATGATCCACCCCGTGAACCTCCGCTTGCTCAGCGGGGATCGCTCCGTTGATCCCCGCTGAGCCGGCGGATGACAGGGCGGTTCCCGCACACTGTGCAGGGACCGCCCTGTCTTTTCTCCACTCTCCCCTATGGGGGAATCGGATGAACACGGACCGTATGTCCGTGTTCACCCGATCCGATCCGCCAGATGGATGGAAAAGTAGGTTTTTCCTCCGTCACACTTTGGCGGATCGGAGTGGGTCGGATGTTAGCGGGCGGCTCCATAGAGGAGCACGAAGCCCCTGTTCAGGTCCGCAAAAAAAAACTGGCAGGCGGACCTGAACCCATGTGAAAGAGCCCTAACACCTAATGGGCCCAGTCTGTGTGGGAGGTGTGCAGCGTCCTATAATACTTTAGGACCGTACATACTGTAACACATGGGAACCCAGTGACGTCCTCTCCCTCTCTGCCAGCTTTTAGATGTTTGCTTTAAATGTGACCCCTTCACTGCCAACACAGTGGGTGGGGATCATTAAAACAAATTCACTCTGTTGCAAGTCCAAAATGTTTGTTTATCTGCAGGGCCACTGTTAGAAATCATGGGTCCCAGTACAGTCTACACCCCGCCCTCATTTATTGGGTATTTGACAATAGTAAAAACAAGGTACTTACAATAAGAAGTATCAAAAGGGCATAACGAGCAGCGAGCTCGAAAGCCGCAACTTGAGACCCCCGATATCATGAAAGTTGACCACCTTTGTGTTAGAGGTTTGAATATGAGTTTACCTAAGCATGACTCTAAACCTTCTTCCCTTTTTTTTATCATTAGGTACAACTGGTGTCTGCGTGGCAAGAGTTGTGTCAGAGTGAGATGACCTTGGATCGACAGCTGATGGATTTCTATGATACCTTGATAAGTGCATGGCACACACAGCTACAGTGGGTCTCCCAGGTATGCCCAGTACACATCACTTGCCTTTACTGAGGAATATATAACTATTACTATCAGAGAATGTGCAGTGTCTTTAACCACTAGAGAGCCGCGCTATAGACGAAAGACGTCCACAGCGCGGCTCTCAACTGCCGGGTGGACGTCCCTGGATGTCCTTTTATGTGCATTCCCCGCGCGCGCCGCTGGGGGCGCGCAGCGGGGAAACACTGTGCCCGTGGCATACCTAAGATGCCGATGCGCGTGCCTGGCGGCCACGATGTCCGCCAGGTACCCGCGATCGGCGGTGACAGCAGGGACGTGGAGCTCTGGGTGTAAAGGAGACCAATGCTGTGTCACATAGGGACACAGCATCGGTCACCTCCCCCAGTCAGTCCCCCTCCACACACAGTTAGAACACACCCAGGGAATACATTTAACCCCTTCCTCACCCCCTAGTGTTAACTCCTTTCCTTGCCAGCCACATTTATACAGTAATTAGTGCATTTTTATAGCACTGATCTCTGTATAAATGTGAATGGTCCCAAAATTGTGTCAAAAGTGGATATGTCGGCCGCAATATCGCAGGCCTGACAAAAAAAATTGCAGATCGCCGCCATTACTAGTAAAAAATAAATCATAAATCTATCCCCTATTTTGTAGGCGCTATAACTTTTGCGCAAACCAATCAATATACGCTTATTGCGATTTTTTTTTTTTTTTTTTAACAAAAATATGTAGAAGAATATGTATCGGCCTAAACCGAGGAAAAGAATATATATAAAAAAAAAAATGGGATATTATTATAACAAAAAGTAAAAAAATATTGTGTTTTTTTTTTCCAAATTTTCTGTCTTTTTTTGTTTATAGCGCAAAAAATAAAAATCACAAAGATGATCAAATACCACCAAAAGAAAGCTCTATTTGTGGGAAAAAAATGATAAAAAATATAATTTGGGTACAGTGTTGTATGACCGCGCAATTGTCATTCAAAATGCGTCAGCGCTGAAAGCTGAAAATTGGTCTGGGCAGGAAGGGGGTTTAACCCCAGTGCTGATGAAGAGGGTCAGGGAATGTTAACCTTTAGACAGTAACACTCTTTCTGTTTACTGCATCGTTCTTTCATATTTTACCTTTTCTCTTTTTAGGAGGTTAGGTCTAGAAGATTGCAGTCTGTGGAAAATCCGACCGTTTGTACGCTCCATTTTCTGCGGACAAATGTTGGATGACAGACTTTAAGATTTCTCGCGGACAACGGTCTGTTGTTGGATTTTTCTGCACAGGAAAAAAGTCCAAAGTACAAACACGCATGCTCGAAAGCAATGCTCACCAAACATAACATTAGCAGAAGGTGCCTGAAGGGTGCCGCTAAAGAGCTGAAAAATGACGTAGTACATCACTGTGTTCGTGTTTGTTGGCCGACAGTTGTGTGCCGTTTGTATGCAAGACAATTTTTTGGCCAACGCCCTTCGAACAAAGGCCGAGGCTTTGTCTGTGGAAAATCCCATTGTGTGTACGAGGCTTTAGGGAGATATACATCTCTTTTGCCCTTCACACTTCAGCTTCTAGAGCCATAAATGTATTACAGGTGGCTTCCTTTACCTTGAATGCTGGATGTATTCTACATCTATTGGCTGAGAGACGGAGAGCTCATTCTGAGTTGCTCATGATAGTCATGTGGCAGAATGCAGGCAGTTGAATATACCGATTATGAGAAAGTGGACCTGTCGTTGCTTGCAAAGTGAAAGCAATATGTAGTCTTTTCCTTCAGAAGTAACCAATGATAAAGCTGGTATGAGGTACAGGCTATGTGGGATTATGTTCACCTTTTTATAAAAAAAATAATAATAAATGCACATGTTTTTGCAGGTAAAAAAATTGGCATTTATTTTTTTTCTACACTGGAGCCTGTAAAGCATTGCGCCCGCAATCAGCAGATCATGGGTGCAATGCCAGGACTGCAGACCCTCAGTACACTGTCTGACCATACCTCGAATGCAGGCAGAAAGTTACTTAACCACTTAACACCCGCCCGCCGTCAAATGACGGCGGGCGGAATACTCTATTGTTCTGACAGGACGTCATATGACGTCCTGTCATTTAAAGCCGCTAGGGGGCGCGCGGCCGGCGGCGCGTGCACCCGTCGCGTTACTGGGAACACAATGCGCGTGCCCAATGGCCGCCGGGCACCCGCGATTGCCCAGTAACTGAGCAGGACCGTGGATCTCTGTGTGTAAACACAGAGCTCCATGTCCTGTCAGGGAGAGAGGAGACCGATGCTGTGTCCCTTGTACATTTATAGCACTGTTCACTGTATAAATGTGAATGGTCCCAAAAATGTGTCCGATGTGTCCGCTATAATGTCGCAGTCCCGAAAAAAATTGCAGATCGCCGCCATTCCTAGTAAAAAAAAAAAGAAAAGAAAAAAATCATAATTATGTCCCCTATTTTGTAGGCAATATAACTTTTGCGCAAACCTATCACTACACTATATAATGGGATATTTATTATAGCAAAAAGTAAAAAATCTTTTTTTTTTTTAAATATACTCTCTTTTTTTGTTTTATAGCCCAAAAAAAAAAAAAACGCAGAGGCGATCAAATACCACCAAAAGAAAGCTCTATTTGTGGGAAAAAAAGGACATCAATTTTGTTTGGGAGCCACGTCGCACGTCCGCGCAATTGTCAGTTAAAGCGACGCAGTGCCGGAAGCTAAAATTTCGTCTGGGCAGGAAGGGGGTGTATGTGTACAGTAAGCAAGTGGTTAAAGAGAAGGTCCGCCCACCCTTGCAACAATTAAAAGTCAGCAACTACAAATTCTGCTGCTGCTGACTTTTAATAATAGGACACTTACCTGTCCTGGAGTCCATCAGCTGTCGGGTGCTGCCGCCGCTATTGCGGGTAAGAAAACCTGGCAGTGTAGCATTATGGCTTCACGCTGGGTCCCTACTGCGCATGTGCGAGACACCACTGCGCTCTCCTACTGGCCCGGCGGCGGGATAAGGAGGAGGGAACCAAGCTGCTGATGAAATGCGCTATGGCCCAGACTCCCAGAAGTGGGGACAGGATAACTGTCAAAGGCAGGTATCTGCCCCACCCCCCCGGAAAATGGGTGCCAAATGTGGCACTGGAAGGTGCAACCCTGCTTTAATTGCAGCGCCCCCACAGTTCATTGAAAACCACAAGTAGTTGTAGTTTATACATTCACAGAACTGCATTTTTTATTATTATCTCTACCAATCTTTTTTTTTTTTTTTTAAAACAAGAACAATGCTTCAATGACTTTCGGAGTCAAATTTACTAAAGGATCTGGTTCATTTTGTTCCTTAGAAACCTTCTTTTTCATAGAAGATCCTCTCCAATTAGATTCCACTTGCTCCACAACACATTTAGGTAAACATGTGGAATCCAAATGATGTACCTTTTTAATGATAATCTGTTAGGTAGATTCACAAAGAGTTAGGCCGGCTTATCAGTAGATAAGCCGACCTAACTCTGAATCTACGCCGGCGTTTGTTTAAGTGTATTCTCTAACAGAGATACACTTAAACATATCTAAGATAGGACGGCTTGCGCCCTATCTTAGGTTGCAATGTTTTGGCTGACCGCTAGGTGGCGCTTCCATTGCGGCCGGCGTAGATTATGTAAATTAGCTTTTACGACGATTCCCGAACGAACGCGAGCCCGCCGCAGTCGATTCCGTAAGGCCTTAGGCGGCCTAAAGTTATTCCACCTATGAGGTGGAATAACCATGTTAAAGTATGGCCGCCGTTCCCGCCGCGAGGTTTGAATTTTTTACGTCGTTTGCGTAAGTCGTCCGCGAATCGGGAGTTACGTCGTTTATGTCCGCATCTAAATCAATAGGCCCGTACGGTCTACTTAGCCGCAATGCGCACTGGGAAATGTAGTCGCCCGGCGCATGCGCAGTGTCAAAAAACGTGAGGTCAAGCCTCATTTCCATACAACACGCCCCCCTCCAAGTCATTTGAATTAGGCGCCCTTACGCCCGCTCGTTTTAGGCTACACCGCCGTAGATTAGCAGGTAAGTAGATTGTGAATCACTACTAGCCTAACTAATTTACGGCGGTGTAGCCTAAAAAGGCTAGGCTAGGCCGCCCTAAATTTAGGCCAATGTGTGTGAATTTACCCAAGTGTCTCTACTATTATGTATTATGACTATCCTTCCTTATCCAAGCTTCTAACTCTCCCTTTCTGAAACCTCATTCAGTGGAACCCTAGGGTTCTTCCAGAGGTTGCTAGAGGGGTTCCTTGAGCAATGAGCAGCTTCTGTAACAACTGACCATGATCTTTTTAGCTATCTGTAAAGGGGGGATATTTTTCCCACTGACCACAGATGTATAGCTGGATTCAGAGACGTTTACGCCGGCGTATCAGTAGATACGCCGTCGTAACTCTGAATCTACGCCGGCGTAAATTTAATCGTATTCTGGAAACCAGATACGCTTAAATTAGGCTAAGATATGAGCGGCGTAAGTCTCCTACGCCGTCGTATCTTAGGGTGCATATTTACGCTGGCCGCTAGGTGGTCGTTAGTTAGTCGAACAAATAGCTGGCCTAGCCAATGTTAAGTATGGCCGTCGTTCCCACGTCGAAAATTTGAAAATTTTACGTCGTTTGCGTAAGTCGTCCGTGAATGGGGCTGGACGTAATTTACGTTCACGTCGAAACCAATACGTCCTTGCGTACTTTGGAGCAATGCACACTGGGATATGTACACGGACGTTAAAAACGTCAATCACGTCGGGTCACGAGTCATTTACATAAAACACACCCCCCTGTTACTCATTTGAATTAGGCGCGCTTAGGCCGGCCCATTTACGCTACGCCGCCGTAACTTAGGAGGCAAGTGCTTTGTGAATACAGCACTTGCCTCTCTGACTTACGGCGGCGTAGCGTATATGCGATACGCTACGCCGCCTCAAAATTAAGCCAGTGTATCTGAATCTAGGTAGTAATGTGCATTCTTCCAGTGACCATCACACCAATGTGTTGTGAGCTGTAGATATAGTAATTATTAGTAGGGGTTTCCTGAGGCTAGAAAATTATTTCAAGGGTTCCTCCATGTTATAAAAAGTTGAGAAAAGCTGGTCTAATGGTCCTTTCCATATGCAACAGTCTTCAAGGATACTGCAGAACGTAATTAACAAATATCCCTTAATCAGTTTGAGAGAAACTTGCCTAAAATTTGCACAGTTTGTGCCATTTTGTACAATCATAACCACAACATATAACAATGTTTGTCTTGCTGTCATTCAAGTGTTGTGTGTATCATCTATCACATCAGATGATTTTATTGTTGTCACAGGTATTTAAGAAACCTCATGAGGTTGTGACGGTTCTGTTGATCCAGACCCTGGCTGCCATGGTACCGTCTATTCCTGTGTGTCTCAGTACAGCCATGGAGCGTGCCAACCCAGAGCACAAGCTCAGCAATTTGTTAGAATTGTATGAGGCCACGGGTCACTTTGCTAAAGCTCTGGAGGTGGCCATGCTGCCTAACATAGGTAAGTTCTCCTTCCTACCTGACTGGTAGATACTGTTTCACTCCTGTTATGTTCCTTTCAATCACCATTTGTGAAAGCAAAGCTGTAGGTAATCTCCGTACCATAGCTCACGTAGGACTATGGACTCCTCTGCGTTGATTTACCCAGTGCTGACACATGGGTGAGTCTTTTTTTCTTCGGCTTCCAGCATTTAAAGCGGAGTTCCACCCAAAAATGGATCTTCCGCTTTTCGGAACCCTCCGGTGACACATTTGGCACCTTTCAGGGGGAGGGGGGTGCAGATACCTGTCTAAGACAGGTATTTGCACCCACTTCCGGGCATAAACTCCCATGGGAGTCTATGCCACGTCACCTCCGTCCCCCCCCCAGGCGTCTCCTGGGAAACACACTGTTCCCAGGAGAGTGCGGGGACCAGTGACTGCGCGCCACGCTTACTCGCGCATGCACAGCAGGGAACCGGGCAGTGAAGCCGCAAGGCTTCACTTCCTGATTCCCTCACCGAGCATGGCGGTGGCAGCATCCAAGGACCGAGCGATTGCTCAGCCTTGTCTGCCGACATCGCAGACGCATTTGACAGGTAAGTGTCCTTTTTTAAAATCCAGCAACTGCAGTATTTGTAGCTGCTGGCTTTTAAAATAAAAATTCGGGTGGACCTCCGCTTTGAAGAAGAAATGGGGGAGTGAAGGAAAGGTAAAAATATGCTGCAAGGGATGAGTTTGGAAGCAAAGCCATTGCTTTGCCCTAAATTGCCCCTTCACATCTCTTGTTGCTTAAGCGGGCCATACATAGATCAGAATTCAACT